>NC_133659.1:111323661-111646994 GCF_037893015.1 Macrotis lagotis
AGGTACATAAAAAGGTAAGCAGGAAAGAAAAAATGTTGCACAGTAAGATTGAATTATTTACATCCCTGCCTGGGAAAATGATTCTTTTAAGTTTTGAGAACAATATCTCTAGGAGAAGGAATATAGCTAGACAGAGGCTGTGAGCAAAAGTTGATTTTGATTTGATGATATAAAAAAATTAAGGTTAAGGCATAAAAAAGGATTGTTTTGGGGAAAAGAGGAAAGGGGGGACAGAATAGGGTAAAATATATTACATGAAAAGTTGCAAAGGACCAATTACAGTAGAGGGAAAGAAGGAAGGGGGTATGAATTGAATATTATTCTAATCAGATTTGACTCAAAGGGAATAACATAAACACTCAGTTGAGTTTAAAAATTTATCTTCCCCTACAGGGAATTAGGAGGGGAAAGGGGGGAAGAAAAGGGAGGGGGCATTGATAGCAGGGAGGGCAGACTGAGGGGAAGTGTTGGTCTGAAGCAAAGCACTGGTGAGGAAGAATATGGTGAAATGACAGTAAAAAGGACAAATGGGAAAATAGGATGGAGGGTAATATAAAGTTAGAAATCATAACTGTGAATGTGAATGGGATGAACTCTCCCAAAAAAACTGAGAACAGAGTGGATTAAAGATCAGAATCTTACAACATGTTGTTTATAGGAAGCACTTTTGAAGCATAGAGATATCCATAGGGTAAAGGTAAAAGACCAGAGCAGAATATATTTTGCTTTAGATGACGTAAAAAAAGCAGAGGAGATAGCAATCTTGATCTCAGAAAAAGTAAAGTAAATATAGACCTAATTAAAAGGAATAAGGAAATTACAGCTTTCTAAAAGGTATCAATCATAGACAATGAAGTAATATCAATCCTAAACATGTATGCAAGTGGTATAGCATCCAGATTCATAGAAGAGAAGTGAAATGAGTTACAGGAATACATAGATAGCAAGGGGACCTCGATCTCTCTCTCTCTCTCTTTCTTTCAAAATTAGGTAAATCTTAGCTACCAAAATAAATAATTAATGATAGACCTCTGGAGACTATTGAAGAGGGATAGAAAGAAATATGTCTACAAATTAGCAGCATACAAATTGCCACAATTTGATGACGCAAAAATGGACTTGATAAAGGGCATTAAAAACCTCACAATCAAATACAGAAAGACAGAAATATTAAATGCATCCTTTTCAGATCCTGTTGTAAAAAAAGATTACATGTAATAAAGGATCATGGAAAGTAAGACTAAAATTTAATTGAAAACTAAATAACCTAATTTTCAGGAATGACTGGATCAGACAACTCAAAGAAATAATCAATTTTATCCAAGACAGTGATGAGACATCATACCAGAATTTATGGAATTTAGTCAAAACACTTCTTAGAGGAAATTTTGTATCTCTAGATGCTTGCATGAATAAAATGGAGAAAGAAGAGATTAATGAATTGGGCATGCAACTCAAAAAGGATGGGAAAAAGAACAAATTTAAAATCCCAAATTAAATACCAAATTAGAAATTCAGAAAATCAAAGGTGAGATTAATAAAATTTAAAGTAAGAAAACTTTTGAACTAATAAAACTAAGGGTTGGATTTATGAAAAAGCTAATAAAAGAGACAAATCATTCATTCGTGGAAGAAAATCAAATAACTAGTATCAAAGATGAAAAAGGAGAACATTAAAATTTGGAGTGATTTTGTCCAGTTGTATGCCAATAAATCTTACTATCTAAAGTGAAGTGAATGACTATCTAAAAAAATATAAATTACCCAGATTAACAGAAGAGAAATGAAATACTTAAAATACCCCATTTCAGAAAAAGAAATCGAACAAGCCATTAATGAATTCCCTAAAGGAAAAAAATCTTCAATGCCAGATGGACTCACAAGTGAATTCTACCAAACATTTTAATGATCAATTAATTCCAATCCTCCATAAACTATTTGGAAAAAAAAATAGGCAAAGTTCTGCCAAAATCCTTTTATGACACCAATATGGTGTTGATACCTATATCAGAAAGAGCCAAAATGGAAAAAATATTTTAGACAATTTCCCTAATATTGATACAAAAATTTTAAGTAAACTATTAACAAAATGATTATAGCAATTTATCACTAGAATAATACACTTTGACCAAGTAGGATTTGTACCAGCAATAAATACAGTTGGTTCAATATTAGAAAAAGCAATCAGCATAATTGACCATATCAATAAAAAATGAACAGAATCACATGATTATCTCAATAGATGCTGAAAAAGATTTTGACAAATTATAACAACATTCCTGTTAAATACTAGACAACAAAGGAATAAATGGAATTTTCCTTGAAATAATAAGCAATATCTGCCATCAGCAAAAATTATATTTAATGGAACCTTGCTAGAAGCATTCTGAATAAGATCAGTGTTTAAATAAGGATGCCTGTTATTACCACTTTTATTCAGTATTGTATTAGAAATGTGAGCTTTATCAAAACTAAGATACCATTCTCTTCTCAGCAATACAGTGATCAAAGACAATTCTAAAAGTCTTGTGATGGAAACTGCCATCCACATCTGGAGAAAAAAACTATGGAGTCTGAATGTAGACCAAAGCATGCTATTTTCTCTTTTTTGAAACTTCTTTTATGTTTTTTCTTTCTCATGTTTTTTTTTTCTCTTTTGTTCTGATTCTTTCATAAGACTAGTATGGAAATATGTTAAATTCCTATTTTAAAGGAATTGTGTTTCCTATAGACATTTCTAGATTTCACAGAACTTTCCCTGAAGGGATTTAAGACCTAATTTCCTCCCCCACCCCACAACAACCCACCTATATTGACTTGGTTCCCATAAACTTGCTTTGGGAGAAGCACTGGGGCACTTTGCCATTTTCCACTAGGATCTCCTTTCCTAACTTTCCTTATTTCTCATTCATACTCCCAGAGTAGATTTAATCATTGAGTACCTTCAAAGGAAAAGAAAATTAAGCTTCCCATTTTAGAAGGAAAGGTGATTTCTATAGCCATTAAAGAACACATTGGATTTTCCCCACAGGGACTAAGGATTTGTTGGAGTTTTCTTGGTGAAGACATTGGAGTGGTTTGCCATTTCCTTATCCAGCTCATTTAAAAAAATTTTTTTTTTATTCTCATTTTGTACAAAATTTTTTTACATTAATAAAATATTCTTGTTTACAAGTAAACAAAATACCCCTCCCCCCATGAATATAGAGAGACTTGCTTGGGCGAAAAAAAGTAAAGGGGAGAGAAAAAAATTAAAATTAAAAAAAAATAATAGTAATAATTGTAGGTATGGCCAGGTGGCACAATGGATGAAGCACCAGCCCTGGAGCCACGAGCACCCGAACCCATATCCAGCCTTGTAAACCCAACAATCACCCAGCCGTGTGACATGCAAGCCACCCGATCCCCACTGCCCTGCAAAAACCAAAAAGAAGGAAAAGACCCAAAATAAAATAAAATAGTAATAATAGTAGGGGTGGCTGGGTGGCAGACAGAGCATTGGCCCTTGAGCCAGGAGCACCCGGGTCCAAATCCGGCCTCAGATACCCAAAGATCACCCTGCTATGTGGCCCCCCGCAGGCCACCCAGCCCCACTTGCCCTGCACCCCCCCCCCCAAATAATAATAACAAAAAAATGTGCTTGAGTCTTTGTTCCAACACCAACAACTCTGTCATGGGTGGATCACATTCTTTATGATAAGTCCATCACAAAAGTTACTTCCATATTTTTCCAATGTTACCATTGCTGATCACAACTCCCTCCTTTCTTATTTCTCCACTACCATGTACTATATTTTCTCTCCTTTCACTCTGACTCTGCTGTAGGGTCACTGAGTGGCACAGCAGACAGATCCCTGGTCCTGGGGCCAAGAAGCCCTGAGCCCCCATACCACCCCTTAGGCCCAGAATCCACCTGGCCCTATGGTCCTGGGCAGGTCTTCCAATCCCAGCCCCTTGTAAGAAGTAAAAAAGAAAATGTGTTATATCTGACCACTCTCCCCCCATGGTCCATCCTCTCCTCCTTTATTCACATCCCCACCCCTTCCCCCTGCTCGCCCCTCCTTCTTACTCCAGATGTCTATACCCCATTGAGTATATATGCTGTTTCCTCTCCTAGCCATCTCTGATGAGAGCAAAGGTTCCCTCATTCCCCCTTGCCTCCCCACTTCCATATCATTGCAATAGCTCATTGTAATAAAAAAAAATTTTATTATGTGAAATGTCTTGGACTATTCCCCCTCTCCTTTTTCTTTCTCCCATTCCATTTCCCTTTTTTTCTATTGACTCCATTTTTACACCATATTTTATCTTCAAATTCAGCTTTCTCCTGTGCTTCAACTATAAAAGCTCCCTCTACCTGCTCTATTAACTGAGAAGGTTCATATGAGTATTATCAGTGTTGTTTTTCTATGCAGGAATACATGCAATTCATTCTCATTAAGTCCCTCATATTTTCTCCCTTTCCTCCAATCTCCATGCTTCACCTGAGTCCTGTATCTGAAGATCAAATCTTCTGTTCAGCTCTGGCCATTCCAGAAGGAACATTTGAAATTCCATCTTTTTCCCTGGAAGAGGACATTCAGCCTTGCTGGGTAGTTCATTCTTGGCTGCATTCTAAGCTCTTTTGCCTTCCGGTATATTGTATTCCAAGCCCTACAAGCTTCCAATGTAGTTGCTGCTAAGTCCTGTGGGATCCTGACTGCAGCTCCATGATATTTGAACTGTCCTTCTGGCTGCTTGTAATATTTTCTCTTTGACTTGGGAGTTCTGGAACTTGGCTATAATATTCCTAGGGGTTGGTTTTTGGGATCTCTTTCTCGGGGGGATTGGTGAATTCTCTTCATTTCTATTTTGCCCTCTGCTTCTAGAATATCAGGGCAATTTTCCTGTAGTAATTCTTTGAAAATGATGTCAAGGCTCTTTTCCTGATCATGACTTTCAGGTATTCCAATAATTTTTACATTATCTTTCCTAAGTCTGTTTTCCATATCAGTTGTTTTTTTCAATGAGGTATTTCACATTTTCTTCTAATTTTTCATTTTTTTTTGGTTTTGAAGTATTGATTCCTGATTTCTGGTTAATTCATCAATCTCCCTGAATTCTATTCTTTGTCTGAAGGATTTGTTCTCCTGAGAGAGTTTTCTTAGTTCTTTTTCCATCTGGCCAATTTTGCTTTTTAAAGCATTTTTCTCCTCAATAACTTTTTGAACTGTTTTATCCATTTGACCTAAGCTGTTTTTTAGCATGCTATTTTCTTCAGCATTGTTTTGGATTTCCTTGACTAAGCTGCTGACTTCATTTTCATGTTTTTCCTGCATCTCTCTCCTTTCTTTTCCCAGTTTTTCTTCCAACTCCCTCATTTGATTTTCAAAGTCTTTTTTGAGCTCTGTCATAGCCTGAGCCCAATTTCTGTTTTTCTTGGAGTCTTTAGATGCAGAAGCTTGTGTTTCCTCATCTTCAGACTGAGTATTTTGTTCCTTCTTGGGCTCATTTGCAAAATATTTCTCAATAGTCTTCCTTTTGTTTCTCTGCTTGCTCATTTTCCCAGCCTGGGCCTGGTTTTGGGGTGCTTCCTGAGCTTTTGGCACACTCCCACAAGTATGTCAGTGTGTCAGGCTCTGTCCTCCCTCCTGGTCTGTGAATGACCATAAGCGCCCCCCTCTGCCACCAGGGGGGGGCCTAGACTGGGATCAGGATCTGAATGTGGTCAGAGCCCCAGAGTCCTGTTCCAGAGGCAGAGGACAGAGCTCTGCAGTCTCTCTCTCTTCACTCCCCTCCCTCAGCTCAATGGGCTCATGCCCTGGGGGCTCCTGCTTACTGGCTCAGCCTGCTTCTGTTTCCCTATCTGGGCTGCAGAAAGACCAAGCTGCTGGGTGTGCCCTGAGGGCTGGGCTGCACCTGCTTGCTCTGGCAGAGGTCCCAGGCTGTTCCCCCATTTTGTGCCCAGTGCTCCTCGGGGTGCAGCTCAAGAGACTCCCCCGCTGCTGTGAGCTGCCGCTCCCAGCGCCCTGGGGCTGCCTCCGGGAGGCTGAAGTTCTTTGGCTCTGGTGGGCCGCCCCCTCTGGGGAGCAGAGACTTTCTGCTCTTTTCCAGGTTACCTTGAGTAGGAGAACTGCCTCACTGGGTCCCTCTGTGGGTTCTGTCTCTCAAAAGTTTAGAGTCCTTAGCTTATGAGTTTTATCAGAGAGCTCCTAAGACTTGATCCCTTCTTGTCGTCATCTTGGCTCTGCCCCCTCTCCAGCTCATTTTGCAGATGAGGAAACTGGACAAACAGGGTGACATAACTTGTCTGTAACTGGATTTGAACTGCAGAATACCCAGATAATGTAAATTTGTGGTTTTCTAAGATGGTATACTATCCTCAGTGGGTGACTATGTAATAGAAACAATAACAGCAATAATAATGATTTATATAGCACATTCCACAGATGCTGAGCACTTTGTAAAGATGTTAGATAAGCTTGGGAGGTGAGTGCTATTATCATCTCTATTTGTACAGATGAGAAAAAGGGAAGCAGAGGTTGACTAACTAGCCTAGGCCCTACACTAAGACAGATTGGAGCTCAAGTCTTCCTAAACAATTGACTAATTGTTGTCCTTCATAATTGAAGAAAATCTTGACATCAGGTGAATGGTGGCATGACATGCATATTATGTTGATTGAAGTGAGAAGATTGTGCAAAGACATTCTTCTCCCTGTCTGTGGCCTGTTAGTATAGGAAACAGGACTTCTCCCCATACATTGGGAAGCCTTGGACCTTTAGATGTGGTCCTTCCCATGTAATCGATGCACCACTGGCATTGCAGAAATTTCCAACAGTGCTACAATTTGGTATTTTGACAACATTTGTTACATTACAGTAAAGCTAAACTGTCTCTCTATGATCTATATCATAGGTAAAGTGATTTCTATGATGATAATAATCTTTAAAGGGTCAAGGCTTCCCAATGTATCGAGAGAAGTCCTGTTTCCTATACTAACAGGCCACAGACAGGGAGAAGGATGTCTTTGTACAATTAATTACCTAACTATGTGAGCTTGGGCAAGCCACTTAACCCCACTGCCTTGCAAAAACTTAAAAAAAAAAAGGCAAACCTTATACTATAGATTTAGAGGACATAATGATCTTATAGGAAAAAGAAGCTTTCTGGTTCTATCTAAACACAGAAAGATGTGGTAGGCATTTTTATCAGGTAGGCACCAGCATTTTAGTCCATATTTCTTCAGTTTTAGGCTTCAGTTATACAACAGGTTGTGGTATTGAGTGTCTGCAAATCAACAAATGCAATATCCTATAAAACTAGTCTCAAATGTAAGTGTCTCGTTAGGAAAATACTTACTATGCAATTGTAGTTTAAAATGAATAAGAGGAGGGGGCAGCTAGGTGGTGTAGTAGATAAATCACCGGCCTTGGAGTCAGGAGTACCTGGGTTCAAATCTGATCTCAGACACTTAATAATTACCTAGCTGTGTGGCCTTGGGCAAGCCACTTAACCCCATTTGCCTTGCAAAAACCTAAAAAAAAAATGCTACAAAAAAGAATGAATGAGAGGAAAAAACCACCCCTTTTTTGGTAGTGAAAGTAGGGTATCCCATAATGAAAATCGGGTGGAGAATATTGAGGAGGGAAGAAGGTGCTGAAAATATGAAGGTCCCCAACTTTATCCCATATGTGACCCTCCCTACATGTAGTGATTGCTCTGGCCTCACTTCTAGAGCTCTGCTACAATGGAATCCCCTAATGAATGATTTGGGAACTCAACATATGAATAGATTTTTCAGAGCATCTCATTCCTTTCTTCTCCCCTCCCTTCAAACTCCAACAACTATACATCTTACTTTAAAAATATTCTTTCTTACTTGACCTTTGGGTTCCCTAATTCCCCATCCAAGCTTTTCTTGGGTAGTTTTTATCCTTCCTTGGCTCTGGATCTCATTATTTGCCACTGAGAACTCTTAGAAATTATAAAACTTTGCAATTCTAGCCTGATGCCCTTAAAATATATATTTTTGGGGGGGATTGCAAGGCAATGGGGTTAAGTGACTTGCTCAGGGTCACACAGCTAGGTAATTATTAAATGTCTGTGGTCGCCTTTGAACTCAGGTACTCCTGACTCCAGGGCTGGTGCTCGTATCCACTGTACCACCTAGCTTCCCCTTGCCCTTAAAGTGTATGAAGATTGCTTTACATCCTTTAGTTACTCCTCATCACAAAGTCATTGGTAATAGTGGCAAACACGCATGTTTGTATGCCCACTTCTTAAAGTAAGACTTTACCTCTTATCTCTCTCTCTGCCCCTCTTTATCTGTTCTCTGGTCCAGTACTAGGCTCTGGACAGGATTGACGATAAGAATAACCATTCTTCCTAGAATTATTTTGCATATATTGGAGGTTGGGGCAGTCATTCTACAAGCATTTATTAAGGAACCACTATGTTCCAGGCACTAGGCTAGACCCTAAGAAAAGTTCTTGTAAATCCTTGTAAATAACTACCTACAAACAAGATCTATACAAGATACATTGGAGATAATCAACAGAGGGGAAGGCTCTACCTTGAAGTCTTTAGCTAGGACTTGAAAGAATCCAGGAAGCAGAGATGAGGGGGAGAATGCCAGACATTGGAGGACAGCCAATGAAAATGCATGGAGGTGAGATGAAGTTTATTGTATGAAGAATTTAGTGAGGAGGTCAGAGTCGGGACTCCGAGGATTGGAAAGGCAGAGTGAGGGAGCAGTTAGTCTTTGACTAACCTGGTCAGACTTTCATTTTAGGAAGATCACTTTGCAGCTGAGTGGAATGCTTTGGAGAGAGACTTGTAGCAGGGAGACCAATGAACAGGCTCCATATCTGAGGTGATGAGGGCGGTTACAGTGGAGAGAAGGGGGTGCATAGGAGAGTGTTAGAATAAATTTGATTTGACTAGGCAACAGATTGGATATGGTGGGTGAAAGCATGAGCTTGTCAGTGGATAAAGGTAGGAGCCTGAGTGAGTGGAAAGATAATAGAGATAATAGAGAAACTTAATAGCAGGGAGGATTTGGGAGAATGAGTAGACTGGTTTGGCTGTACTTGAAAGGGAAGACTTGGGTTAAAAAATACAGAACTCAATAGTGTTACCTTTGCAGTTATGTGGCGCCATCTAATGGCTAATTTAAAAATGATATGTCAGCAAGCATAATGTCTAATATATTTCTCTGTATATGAATATTTATATATGCTGACTTAATTTATCAACTTGCATGGACTTAAGAATTTCTCTAGACATTAGGATTCTTTAATTCTTTATTATCGTTGATGTCAAATTGGAATCTGTTGTGTAGAGACCTATGAAAAATTCAGAGATGTTCATCATCAGGTTGACCAAAGAATGATAAAAAATTTTCAAGGGTAGGGTGTCTCAATGACTTTTAGGATTGAATGAGAGAGACTCTGCATTCATGAAATCACAATACTGATTGTATTGCTATTTAAAAAGATAAATATGTGATTGATTCTTTAAACATAAAAATTATATAAGTCAAAATACATAATCTGTGCATAATACATATTGATTATAAATGCTCATTTTAATGCATTAAAAATCTGCTCATTACTTCTGCCATATGTGCCATAAATTCTGATTTCACAATTCTCATTTTTCTTTTAAAATGACTTGAAAACATTCTTCTGTGGTTCCATGCTTTCTTAGGAATCCACTGAATTTTCTGCCTCATCAGGTTCTGATTGATTTTCCCTTGTAATATTGTTTCATAGATGTCATTTAGCTGATTTGGAGGCCATATTTGTCTTCTGTTACTTAATATCTGTCCTGTTGATTTTCCTGCTTATGCTCAAGGTCAAGATTGAGTTTTTTCCCCTCTCCCCCGAGATCTTTCTTATTTCAGTCTTCCCCTGCTTTTGTTATTTGTATATTACTAATTTCTGATTCTCCTTTTGATTGGAGTTACCCTGAGGTGAGCCCTCAAAGCTGTCTCTACTTCTTGGTCCCATGCTGCACAGTTCTTATTTCTTGAGCCTCAGTCTCCAACCAAAAGACTTTTGGAGCATCAGAGTTGGTCCTAGCTGGATGCTAGTTCACCTATTTTGAGGCAAAGCAAAACTACTTTAACTATTCAGTAACTTCAAAGTGTCTCATTTCTTTCCAACACTGAACCTGAACTAAGAGGTTGTTGACCTTAGAATTCTACCTCCATCAGGCCCTTTTCCCCATCCTCTCATACACCTTGGAACACTATAATTTGGGATTACTCTCAACATCTTTTTTGCTTTTTTTTAAAGAAAGATTTTATTTTGAATTTTACAATTTTTTCCCCCTAATCTTGCTTCCCTCCCCCCCACACCCACAGAAGGCAGTCTGTTAGTCTTTGCATTGTTTCCATGGTATGCACTGATCTAAGTTGAATGTGATGAGAGAGAAATCATATCCTTAAGGAAGAAATAAAGTATAAGAGATAGCAAAATTACATAATAAGATAATAAAATAACATTTTTTTTTTAAAAAAAATTGAAGGTAATAGTCTTTGGTCTTTGTTCAAACTCCACAATTCTTTCTCAAAAAAGATAGCCCCAAATTCTGCCTGATTGTTGCCCTGTTGGAATGAGTAAGCCCATTAAGGTTTATCATCACCCCCCCTGTTGCTGTTAGGGTGTACAATGTTTTCTGGTTCTGCTGATCTTGCTCAGCATCAGTTCATGGAAATCCCTCCAGGCTTCCCTGAATTCCTATTCCTCCTGATTTCTAATAGAACAATAGTGTTCCATGACATGCATATACCACAGTTTGTGAAGCCATTCCCCAATTGATGGACATTCACTCAATTTCCAATTCTTTGCCACCACAAACAGAGCTGCTATGAACATTTTTGTACAAGCGATGTTTTTAACCCCTTTTCATCATCTCTTCAGGATATAGACCCAGTAGTGGTATTGCTGGGTCAAAGGGTATGCACATTTTTGTTGCCCTTTGGGCGTAGTTCCAAATAGCTCTCCAGAAAGGTTGGATGAGTTCACAGCTCCACCAACAGTGTAATAGTGTCCCAGATTTCCGACAACCCTTCTAAAAATGATCATTATCCTTTCTGGTCATATTGGCCAATCTGAGAGGTGTGAGGTGGTACCTCAGAGAAGCTTTAATTTGCATTTCTCTAATAATTAATGATTTAGAGCATTTTTTCATATGACTATGGATTGCTTTGATCTCCTCATCTGTAAATTGCCTTTGCATATCCTTTGACCATTTGGCAATTGGGGAGTGGCTTTTTGTTTTAAAAATATGACTCAGTTCTCTGTATATTTTAGAAATGAGTCCTTTGTCAGCATCATTAGTTGTAAAGATTGCTTCCCAATTTACTACATTTCTTTTGATCTTGGTTACAGTGGTTTTATCTGTGCAAAAGCTTTTTAATTTAATGTAATTGAAATTATCTAATTGGTTTTTTGGTGATGTTCTCCCAACTCTTCCTTAGTCATAAACTGCTCCCCTTTCCATAGATCTGACTGGTAAATTAGTCCTTGATCTTCTTATTTGCTTATAGTATTGTTTTTTATGTCTAAGTCCTGTAACCATTTGGATATTATCTTGGTAAAGGGTGTTAGGTGTTGGTTTAATCTAAGTTTCTTCCATACTAACTTCCAATTATCCCAGCAGTTTTTATTAAAGAGGGAGTTTTAGTGTTTAATGCTTTATAATATAATTTTAGATCTGGTAGGGCTAAGCCTCCTTCTTTTGCACTTTTTTTTCCATTAAATCCCTGGAAATTCTTGACTTTTTATTTCTCCATATGAATTTGCTTTCAACTTTTTCTAACTCATTAAAGTAATTTTTTGGAATTTTGATTGGAAATTTGAATGGTAATTTTGTTTTGGTAGAATTGTCATTTTTATTATATTTGCTCAGCCATGCAGTTGATATTTGCCCAGTTATTTAAATCTCATTTTATTTGTGTGGGAATGTTTTGTAATTGTTTTCAAATATTTTCTGAGTCTATTTTGGCAGGTAGACTCCCAGGTATTTTATATTGTCTGAAATTACTTTTTTTTTTTTTAGGTTTTTGCAAGGCAAATGGGGTTAAGTGGCTTGCCCAAGGCCACACAGCTAGGTAATTATTAAGTGTCTGAGACTGGATTTGAACCCAGGTACTCCTGACTCCAAGGCCGGTGCTTTATCCACTACGCCACCTAGCTGCCCCCTGAAATTACTTTGAATGGGATTTCTCTTTCTAGTTCTTTATGCTGCATCTTGGTAGTCATATATAAAAATGTTGAGGATTTTTGAGAGTTGATTTTATATCCTGTGACCTTGCTAAAGTTGCTAATTATTTCTAGTAGTTTTTTAGATGATTTTTTGGGGGATTCTCTAGGTATACCATCATGTCATCTGCAAAGAGTGAGAGTTTTGTCTCTTCCTTCCCTATTCTAATTCCTTCAATTTCTTTTTCTTCTCATTGCTGAAGCTAATATTTCTAATATGATATTGAATAGTAGTGGTGATAATGGGCATCCTTGTTTCACTCATGATCTTTTTGGTATTGCCTCTAGCTTATCCCCATTGCATATAATGCTTGTTGGTGGTTTCAGTTTGATACTGCTTATTTTTGTAAGGAACAATCCATTTTTTTCTTATGCTCTCTAGTGTTTTTAGTAGGAATGAGTGCTGTATTTTATCACAAGCTTTTTCAGCATCTATTGATATAATCTGATGGGTTTATTATCGATATAAGTAATTATACTGATGGTTTTCCTAATATTGAACCAACCCTGCATTCCTGGGATAAATCCTACTTGGTCATAATGTATTATCCTAGTGATAACTTGTAGTCATTTTGCTAAGATTTATTTAAGATTTTTACATCTATATTCATGAGGGAGATCTATATTTTTCTTTCTCTATTTTAACTCTTCCTGGTTTAGGTAGCAGCACCATATTGGTGTCATAGAAAGAGTTAGGCACAGTTCCGTCTTCACTTATTTTTCCAAAGAGTTTATATAGAATTGGAACCAGTTGTTCCTTAAATGTTTGATAGAATTCACTTGTGACTCTATCTGGCCCTGGAGATTTTTTTCCTGTGGAGTTCAATAATGGCTTGTTGAATTTCTCTTTCTGAGATAGGGTTATGTAGATATTTAATTTTCTCTTCATTTTACATGGACAACTTAGAGATTTTTGTAAATATTCATCCATTTCACTTAGATTACCAAATTTCTTGGCATTGAGTTGGACAAAATAGTTCTGAATTATTACTTTAATTTCCTCCTCATTGGTGTGGTGAGTTCACCGTTTTCATTTATGATACTAACAATTTGGTTTTCCTCTTTTTTTAATCAAATTGACCAGAGGTTTATCAATTTAATTCTTTTTTTTTCATAAAACCAACTCTTGGTTTTTATTTATTAGTTCAATAGTTTTCTTGTTTTCGATTTTATTCATTTCTCCTTTAATTTTTAGAATGTCTAATTTGATATTTAATTGGGGGGTTTTAATTTGTTCTTTCTCTATTTTTTAGTTGCATATTTAGTTCATTGATTTCGTCTTTCTTGAAATTATTCATATAAGCATTTGAAGATATACTATATCCTCTGACAGTTACCTTGAGTGTATCCCATAGATTTTGGTATGTTGTTTCATTATTGTCATTATCTAGGATAAAATAATTAATTCTTTCTATAATTTGCTGTTTGATTCACTCTTTCTTTAAAATAAGGTTATTTAGTTTCCAATTAGTTCTGGGTCTATATCTCCCTGGCCCAATATTGCATGTGATTTTTATTGCATTATGATATGAGAAAGATGTATTTACTATTTTTGCCTTTCTGCAATTGATTATTAGGTTTTTATGCCCTACTACATGGTCAATTTTTGTGTAAGTGCCATGTACTGCAGAAAAGAAAGTATATTTCTTTCTATCCCTATTCATTTTCCTCCATAAGTCTATCATGTCTGGGTTTTCTAGCAATCTATTTACCTCCTTAACTTCCTTCTTCTTGTTTATCTTATGATTCGATTTATCTCAATCTGAGAGCAGGAGGCTGATGTTCTCCCACTCCCACTAATAGAGTTTTGTTGTCTGTGTTTTCCTGTAACTCCTTCAACTTCTCTAAGAATTCGGATGCTATTTTGTGCGTACATATTTAATATTGAAATTACTATATTGTCTGTGGTACCTTTTAGGAGGATAGTTTCCTACCTTTTCTCTTTTAATGATAGGTATTTCTGCAGCTGCTTTCTCTGAGATAAGGATTGCTACCTCTGCTTTTTTTACTTCAGCTGAAGCAAAATATATTTTGCTCAGTCCTTTTACCTTTACTTTGCACATATCTCTCTGCTTCAAACGAGTTTCTTGTAAATAGCATATTGTAGACTTCTGCTTTTTAATCCACTCTGCTATTCCCTTACTTTTAAGGGAGAGTTCATCCCATTCACTTTCAAGGTTATAATTATTAATTCTTTATTGCCCTCCATGTTATCTTCCCTCTGTTTGTATTTCTCCCCCTTTTTTTCTCTTTATCCAAATTCCAGTATTTTGTTTCTGAATACCAACTACCTTCAATGTGTTTGCCCTCCTATATCCAACCCCCCTCCCCTTTCCCCCCCTTTCCCTTTGTCCCTTCTTCCTTCCTTTTCTTCTATTGGTTCTCCCTTTCCTTCCCTTCCCCTCCCCCTTTCCCCTTTTAAGGTAAGTTTCTTGACTTAATGAGGGTATATATGTTAATTTTAAGACAATTCTGATGAGAGTAAGGTGGTTCTCACTTCCTCCTTTCTTCCCCTCTTTTGAAATGGGTCCTTTGTACCTCTTAATGTAATGAGATTTACCCCATTCAGTCTCTTCCATCCTCCCACCTCTTTACTGGCCCCCTTTTTAAGGAGATATTATTTTAAATAATTCTGTCTGAGTCACAGAAAGGTCTTGAGTGTACATCACTTCTGGCTATGCATATTATTTCTAATAGAATTGCAATTATTGGGAGTTATTAGAATCTTTCTCCCAGGTAGAGATATAGCCATTTTCATCTTATTGGATAGCAGTTTCTTTTTTTCTTTCTTTTTTATTTTGGTAAGGCAATGGTGTTAAGTGACTTGCCCAAGGCCACACAGCTATGTAATTATTAAGTATCTGAGGTCAGATTTGAACTCAGGTCTTCCTGACTCCAGGGCCAGTGTTCTATCCACTGTACCACCTAGCCGCCCCTGGATAGCAGTTTCTTGAATAAGTCATGAATGTCCATCTCTTCTGGCTAATTAAATGATCTCTAATAGAGTTACAATTCTTGAGAGCTACTAAGGTCTTTCTCCTAAGTCAGGATATAGCCAGTTTCATCTTATTGGATAACAGCGTTTTTTTACACCCCACTTTTTTTTTTTACTTTTTCATGTGTTTCTTTTTTTTTTAGATTTTTGCAAGGCAGTGGTGCTTTATCCACTGCATCACCTAGCTGCCCTCATGTGTTTCTTGAGTCTCCTGTTTGAAATCCAAATTTTCTATTAAGCTCTGGTCTTTTCATCAGGAAAAGTTGGAAGTCTCCTATTTCATTAAATGTCCATCATTTTCCTTGGAAGAGAAGGCTCAGTTTTGCCAAATGGTGGATTCTTTTTTTTCCCAAGGCAGTGGGGTTAAGTGGCTTGCCCAGGGCCACACAGCTAGGTAATTATTAAGTGTCAGGCCAGATTTGAACTCAGGTACTCCTGACTCCAGGGCCAGTGTTCTATTCACTGTGCCACCTAGCCACCCCAGATGGTGGATTCTTAGCTGCATTTCAAGCTCTCTTGCTTTTCAGAATATTGCATTCCAGACCCTTTGATCCCTTAAAGTTGATGCAATCAGATCCTGAGTAATTCTTACTGTGGCTTCTTGATATAAATTGTTTCTTTCTGGCTGCTTGCAGGATTTTCCCTTTTATCTGATAGTTCTGGAATTTGGTCACAATATTCCTTGGCGTTTTCATTTTGGGATCCATTTCCAGAGGGGATTGATGCATTTTTTCAATAACTGTTTTGCCCTCTGGTTCCATGATATCAGGGCAGTTTTCCCTCACTAAATCCTGTAATATTGAGACCAGTTTTCTTTTCTCTTCAGTGTTCAGGAAGATCAATAATTCTTAGATTATCTCTCCTTTATTTATTCTCAGGGTCAGTGGTTTTACTGATGAGGTAGTTTACATTTTCTTCTACTTTTTTTCAATTTTTTGGTTTTGTTTAACAGATTCTTGTTGTCTCCATGAAATCATTGGTTTCCACAGACTCCACTTTTTTAGAGAAGAATTTTCTTCATTTACCTTTGCAACACCTTTTCCAACTGATGAATTCTATTTTTGAAAGACTTTTCCATTTGACCAATTGAGTTTTGAGAGAATTATTTTCTTTTTTTGCATTTGTCAAATTGTATTTTCCAAGGATTTATTTTCTTGTTGCAAAATTTAATCTTCTCTTGGGTTTCTTTTCCCAAATTTTCCAATTGTTTTTAAAACTCCTTCCTGATTTCTTCAAGGAAGTTTTTCTGTGCTGGAGAGCAAATCATAATCTCTTCAGAGGGTCTGCATCTCTCTCTGAGTTAGAGTCTTTTCCTTCTAGGAATTTTCTATTGACCCCTTTTCAATGGCCAGTCTTCATTTTCTTAAGATCTTGTGTTGGGGGAGGGGCTGATTCACTGATGTTTGGTGTTGGAATCCCTAGAGGCTTTGCTGACGGTGTTAATAACGCTGCGTGGGCCAGCCAGTAGAGGGTGCTAGAGGCTTTGATCATTGAATGTAATATGGGTTTTCATTGCACTATTCTCTCTTGGTTCTCCTGTTTTTCTCTCAGTTTCCTTTGCTTGATCATCATTACAGTTCCTAATAATGTACCCCAGTGCCCACTTCTCCCTTCATTTCTTTTCTATGGTGATCATTTCCCATGGGCTTAATTATTATCTTTATGCAGATGTCACCAAGTTCTATTTATCCACTCCTAGTTTTTCTTCTCAGCTACACACAGGCTCCATATGCCTATATCTCCAGTTCACCCCAGGTATCCCAATATATTCACCATGTCCAATTTTTTTTAACTTCTGGGTTTTGTGGAAGAGTATTGTGAAAGAAGAAATAGGAGAAGATAAAGGACTCTAATGAAAATGAGAAGGAAATAATGTAGAGATCTTTGAGGGAATTGGATTAGTAAAGTAGTCACTAAAATGACTCTTTGAAATCTCTTATTTGAACTAGCATGTTAGTTAGCTATGAGCCTATGACTCTCCTCTCTTTCATAATAATCTGCTTGAGAAAGCTGGCCAAAATTGGAATCTACACTTTATGTCCTCTCACTTATTCCTAGCATCTGCATTATCTCTTCTGATGAGGTATATAACCAGTCACACATCTCCAACTGCTTCTTAGACATTTTAGCCTAAATGTATATGAACTTCAAAATGTCCCAAACAAAGTCCATTATCTCCTCCAAACTCTCTTGACTTCTGAACTTAACCTATTACTCTCTAGGGCACCATGGCCACCTTGAAGTATCCAGGTCTAGAATCTCAGTGTCATCCTTAACTCTGTACTTTCAGTCATCCCATATATTCATTTAATTATCTTGTTGCTTGTACCTTCACAACAGACATCCTCATAATCCCACATTCATCTTGAATATATCCCATCTCTCAATTCATACAGCTACAACCTTATATCAGGCCTTTTTCACTTCTCACCTAGAGTCCTGCAATAGCCTTTCAACTGGTCTCATTTCTTCAAATTTCTGCCCACTTGAGGCCATCCACACTCAGCAGCCAAGGTGATTTTTATATAGTATAGGTCTGGCCATGACACTCCCTCTGCTCACTGAGATCCACTGACTACCATTTCCCTCCAGGAACAAATATGATCTGTTTGACTTTGGTGACCTCTGTAACCTATACCCTTCTTAATTCCCCTCTACCTGTTCTAAGAGCCAATGCTAATGACTCCCCTTGTAGCCCCTCAAATATAGCACTTCATCTGCCAGTTCTGGAGTTTTTCACTGTTTGTCCATACCCCTGCCCCAATTCTTGGAAGGCTCAATTGTCTATTGGAAGTGGGAGGTACAAGAGTGATGAAGTTGATTTAGCTAGAATAGCTCAGTGGCCTGATAGCTTTTTTCTTTTTAACATTTAGGAGGGACAGTTAGATCAAAGTTTGCATATTGACATCTTTATCCAATTCAATCACGAAGTGCCTGGTCATCTGAAGTTTGATGTGGTCTATGAATCTGATAGTTCAAGCTTCTGGTTCCTTGAAGTGTGTGTTGGCCATGGTGTGGGCTGTGGGGCAAAAGGAAAACCAAGAGTGAAGGAAGGGAATTTTCGGGGTGGTAACTCGGTGTATATAACCTCTCTTAATGCTTTGAGTTCTTACTTCACTTAAAAATAGCAGCTCACTGAGTTGCACAGTATTTAGGGGTGACATTAATGGTAGAATTCAGTTCTCTTAACATTTCTCCCTTCAGCGATTTCTCGTAGCTTGGAGCTAATAATTTTTAATGGAGCCTTCATATGTGTTTGAGAGACAGAAAGAAAAGGAGATAATTTGCAGAATGATTGAAGGGGATGCTTTACAGTTTGGCTGCCTCTCACCCAAGCCCAGGGGAGATAGGAGCAAATCATAGAGACAAACTAGCTTTCTCCTCCACAGTGGCAAGTAATCAGCTGTCCTTTATGTTAACTCTTTGTGCTGTCAAGAATGGAGGGAGTTCTGATGTTGCTAAGTGGGGGAAAATATGAATGTGGGAATTATTCAGGGAAAACTTTTTTCCCCCTTAAAATGTATATTTTGCTTAAGTGGTTGAATGGGGAAATATACACATATTTATATAGAAATTTGAATATTAATTTTTCATTCCCAAATACTGAAATTCTTTATAAATATCTTTTTCTTTTTGTTCACTTTGTCTTTTACAATTCAATTGTGGGAAGAAAAATCACCTCCTTTTTGTTCTTTTGTTCTTTGCTTTATGTTTCTAATTCACTAAGGTCTTTGTACTTTTCTATGTTCCTATAGTATTTTCATATTTATATTTATGCCATTTTTTCTTTTTGGAAATGTATTTATCTTCTTAAAAAGTAATAAATGCTTTCATCCACCTGAATATAACTCTTTATGTCCTTATTTTTAAAAATGTTTGCTCAGTTTTGGTCCAAATATTCTTGACTCCCTTATTCTATATCTTTTATTTAGTCAAATTTTTATCAGATCTTTAAATCTCCTATTCCTAAAGCCTTTTTTGAAATTCAGCTTTGGTCTTTAATTACTCATGCAAATCAGTTTTTTCATAGATCTAAAATTGCTATTTAATTTAAATATATTTTCTTATTCTATTTTCCATGGTGGTATAATTTTCAAAATAATATTTTATGTACTGAACATCATTATTGAAGCATTTCTTTTCCATTTCTTCTTTTAAAAAAACCTCACTCACACTTTTATTGATGCTTTTGTACTTATTTCAACCCTCCCCTCTGCCCCTTTCAGGCTGAATTCTTCCCTGTAACAAACAAAACAATTAAACAGAACATATGTGACTGAATCTGACAGTGTATACAGTACTCTGTACTTGTAGTCTTCTACCTCTCAGCTGTGAGAATGGTATGTTTTATTATCTGTACTTTCAGTTAAATGTTTGGTCTTAGTCTTTTAGTAAATTCTTAGTTTGAAATCCTTTCAATAATTTTCTTTTATGTTGTTGTCATGATCTTTTTTTTTTGGTTTCTTGTAGTCATCATTTCTTAACTGCACTTTATTGTGTTAAACTCATATGCTGTTTTTTCATTCATTCCTCACTCATTAGTCACTTTTGTCCAGTTCTTTGCTGTTATAAATATTTTGTTATATTGGAAATTTATTTTTGTTTTTGAATTCCTGAGTTATCTGTACAGTAGAAGAATGGACAGTTTAGTTCCTTTTCCTTGTGTAGCACCAAGCATATCCATAACAGCTGGACCACAAACAGTGCATCTGTAAACCTGCCTTGCTACAACCATTCTTACAGTGACTGATTGTGCTGTTTTTGATATATTTGCCAGTTTTCGTGTTATGAGACAAAAGTTTAGAGCTATTTTCATTTGCATTTCTCTTACTATTTGAGATTTTGGGTACGTTTATGTTTGGTTATTTATAGTTTGTCTTTCTTTTGATAACTGTTCATATACTTTGGCTATTTATCTTCTGGGAAAATAACTCTTCATTGTGTCAGTTCCATATATACTTTGCATATGAATTAATAAAAAAGCATTTAATAATTTTACATGCAAAGCATTGATGATAGAAATAGAAAAAATAAGAATTCTGCTCCCTGGGAGCTTATATTCTATTATCAGGAGACAATAAAAGTATAGAATCAGAATTTGGGAGTTTTAAGGGACTTCAGCAGAAACAAAGGACAGGTTTCAGTTGCACTTCCTACAGTCTTATGGTCAGGCCTAGTGGTTTATAGTGGTAAAGCATTTAATACTGCATTTTCTTCATTGTCATTTATAATCACTAAAATTACATCCATTGAATCATTTGAGGCAAACATCTGTAAAAGCTGTTGTGAAGTCACATCTCTATAAGGGCTGTCCCCCTGGAAAATGGTTGCAGGAGCTGCAGGGAATTGGGGGGGGGTAGTGCTACTATTCCCAGGCTTTTTAAAAAGGCTTACCATAAATGTACTAGTTTAGCAATTGGCATTGATGGTAACTGGGATGTACGGCCCCTTCTCTACTGGGGCCACTTTATGGATGATAAGACTTTTATTTGTGATATATGATGCAAAGATTTTTTTAGGAGGTAACAGGGTGGCTCAGGGGATAGAGTGCTGGGCCTGGAGTCAGGAAGAACTATCCATATCAAATCTCAGACACTTCCTAGCTCTGTGACCTGGGCAAGTCTGTTTATATTAATCCATTGGCAAACAACTCCAGTGTTTTTGTCAAAGAAAAGGATGATCCATGAGATCATGAAGTGTCAGATTCAACTGAATTGACTGAACGACACCATTTCCCTTTTGATTCTCTGTTCGTTGATTTTGTTCTTTCAAAAACTTTTTAATTTTCTGTCATCAAAATTTTTTGTCTTATAGTTTTTTTTAAAACTATAGTTGCAATTTCATTCTCTTTTGATTTTAGGCCATGTATGTTTTCAACTTTCTGTCTTAAGATTTGTCTAGACCTAATTTTTGCCAAAATATTTCCATTTCTTCCTTCCTTTCTTTCCTTCTTTTTCCCTTCTCTTCCCTTCTCTTCCCTTCTCTTCCCTTCTCTTCCCTTCTCTTCCCTTCTCTTCCCTTCTCTTCTCCTCTCTTTGTAAGACATCAGGGTTAAGTGGCTTGCCCAAGGCCACACAGCTAGGTAATCATTAAGTGTCTGAGGTCTGATTTGAACTCAGGTACTCCTGACTCCAGGGCTGGTGCTCTATCCCCTGCGCCACCTAGCTGCCCCAACCTTTCTGATTTTTACCATGTCCTTTTTTTTCCTTCATTTTTTCCCAAATCCTTTTACAATTTAGAAATCAAAACCTCACTAATAAGGATCTGATTGATGAGTATATTTGTAGTAAGATTATACGCTTATCTCATTTTATCTTGAATTATAATATAGGTATAGGTTTTCATTTTCCTTGCTAGATGATAAGATTTTTAAGGATAAGGACTATGCTTTTAAATCTCAAGATCTCCAGTACTAATACTGAAAAATTCCTATTTGTCTTTTTAAGTATTGTAATGAATTCTTATTAATATCTTATTACACTAATGTTGCATTGTGACTGTTCATGCATTATTTGTGCCTAATTAATCTTTTCTATGTATAATGTTTCATTTTTGTGCTCCCATGGTCTTGGCTTACCAGGATCCCAGTTAAACTTCCTGTTTAGATATACTGTTTCTCTAATTTATCGAGGTCACTTCAGAGTCTGTTCCTGTATTCCAACACATTTGCAACCTTGACCAGTTTAAGTGATCACCTGAAAAATTAATGAATATGCTCACAGTTCTTTCATTTAGGTCACTGGGAAAGGTATTAAATAATACTGATCCCTGTGCTCTGGAAGTCTCTTTAGGTTGATTCTGAAAGGTTGATAGTCGCAAGCCAGCTGGACATGCAAATGCACATATGATCCCTGTAGTTCTTTGGCAGCATACTTAGCTTGTCTTATAAAAACAGGTTAGATTTTTTGGGGCAGGAACATTCTAGTTCTGTAACTGTTCTGCCTCTTTACACTTAATGCCCTATCTACCATATTAGGTGGGGGAGTGGGTGTGATATATGGTAAATCAAGGAGTGTAATATGAAGGGGAAAATTCCAGTCTGCTGATGATGAGCAAGGAAGAGGATGACAGTGATAACCCTCTCAGAAAGATGATATGGGCTGTGGTGAATAGCATAATAAACTCATTTTCAAATCATGCATTCTGAGAAATACTGTTGGGTTGGGATTTGACTAATGAGCCTACATTATATCTTCTAGGTTAATGAATAGAAATATAATTTCATATTGAGTCTTAAGATTTAAACATAAAAAAGATGGACCATACCTACTCCCCCCTTTATTCTTTCTCTTTGTGGTTAGTGATTGAATCACAAATAGAAGTTGTTACACTGGCATTCAAAACAATGGAGACATTCCACATTAAATGTCTTTTTTTTCAGGTCACTGAAGTTTATGTTTTGATTATATGCTCAGTTATTGTCCTAGAAACCTCTTATTGTGCTAACTTTCCATCTTCTACTTTCTTCTTCCCCTTCTATCTTTCAAAATGATGAACCTAATTTATCATATGTATGTATATGTAACATTGCTTCTGTGTTCACTAACCTTCATTAGGTTTTTTTGACTATTTAAAATTCACTTCTTTGTCTGGCATTCAAAGCCCTGAATAATCTACTGCTACTCTACTTTTCCAGCTTTGTTTTATATTCTTACTGGATTAAGATCTTGCTAAACCAGATCACTCTGTTTCCCAAATAAGCTTTCTTTCTCTGCTCATAATATACAACATGCCTATAATGTCTTCTCTCTCCTTGTCTGCTAACTGAATCCTTTCCTTTAAAATCCAGTTCTAAAGTCAGTGCTTTTCCCAACCTTCCCCTGCCTTTAACTATGATTCCACTATGATTCCTTATGTAACTTTACTTTGTATGCCTCTGATGCACTTGTAATATCTTTAATTATCTTTTTAAGGATCTTATTCACCTGTTATACTATTTGCTCTTTTCTAGCACTTAGCATGGCTTTCTGGACATAGAAATCACGTCACTTAAATATTTGTTAGATGGAATATCACTGACTTCTATGAAGGCATAGAATTCAAGCAGTATTTGGAATCAGAAGACTTTAGTTCAAGTTATGACCCTTCCAATTAGTACTGTGTGACCTTAGGCCAGTTTACTTAACTTCTCTGAGTTAATGTCTTCCTCACTTCAAAATTATATCATTGTATTATATGACCATTATGGTTTTTTCTGGCTCTCCATCTGTTGCCCTTTGATTCTTTTTTTAAAATGTTTTTGATAATGACTTCTGTTTTTTATGTCGTCATAATTTTCCCTGTTATTATGCCATCTTTTCCATGTAACAAATTATATTTTGATTGATATTTTATTTTTCCATTTGCATATGTCCCTTCCCATTCCCCTCTCCTCAGTGGTGAACAACCTGGTAAAACTTGTTCATGTACATTTGTGTTTAACATGTTTACAAATTAGTCATGTTGTGTGTGAGGAATTAGGATTAAGAGAAAAGAAAGGAGACCATGGGATAGGAAGGAAATACATAAGAGAAGTTTTAAAAAAGTGAACATAGTATTCATTCAGATTCTTTGTTGGGGTTTTTTCCCTCAGGATGTGAATGATGTTGTCCATACATAACAGGTCTCCCAGGGTTGTCCTAGCTCTCTGAGTGGTGAGAAGAGCTGCATCCATCAACTCACAATGTTGTTAATGTGTTCAGTGTTCTTGATTTTGCTCCTTCGCTCAGCATCAATTCATATAATTCTTTCCATGTTTCTCTAAAGTCCGACCATTCATGGTTTGTTATAGAACAGTAGTACTATTCATATACCATAACTTGTTTAGCCATTTCCCAGTTGATGGGCATCCCCTCAATTTCCAATTCTTTGTCACTATAAAAAACAACTTCTATAAGTATTTTTGAACACGTGGGACTTTTTCCATTTTTTATGATTTCTTTTAGATATAGGCCTAATATTGTTATTGCTGGATTAAAGAGTATGAACTCTTTGGGCATAGGTCCATGTTGCTCTCCAGAATGTTGGATTAGTTCACAATTCCATCAACAGTTTGTTAATGTCCCCAGTGTTTCCACAATGTCACCAACATTGATCTTTTCACCTTTTTGTCATCTTAGCAAAACTGATGAGTGTGAGAAGGTATCTCATGTTTTAACAAATTTCATTTTTTAAAAGCAAATTAAAAGTCAGTACAACTTGATCATTACATTGAAAGAGTTTAAAAATATGTGGACTTCCCATCCCTGTGAAGGGTTGGTTGGGGGGTGTCTAGCTTCTCATAACTCTTTATTTGAGTCATGTTTGATCTTTGTATGTTTGTTACATTCACTTTTGATTTTTTTTGTATGTGAAGTTATTCTTTCCATTTAAATTGTTGCATTTATTGTGCATAATGCTTTCTTGAATCTGCTTAATTCATTCTGCATCATCAGTTCTTCACATAGGTCTCAACACATGCTTCTTTGTATTTATCATATACATTACTTCTTTCTGCACAATAATATTCCTTTGCATTCATGTACTATAATTTGTTTAGCTGTTCCCCAATCAATAGGCATCTGCTTTGTTCTCAATCTTTTGTTATCACACAAAGTGTTGTTGTCAGTATTTTGGTGTACATAGAAACTTTCTTCTTACCTTCCTTGGAATATAAGCAAACTAATAGAGTTATGGCAAAGGATATATATGTATTATAGTCACTAGATTTACATAATTTAAAACTGTCTTTCCAAAATGGCTATACCATTTCACTACTATACCAACAGTGTTTTGGTGATTCTGTATTTGTAGAACCTTTCCAACATTGACCATAATTACCATTTTTTTTATCTTTGTCAATTTTCAGGATATTAGGTGAAATCTCAGGGTTACTTTGATATCTATTTCCCCTATTATTAAAGACTTGGAGCATTCTTTGAAGTGATTGTGAATCTACTAAGAAATATTTATTCATATTCTTTGACCACTTTATCTATTAAAGAATGGTTATTATTTATTTTTATGCACACATATATGTGTACAAATATGTTCATATATGTACATGGTGTTTACAAGAGACACATTTGAAATAGACACAGTTAAAATATGGGACTAGAGTAGAATCTATGATCTTCAGCCAAAGTTAAAAGGGCAGGGTAGCAATCAAGATATAAGACAACAAGCAGAAGTAGAGCTATTCAGAGAAGCTACATTTTGATAAAAGGTACCATAGACAGTGAAGTAATATAAAAAAATTTTTACAGTATCTCTCTCAAATATATAAGAAAACTGAATTAAATTTATAAAAATAAATTATTCTCCAATCAATAAATGGTTAGCAGATATGAACACACAATTTTCAGAAGAAATGAGAGCTATTGTCATATGAAAATATGTTCTGATTCATTATAAGTTAGAGAAATGCAAGTTAAAATGAGTCTGATGGCATCTTATTTTTCTGAAACAACAAATGCTGAGAGGAATCATAGAAAATAGGTACATTATTGAAAATTTTGGTGAAATTGTGAACTAGTCCAATCATTATATAGAACAATTTGTAATTATGTCCAAAAGGCTATTAAGGTATACATACATACATACATATCCTGTGATCCGGCAATAACAGTACTAGATCTGTACTAGTAAATAAAAGAAAAGGACCTTTATGTACCAAAATTTCTCATGCAACTTTTATAAAAAATTGATGATGTATTAGGGCATAGATTTGCAAACAAATGTAAAAGGATCAAAATAGTAAGTATATGCTTTATAGCCCACAACACTATAAAAATTGTCATTTTTCTAGAGACCACAAACAAAAGCACAGACTCAAATACAAACAACAAATTCCTAAATATTGAATGAGTCAAAGAATACACCATTGAACAACTTAACAGTTTATAAGAAGAAAATAATGGTGAAACATACAAAATTTCTTTTTTTAATTTATTTTATATTATTACAATGATTTTGTTATAAAAGTAAACATACCCCCCCCACAAGAAGATGAGAAACTTCAAGAATAGTGATAAAGAGAAAAAGATGTACTTCAGTCTATGTTCAGATTCCAATGGTTTTGTCTCCGGGGTGAGTTGCCTTCTTTATCATAATTCCACCAGAGAAGTTCCTTCAATATTTTTCTCACAGTTGCTATCACTAACTGTATTTCCCTCCACTCTATTCTATTCTCTCTCTCCTTTTATCCTGTCCCTGTCCAAAAGTGTGTTGTATCTGAGTACCCTCTCCCACAATCTTCCCTCTCTTCTATCACCTATTCCCCGCTTCCTTCCCCCCATTCCCCCTTAACTCCTCCCTTTCTTCTCATTTTTCTCTAGGGTAAGATATATTTCTATACCCTATTAAGTGTGTAAAACATACATGGGATTTAACTGAAGTTCTCAGAGTAATAATCATATCATTACAAACATGCTTTTTTGATTTTTTTTAAATAATGTTTTTCCAACTACATGTAAAGATGGTTTTCAAAATAATTTTTTGGTAGGATTTTGAGTTTCACCTTTTTCTCTTTCCCTGTATTTCCACTTCTCTTCCCCAGACAAAGAACAGTCTAACATAGATTATACATGTATAACTATGTTAAACATATTTCCTTATTAATCATGTTATTACAAGCATATGTTAACAAAATGAAAAAATTAATATGATTAAATATGGCAAAAAATAAAATCAATAAAAAAGGAAAAAGAAAGGTAAACTAACAAAAACAAAAGAAATTAAAATAATCAGATTATTTTATGCAGTTATTTGCTAACAAAAATGAGAATACAAAAAATATGTTCAAAAATATAATATAAAATAATAACTCAAACTTTTAAAAGATCAGTTAGATATTTTAAATAATACAGTATCAGAAAATGAAGCAGAACCTTCTCTAAAGGAATTACTAAAGCAGGTGGGAGGAAATTCTGATCCAGTGAATTCACAGGAGAAATCTATCAAATTTTATAGTAAATTAAAATTAATATCCATATTTCACAAATTATTCTCAAAAATTAAGAAAACAAGTGCTTAGCCAGAATGTTTTTGAAAAATAAAATTCTAATACCAAAGCAAGGAAGGATAAAACACAGAACAAAAACCATAGGCCAGAATCATTAATACTGATTCAAAATACTATCAGACTACAGACAGTTCTCCCTTTACCTGAATTTGTATTGTGTCAATTTGACTTTATATGAAGAATTTTGAAAAAAATCCATGTTCTAAGCACCAGTGATAAAGGCTAGGTACAGTGGAAGAAGAAGGGATAACAGCTGTGTTAGCTTTGATGTGCAGTATTTTGAATATTTTGTCATTAACTTGCCTTTCCTAAGTCTGTTTATCATCATGTTAATTATCGTTTTAGGATATTTTATGACTTACATGAAGACATTTATTTTGTGTATGCACTGTTATGTAGGCTAAGTGAAGAAGGTGGATAAGAGCAAATTCACATTGTGTAAAAATTTCTTTATGTAGAAGTCTGCAGAAAAGTACACTTATGAGAGCTCTTTGTTTTGTGTTTGTGTGTGTGTCTGTGTGTGTGTGCAAAAAGTGCATTTTATTTTTATCCCAATTATATTAATTTTTATCTCTATAGAAGCTTTTCACTTTCATGTAATCAAAATTATCCATTTTATCTCTTATAATTGCCCTTGTCTCTTGTTTGATTAAGAATACATCTGCTTATTGCTGTATGATCTGCTTCCTTACTGTTAAAGTCACATATCCATTTAGAATGTATTTTTGGAATATGGTATAAGATGTTGGTCTAAGCCTAATATTTGCTAGACTATTTTCCAGTTTTTCTAGCAGTTAAAAGAAAGGAGTTTTTTTATGTAATATATATTTATCACTCTATCAAATACTGGATTGAGTTCCATAATTTCTGATTTTCTCTTGTCTAGTTCTCTATTTTTTAACCATTACCAAATGTTTTTGATGACTGCTGCCTTATAATATAGTTTGTACTCTGCAAGTGGTTACCCTTTGTTTTCATCATTTTGATGATCTACAATTTTTTTCAAATGAATTACATCATTATTTTAATTAAGTTCTTTTGAGTGTCCACTTGATGATTTGATTGGTATAGCATTGATTGAAAGAGTAAATTAACTTTTGGTAATATTGTCATTTTTATTATATTGCCATGGCCTAGTAGTGAGTTCTGAATATTCCTCTATTTATTTAAGTTGCTTTCTTTCTTTAAGGAGTACTTTGTAATTGAATCTATACAAGTCCTTTGTATGCTTTTGTAGATTTTTTTATTCCTAAGTGTTTTACATATTTTGTAGTTAATTGGAATGAGATTTCCATTTATTATTTTTCTTGGGTTCCATTGTTTATATAGAAATTCTGTTGATTTTTCAGAGTACTTTGTGGCTAGAAACTTTGTTGAAGATGTGATTTCAATTAGTATCTTTTCTTGTTTCTAGAGTTTGTGAAGCTATAGGATGGGGAAGGGGAGGTGGGAATGAGGTCGAGCTTCCTGTCAAGCCCAGATATGTATCTTGTCCCTTCTTCTCTGTGCTTCTCTTCCCCTGCAGAGATCCTTATGGAAGTTGGCCTTTGAGGAGCCCAGATATCCGTGGCACTGGAAAGATGGGAGAGGATGGAACTGGGGTTGTGGGGTTGAGCATTGTTTCAAGTTTGTGGATTGGGTCCTTGGGTTGTTTCGTGCAGCCTCGCTGCCAGTAGCATGGTGGGCAGTGTGGGGTGGATTGTGGATGCTATGTGAGCTCAGGGTAGGCTTCAGTTCATGTTTTTTTTGTTTTTTGTTTTTTTTAACCTTCTTTTAGGTTCTGGGTGTCCTAGACCATGGAGACAGCTGAAGTTGCTTAATCTTTGGCACATAATTTCTGTTTTGGAGAGGTTTGAGAGGTCGTGAGGATCAGAGAAAATGTCTAGTCCTCCATCTTGTTGGAGTGACCCAGGAGTCCCCGCCCTGTGATTCTTTGACAGGTTAGAATAATGGGCTGAATCTAATATGATTAAATTTAATAGAAGGTAATATAGTCTTATGTTTTAACTGAAAAGCAAATTTCTTAAATGCAAGATGGGAGAAACATGATTAGACCATAGTTTTGTGAAAAAGATGTGGAGTTTTAGTAGACTGCTTGCTTAATATGAGTCAACAGTGTTATGGCTGCCAGGAAAGATATAGTGGAATTATGTACTGTTTAGCTAAGTTTGGAGCCACAATTGGCTTCAAAGACTGTGGAAGATAAAAATTATATATACTTAAGATCATCCTTTCTGGAATTCTTCAAACCATCCATAAAGTATAATATGCCTGTTTGTGTGTTTGGTTTTAGGCAAAGTCAGTTAGCAGCCAGACCTGTGACTTGGGGTTAAGAAATGGTTCTAAGCACTGGGACAGGAAGTAGTGCTGGCTGCAAGCCTAACTTCAGTCTGCTTGCCTGATTTATACTTTGGGTCCTGTCTCTTTCTTCCTCTCTCTCTCCATCAGGCCTAGCCCCTTATTGATTGCCCCACTGTCCTAGTTTCTGGGCAGATGATAACTAGACCTAAATTGTCCAACCCACAGCTCCAACACTCTCCAGTATAGCCAGAACCAGATTAAAGTATAATTGGAAAACATTTAACAAAATAAATGAAAATACAATAAAACAAAATATTAGTTCATAGTTTTCTAAGTCAATAGGTTTACCACTGGTTCAGAAAAAAGAATTGGTTTCTAGAGTATTATAATATTTTGTTATCATACTATTAGGAAGGACCCTAACACACTAAAATCTAGAAGAAATTATCATGATAGTAAAGGTACTTATTATATGATTGGTTGAAGGAACTGGAGGTATTTAGCCTGGAGAAGAGGAGACATAATAGTTGTCTACCACATGGAAGGAGATTTAGATTTCTTATGCTTGGCTTCAGAAGAAAGATCAGGAGTAATGGATGCAAGTTGCAGAGAGGCAAGTTTAGCTTTGACTCAAGGGAAAACTTCCTAACAATTAGAAAGATCAAAAAGTGTAATGCTGAATTGGGAGGTAATGGGTTTTGTTGGGACTTTGATGGCTGGATGAATATTTGTTGGGAATAGTGTAAAAGGGATTCTTGCATGGGTGCAGGTTAAGCTAGATGATGTCAGGTCTTTCTAACTCCAGGTCTTTAAATATGGAAATTAATTAGCTGAAAAGCTTCTGTTGATCCATTTCAGTTGATTCATGGCAATAAAGTAAAATGTATAAAGATAAATTATTCCTAAAATTGGTTATCATAGTTACTCAAGAATTTTAATATTTACTATTAAATTTGAATATTTTCATTTTATTTTTATAAACTAAATAATTTTATAATCATGTGCTTTTATTAGTCAGTATGAGGTGATTCTAGTTTTCTTTTTTTTTTAGGTTTTTTTTTTTCAAGGCAATGGGGATGAATGGCTTGCCCAAGGCCACACAGCTACGTAATTACTAAGTGTCTGAGGCCGGATTTGAACTCAGGTACTCGTGAGTCCAGGGCCGGTGCTCTATCCACTGCGCCACCTAGTCGCCCCTCTAGTTTTCTAATATAGCTGCATTCCTCTACAAATATTTTTGGAAAATAGTCATTTTATAGAATTTAAGTAATAACAACAAAAGGAAATAAGTATCCACATTTAATTTCCTGTAGGAGCAATTATCTTTTCAGTCATCATAGTACAGTTCCTGATTCATAGTTGGTACTTAGTAAATACATATTAATTATCAACCTAATGTCAAAATCAGAATGAAATAATTTCTAAAACTCTCAGATTAATTTCAAGGCTACAGGGGTGGCTAGGTGGTGCAGTGGATAGAGCACGGGCCCTGGAGTCAGGAGTACCTGGGTTCAAATCCGGTCTCAGACACTTAATAATTACCTAGCTGTGTGGCCTTGGGCAAGCCACTTAACCCCATTTGCCTTGCAAAAAACCTAAAAAAAAAAACTCATAAAAAATTTCAAGGCTAGATATATAATTGCAACTGATAGAAAAATACACTCACTTTAAAAACTCAGATGGCTTCTCACACAATCCCCAAATTTGTGGAGGAGATAAAATTGCATCTATGGCTTGAATAATTAAAGTATCCCTGTCATGTGGTTGGATAACCTGACAGTTTCATGTTTGACTGGACAGGAGAACAGAACAACAAGGATATAGCATGATAAGAATTACAGCAGTCATTTTGCAAATAGTAAGTTATTGTATTTTAAATTTTTCTTTGAATTCATAGAAAGAGTAGGTTTTAAGTTGCTTTTTTTAAAATTTTGATTTAATTTTATGAATAGATTAATTCCATGGAATATAGTTTGTTTATAATTAGTCAGAAAGTGTTTTAATGCAAAGTAATTATGTACAAGAAAACTAATGATCATTTCTAAAAGAAATTAGTATTATTTTGATTTAAAATTATAATTTGTGCATTTAAATAAGGACCCCAAATTGCATTTAAAAGCAATGGTAAAACATGATAAAAAAAAAAAAGATAATGTAATTTCAGTTACCTTTGTTTTGGCAACCACTATATATTGATTATTATTTTTACATTTAGAATACTATATAATCAGGCAATGAAATAAGAATTTAAGTGCATGCAGCAACTTAGAAGGAAAGTTATATTTACTCTTGATTTGACTTTTAATTTCATACTTTTATCTTCTATTAACTATAATTCTATATCAATACAACATACATATAGAAAACTAAAATTTGTTTTCTGATTACTAACACTGTTAGAATATAAATTAGGATTATATTATTGAATATATTATTAACATTTATCTAAATGAGTGATACCTTTTACTTGTTTCAAAATTGATACAAGAGAATTCCCATTGAAGTTGGTATAAGTAATTATTAATCAGGTAACTTGAATAAGGTAGCATTTTAGTCTTTTTGGTAGGACTTTATTTTTTCTTTTCACTTGAGAATATAATTAACACTATACTATAGAATTTATTTGTAGACATTTTTGATAACATTTTTTTCTAATATTCACTTTTCAAACTAGGCCTAAACTGGAAGTTAGGAATTTATTTTAGAATATTTTAAAAGTAATATTGAATAGAGAAAATAACATTTGTGAATTTTTTTCCATTTCTCTTGATACTTTGATAGTTCTATGATTTCATTAATTATGGTTATTCCATTCAGTGATACAAATTGTAGTGCATGCAGACTTTCCATGTTAATGAAACTCTGGTCAATATCTTCCTGTAAATCCTCCAAAGTGGATTTATCCAGTGAGCCGACACTGAGTAGATCTCAATAGCGAATGCAAACCTCCCACCTTGTAGTCTCTTTCTACATGGTTGGGCAGTCCTTTCTGTTTGTTCATACATTTCTGTGGCACTGTCTATATCATTCCTCATGAGTAATATGTTGTGATCTGCATATACCTATCCTAACCTTCAACCTCAGCTCCTCAGAGATTATATTCTAGGACTTGCAGTCATTTTGCATCATGGAAGAATAATGGTATTAAAAAGATAGGTCTGTTTCAGAGAGAAACTTGAGGTCCATTGAAAGCAACTGAATAAGCATTCTAGTAGATGCTACATATAGAGGGACAAAAATTAGGATTCTTTGTCCTGCAGGAATTCTGGAGAACTGTATATAATTTCCTAAATTCAGTCCAACTCATTCTTCTTTTCCTCCTATTCAGTTCTGGCTCAGCTCTTTGTTTAATAATATATTTCCCTGATAATTTAAGTTTAATATCAGAACATAATGAAACACTTAATAGAATTTTCAAGATTTAGCAAAATATAGGATACAGTACTTGACTTATGTAGATTTCTATCCTATCCTTACATTCTTCTCCCCACCTCAACACCCTCTCCCCAAATATATATTTTTTCATAAGAGCAAGGTATAATGACATACATACACACACACACACACACACACACACACACATATATATACATACATACACACAGTTACATTTATATGTATACATACCTATACACTAAGTCTGAAGGGCCTGCTGCACTTGGGTGGCCCTTTTGCATCTTTAGATGACCAGGGAACCACTTCAGTGACCTAATCCTTAATCCTTTAAGTCAGTTAGCTTTTGCAGGCAGTTTCAGTAGCTATAAGGAAAAAAATAGCCTAATCTTCATGGAGCAGTATCTTAGTAAAAGCTATCCCAGTTCCCAGAGTATTGGAACTGTCATAGATTATATTGCTTGTTTTGGGGGATGAATTGTTTGACTTAGACTAGAACAGAGTTTCTTTTTTGTACTTTGTCTTAGAAAAAAAGGATAAATAATAAATTTGACCTTTTTTGCCACTTTTCCCTCTTTTTTAAAGTAAAGGTGGTAGATCTCAAACTGGAATTTGATCCCTCACAGGTACCTTTACATTCACATAAATTCCACTGACAGACTGGCCATCCAGACCTCTAGTCAGCTTTTTAGAAGGCAACCTTTTAACCCAAGAGCAATAGCAGTCAAAGTTATGATAAATTGTTGAGTTTGTAGTCCCCAAGTGGCTGGACCCAGTGCTAGAAAGGAAGAAGCTTATGGATGCTTTCATCAGTATTACCCCTAGGAGAGTGGAATTATGTGACATTTACTCAACCCCAGACTTTTAGAGAAAGGAGGGAATTCTTTTGGCAGCCTTATATAAGGTGCTTCACTAGCAACTGTGAGAGAAAAGTAGGGCCAGAAGCACCAACCCTGCTAATGCACTAGCAACTTAAAGATTGAGTTTTAGAGAGAGGAGTAATTCTTGAGCAGTGCTAGCTTCTCAGAAAAAGAAGGGAGATCCAGAATTGAACCTCTTTGGAGAGAGAAGGGGTGCTTTTGGACTATGTTATCATCTTCAATTACTCAACATGTGTTTATTAAGCAGCTACTGTTTTCTAGGCATTGTGCTAGGTCCTAGGGATACAGGACCAAAGAATGAAATATTTTCTATTAATAAGGAACTTATATACTAATGAGGGAAATGACAAATATGTATGTTATATTGGTATGTATGTAGATATATAGTACATATTTGTATGTATGTAGATATATAGTACACATTTATAGCATAAATATGGAATGAATTAAGTATAAATATATATATAAAAATTTGTTAAATATAAAGTAATTTGAGAAGGAGGACACTAGTCATTGGAAAGATCAGGAAGTTTGATGAAGGTAATGAGTCCCAAATTGCTTCATAAAGGAAGAGAGGGACTACTGAGAGGTAGAAGCAACAAAGAAGTACATTCCAGACTTATGGTAGAGTTAGTGCAAAAGGATACATAGAATATAGCCCTGAGACTTGGAGAGATTGAATTCCCTTACTTTTCTTTAGTCTTTGTTCTCCTAGACCTATCTGCAACCTTGGCATTATTCCTTTCTCTCTCCTCCTTGCTAGGTTTCTTCTCTCTTCTTCCAAGGTTTCTGAGACCCCACTCTCTAGGTTTTTGGTTGTCCTCCTGTCTGACCATTCCATTCTCTTTTGCTGGATCTTCTACCAGGACATACCTTGTAACTGGAGATGCACCTCAAGGTTCTTTCCTGGACCCTCTTCTCTCCCTTTATTTACTTCACTTGGTGATCTCATCAGCTTCTTTGGTTTTAATTACCATCTCTGTACAGATGATTTTCATCTATCATGTCCCAATCTGAACTCTCTATTAACCTCCAGTCTCACATCTCCAACTGCCTTTCTGACATTTCAGACTGAATGTCTACTAGATATATTAAATTCATATTCATAACAAAAGTCATTATCTTGTTCCCTAAACTCTTTCCCCCTTTCTACCTTCCATACTATTATAGAGAGCAGTACTGTTCTCCTAATCCCCCTAACTCACAACCTAGGTATCATCTTCAACCCTTCCCTGGGTATAAAGCCTGTCAGCCTCACTTTTGCAGCAGCTCTTGGATAGGTCCCATTTTACTCCTTTGTCACTTCCACTCCTCTAGTGCAGATCCTCATTATCTTGATAGATAGTATTTCCCAAGCATCATTTGGTATAGGCAGTAACTATTGAAGGGAAATTATTACCACTGAGAAGAGGTGAGATTTGAATTCCCTCTTGAAAGATAGACATATGAAGAGAGAGTCATGGCAAAGATTCTATAATGAGAGAAGGACATGAAAAATAAATGCATGGAAGTAGCCTTTTTTAAGATTTGTACTAAGTGACAGATGAGATCTATTCAGATCCTCTCTGGAGGGCTAAATATTTCAGACTTTTATTTGGTAGGCAGAAGAAAGACATATGTGGTTTTTGAGATGAGTAGAATGATTGCACCTTTCTCCGATACTTCATTAAATTTATTCTTCTAAATGGAATCATTCTTTATTTTTCCTGCTTTTTATCTCCACTGGCTAAACATTTGCCAAGTATTATTGACCCACAATCCTAACATCTATTTGCCCCATTATCTTTATATGATCACTACCTTGTTCAGGCCCTTACTGCCTTCTTTCTGGATTATTGCAGTAACCTCCCATTGGGTCTCCCTGCTTCAAGTTGTTCTCCATTCTAATTCATCCGCTATTCAGCTGACAATTACTAAAGTGCTATCTGACCTTTGTCAAAAATCTATAAATTTACAAATTCTATACCCAATTGTGTTTAATGAATTAGAAAATAACAGAATGTTTACCATGTTAACTAGGTAAATATATAATAATATTGCTCAGTGGGTTCTGTAGTTTTATATTTTTGTATTGAATGCTTCAGCTATCAGTAGAATTCATAGAAAATGTCTCTGGCAAGTGCATTGCTATCCAGCATCAAATCATGTGATGAAAAAAATCAGAATCAGTCAAAACTTCTAAATTATGTACCAGTATTGAGGGATTTTGAAAATTGTAAAGGTTTACTGCGAATAAAACATGAACTTAAATAGATGCATTGGTATTTCCTTTTTATTTGTAACCTTTTTAAGAGTTGCATAAATATTAATAACTGTGACTTTTTTCTCTCTAGTATCTCCAGAGGCAGTTGGATTTCTGTCAGCTATTGGGGTGTTCATAATCTTGATGCTGCTTCTTTTTCTCTATATTAACAAGAAGTTGTGTTTTGAAAATGTTGGTGGCTTTCCAGATCTTGGTTCAGGATACAATACAAGGGAGAATTCACAAGATAAAATTTGTAAGTAACTATATAGCCTTCCTATTTTAAAAAAATCTGATTGTTACTATGTTGCATTGCCAAAATAGAAATAAGATCTTTATTGTTTTCAAAAGACCAAAATGAGAAGGTAAATCCAACCCTACACTGAACCAAGGATAAAATGCTAACTTGACTATTTAATAAGTTGCATTTTATTTAAAAGTATCTAGATACTTAGTAATTGATATTGTCCTGCACAAATAGGAATAAAAATATATTTTTATGAAAGGGTGTTTATACCATATGAAAGGGTATGTGTTTTAAAAACTTCATCTAGGAGAAAGGGAATTTTTTCAAAGATATATATTAAGCCAGAAGCAGAATTTGATCCAAATAACTATCTAGAACTTTTTGCTTTTGGCCTTACAGGAAATCCATATTTTAACCAAACCTTTTCCTTTCCACAACTGGAGGAAAAGAAAGTCTCTTGGGACCTCTTCACGGGAGAAGAAGCAGATTCGATTTCTATCCATGTGAATGCTGGTTGATCCTGCCTCTTTATATATATTTAGTGTGACTCCTAATTTTTGAGAATAGTGTTCTTCCCTCTTAGCAATATATGTATATATAAGATTATTGCTACTTAAAATTTATTAAATACCACAGTTTACTAGAATGTTAATAAAACATACATGGACATTATTCTTACTTTAGAACTTTTGTTCTAAGAGGAATTACCCATACAATTATGGAATTTCTTTATTCACTTTGTACATGAGTAAAAGAAACTCATTTATCTTCTGAGCATTCTAGATCCAAGATGCAGTCATTCCTATGTGGTAATCAGTTGAGTATGATTCTGCAAGGCCATAGCTAGAATGGAAAATGCTCTGTGAAGAAGAGATTGATTTTCTTGCTTTTGAAAAACATAGATGGTGATAGTCCCATTGTGTTTCTTTGATATAAAAGAAATCTATTACTTGTCAAATTTCATGCTATTATATTAAAGTCAGGAAGATTTTATGACCTGATTAGGATCAATCAGACTCACATCTAAATATCTGACCATTACCAATGGATTACCTAGAAGAAATTCAGGTCTAGGGTATGAGGGCATATCATTTTAACAGCCATTTGGTGACAAAGAATTAATTTCTTTTATGTGAAAAGTTAATTAAATTTCCTCCTCAATTTCTTCTCCACTTTAAAAAGAGACAAGAAACTCATCAGTAACATGTGTAGATGATCAGAGTATAGAGTGAACCAAATTGAAAATATGTAATAAAAGTGATTTTTTAACAATTTTTTTGCTGATATAGAATAAAATGCAGTAGTATGTAATGTAATAGATGTAGAATGAGGAAAATTGTGTTTAATGTGATTCAACTTTTTAAGGATGATGCTTACATCATCATGTTTTTTCTTGATTCAAAAGGGATTTCCTAGAAGATTAAAACTAAAATGCGATGCCATTGTACCTGTCAAACTGATGAAAGTCAACAATTAAGTAAATGTAAAATTTTTCATTCCTCAAAGGTGGATAATATTTTCTTTGAACACGACAAAAAATCTTTATTGGATCTTTTAAGGGAGAGCTAGAAAATGGCATTTTTCAAAAGTTTTCAGCAAAATCTGCCTTCAGTGTCTTCTTTGGTTGACTCAATTAGTAGTGCAGTAGAAGATCTGAGTTGTGCTGTAGGAGATCTGACCAGTGCCGTTGGAGAGGTCAGTTATAACTTAACTGATTCTGTAGCTGAACAGGTAACAAGTATGATAAATGGCTTTCGCACAGAAGATGAAGTTTTTCGAACAGATGATACAGTTCTCCTTACCAAGGAAGAAAATGCCACAATACCACAAAGTTCAAACAATAACAGTTTCCAAAAAACGACACCTCTGATAGAACACACACAGTTTTATAGTTCTTCAGTTTCACCCAAGACAGATAAAGATCTGCATCAAGAAAGACTAGTAGGACATTTGAAGGATAGACAGCAAAACCAACCAAAATATAAAGATACTAATAATGCTGGCGATTCTCTTTTGAAAGCAGATGTTAATGAAAATGGAATGTCAGAGTTTAATCAGGACATATGTCAAGAGCCGTTAGTTGTGGACAGAAATACAAAAATTGGGCTTAAAAACTCAGTGTATGATAAGAAACATTTGAACGAGGCAAAATTGAGAGAAATGAATGGAAATCAGAAAAATACTTTTGGAAATAAATTCACCCAGGAGCAAAAAAATATCACAGATAATGACAAAAGAGAAGATTATACTAAATCTAAATCTATATCTTTGGGAAATAGCAAAAATAAAAAAGATGTTTCTTTTTCTCAAGAGAATAAAAACAGACAGAATGATTTAGAGGTATCTGTTGATTTGAAGAAAGCAGGAAAGCATGTTAAAGGAACAAAAGGAAGTCAGAATTCAAGAAACGAAAAGTCTTCAGAAGATATGTTGAATATTAATAGGCATGCAACACAAAAATCTATTTTTAAAAAAGATATAGTATCATCAAGTGAGAAAGTTACACACAAATCCTCAGTAATTAGTTTGGGAAATTCCAAAGAACTTCATCAGATAAATACTCTGCAATGTTCCAAGGAGAAAATAGAAGTAAAAACAAAGAAAAATGAAATCATTTTTGCTAATAAAGGACAATCAAAAAATAAAGTTGAAAAATATATTGAGAAAGTACCAGAAAAAGGTGAGGTACTTTGACATTGATCTGGGTGATCGAATTTCTTTCTGACTTTTCCAAATTTCTTATCTTGCCTCTATGTGTTTTTAATTATTTTAAGACTGATCTGAATCTTCCTATTGAGTGACATTTTTCTTCTCAATAGTTAGCAATATCTCCATTAAAAAAAATTGAGTTCTAAATTATGTCCTTCTCTTCTCCCCTCTTTGAGGAGGCAAGCAATTTGATATCATATATATATATATGTATATCAAAATAATAAAAATTAAGTTAAAAAGTATTCTTTATTGAGTAACATTTTTAAAGTGTTAGCTTTTCTTTCAAATCTGTTATAAATATATCAGTTATTTTGAGCATTGTTTAAAGAACCTAAACCTGTTACCTTAATAGGAATAACTTTTCAAAGTTTTACTTTATTCTTTTGAATAAAAACTTTTTTCCTCTTGTGAATTTATTTTTTCTTTCTTACATCTTTATAAATATATCAAGTTATTTTTATGCTTGATCCTTCAATAAATATTTAGTGATTATCTTCTCTGTGCAAGGTTTGCACTTAAAGTACTGTGTAGGATACAAAGATGAATAGGCATAAAAAACTGTCCTTAAGAATCTTACAATCTAGTTAGTAATGATTTTGGTATGAATTGTTAAGAAACGTTCTATTCAGTGTAAAAACGTCTTTACTCAAAAACATATATATTATTTATATATAATATATATATTTGTCTGTTAATACATATAATTCACTCTTTTAATCTTATATTGAGGATTTTTTGGTAGACATATAAGAAGCTTTTCCCTTGTCCCCCAAATTGGAAATAATTTCTTTCTCATCTGACTTTATATTACTTTAAATTGTTATGTATTTATTTTATTCTAATTTTATAACATTTTTCTTTGTACTGATAATTTTCTCCACTAGAATATAATTTCCTTATATATTTTATAACAATTGCCTACATTTAACCTTTACATTTCCCTCACTTTTCTTTGTATTTTAGTTATTTGTGTATGTATTGTTCCCTGATTACAAAAGATTGTAAGTTTGTTGAGAGCAGAGTTTATATCATATCTATCTTTGTATTTTAGTTTCAAATCTCACCTCATTTTCTAGTTTTATGATTATGGGCAGGTCATGTAAACTTTCTCAACTTTATTTCCCTTATCTGTTCATGGGGATAATAGTAAGTTGTGTTGATTAAATGAGAAACTGTGGGTAAAGAGCTTCAAAAACTTTAAAAGCATTATCATTGTTAGCTTTTATATGTATTAATATTCATAGCACCATGTATGTGCTTAACCAGTGGCCTTGCGTATTGTAGTTTCTTAATAAATGTTCATCGAATTTTTGAAATATGATCTAAAATGAAACACTGGTTACTAAAAGACAAATTTACTATAAGAAGGAATGCCAGATAGAGGAGTAGATTACTTTTGGAGAATGTTCTTCCATTAGTTTCCTGAATTTAAATTTTTTTATGTTTTAGTTTGCTGTCCTTGGGTAATTTCAGAAATGTTATTGTTGCTTAAAGTGGAAGAAGAAAGAAACTGGAAGTCAGTTGGAGAATTAAGGAAATGGAATGCTTTATCCTATAGGCATTTAGTAACACAAATATGGAAACCAAAAAAAAAAAAAAAACCCAAACCAAATTTGGGTTAATTGTCCTAGTGAGGAGTAAAATGAAAGCTGCATTTTACCTTGTGTGTGCTGAATCATTTTTAACCAGTTATTTGCTACCTGTCAGCTATTTTATTTTTATTACCTTAGTAAATCTAAGATTAAGGGACCAGTATAGAGTTCTTAAGAGATTTTATTGCTGATGTGAAAGTTATAAAAGATAGTAGCCTGAGATGATTAAGCCAACTAGGGTATTTTCATGTCTATGAAGAATGAGTAGATATGTCACCCTACTCTTAAGTATTTCCTGAAAATTTCTATAATCAGCATTTTTAACATAGTAAGAATGAAAACAATCTTTTTTAGAATAAATTTTTTAACATGAACCCCTCTGCTTTTATAATAAAAATTTTCATGTTTCTGAAAACTACTTAAATTCAGGTTTACTCAAAGTACTTTCATTAAGTTATGATCATTTTTACATGGAAGTTACAATTTTCTACTACTATTTATTCAAAATAGATAATACATACATGGATAAAGATCACCATGGATCATCCTCTGAGAGTGAAGATGAAGCACTGGGTAAATACCATGAAGCATTGTCCAGGACACATAATTCCCGGCTGTCAGTGGCAGGTGGAAGGCAAAAGAATTATGTTTGGGAGACCAGACAAAAATATAGTCCTCTGTCTGCAGAGTATGATGGATATAGTAGCGAAGCATCAATAGATGAAGGTAAGATGGGAAATTCTTTTCAGTGAATTGAAGGCAGTTTAAAAATTTACAAGTATATGTTATAGGAACATGTGGGTTTTGCCTAAATTTTGGAGCAGTTCTATATGAATCATAAAAAATAGTTTAACATTTTTATTTTTACTTTTTCATTGGTAAATATTTCTTTTTCTCTCCCTTTTTACCTTGATAACACATCCATGTTAAAATTCCACATTAGCATGTCCACAATTTTATATTGTCATTTTTGTCTCTGTATTCCCACTCAACTCAGTAACTGGCATATAGTTGATACTTAATAAGTGCTTTTTAAATGACTGATAAGTGTCTTGTAAGTCTCTTGTTCATAGTTATGATTATCAGCTGGTCACTTAGGTAGTGCATACCCTCTGTGTGTCAGGCACTAGGCAGTGTAGCAAAATAATCTTACAAAAATAATCATGGAGATAAAATATTTATACATAAAATATAGCAAAAAACAGACAGAAGTATTTGATAAATTCCAATTGAGTAGTATAGACAGAATTTATGCAGAAGTTTGGGGGAGGAGCAAATCCTGAGGGGACTTGATTGGGACTTTGAATGTAAGGAAGGCTTTGGGGATGAGGATGCAATCCCAGGCAGGGTGAGTGGTTATTACAGGTGAACACAGACTGTCTGAAAAATGAGCTGGGTAGCATTGGCATAACAATAGTGGGAAAAATGAGGCAGGAAATATAAATTTGGTTTAGATTGAAAAAAGTGTTGGATTGGAGACAAAGGAGTTGAAACTTTTACCTCATAAGTAATGTAATGAAAGTAACATTTTAAGAAGATTAATCTGATAGCAGCGGGTAAAAGACTCTTGGACAATTTTGACTTTTTCTAGGTGACTTCCTAAGTTCCTTCTTCATTTGAAATTATGTGAAGCATGCAAGCAAGCTAGAAATGGAGGGTTGGTTATGAGTGACATAATAGAAGAAAAATCAAAGGGACTTAGAAGGTGATTGGATGTTAGGAACAATGGAGAATTCATAGGGGACTATTAGATTTTAAAGCCTGAAGGAGGTATTTTTCTTGAAGGCAACAAGTAGAATATTTTTGTCTTTTTTCAGTACCAGCCACAGTGCCCTCCTCATAGTAGGGGCTTAATAAATGTTCATTGAATTGAATTAGGCAAGTCAGGATGTGGGGCAGATTTGGAGGAAATGATAATTGTTTTAAACTTGTTGAAGAAGAAGTTTTTGGAGTTAGAAAATTGATAGTTCTAATATACACTGCCCTAGTCAAATAACATCTAAAGCATTCTGTTCATTTCTGGTGATGATATTCTCAGAAAGATATTTGCTGAGCTAACTGGAACTCACCTGGAGGAGGAGGATCACAAGTATGATAAAGGAATTATGGATCATAACACTGTAAAGATCATTTGAAGCTCATGTTTAACCTGGAAAAGAAAAGACTTGAAGTTATCTTAGTTGTCTCCTAGCATTTGTATGACTATCAAGAGGAAGACATATTAGATATTATTTAGAACCCCAGAGAGTAGAACAAGTAGAAATAGGTAGAAGTTACTGAGAGTCACATTTCTGTTCAATGTCAGGAAATAATTTTAAAAATAGGTGATGACTAAAAATGGATTCAGTTGCCTGTGGAGATAATGAGTTCTTCATCTCTGCAAATGATTAAGTGGAAGTGGATTGACATTTGTCAGAGATGTTGAACTAGATGTCCTCTAATGTCTTTTTCAACTTGAGATTGTTGGACTTCATGATTCCATGAGTTTGAGGTATATCCATAGGCACCTAAAGTGTAGAAATAGGCTATACAGGTAAATAGTACTAAAGTGAAACTTGAAAGAGGGATCAGTGTTTTAATGATGGAACATTTGACGAAAGCATTGAAAGAGGAAAACTACCAGGTCATGTGGAATCCTTGCTGATGTCAAGGTATGATACTATTTATTATATCAAATTCTATACTGCTTGATGATTTATAGTTAGTTTTGGGGTGTTTGTGAGACACTTTAGAACCATTTATGAATATCAAATCTAAACAAATGTTTTTTTAATAGATTACTTAAATAAATAATAATACAGGGTACTAGTATCAAAGGCTTGACAGTTAAGTAAAGCTTCTTGTGGTACATTTCTCTTAGGTGACCAAGTAGCTATTATATTGTGAGTTAACATGGGAAGATTACAAATTGTGAATAATCTGAGAGTTTTTTGCTCCAGGTCTTCTCAGAGAGTCTTGCTGTCAGCATTGGTTCTAAGACATCTGTTCCAGCCTCTTTGTCCAGTGCCTTCCTAATGAGCCCTGTAATGACTGTAATAGCTCTGATCCAGACTACCCACCTCCCAGTTATTCTTGGACCAGAATCGGCTCCTATAGGGACTTCCCTCCCATATGGACTCCTGTCTCCTATATGTATTTCCCTCAGTCATGTCTTTGCCTGTCCTTTTTGCTCTAGGGTGAAACTCCTGGGCCTCAGAGGATGCACTATTATGTGCTATGAATTTGAATTTAACAGAAAAACCTTGAACAGTCCTATCACCTCTCTTCCTCAAAGAACCTCTTTCTAGCCAATGATAATCTGTCTGAATTCATATCTAGTGGTTAGCATCCTTCAACCCCTTCCAGTGATTCTGAACTCCTTGCTGTCATTGTACAAAAGCTGTACTCCATGGCCCATTCTCTTAATCCTAATCCCTTAACCCCACCCCATTCCCACAGTGTTCCATTCCATATCTACCTGTTTTCTTCCATTGTGCTCTCTGTAGAATTAATAAAGTTGATATTATCTTAATCCTTTTAGTGTTTTACTTCCTCCATCTTCTGACTCTCATTAAGATCTAGCTCCCTTTCATTGACATTATGTCCCTGACCAACCCTTCTGGTGTTGTTTGTATTTAAATTCATTGAATGTGGTGGGAAAATCAGAATACTTCTTGCTTCCCATTGCCAATTATAGGTTTTACCACTATCACTCAGTAGTAGACTTTCCTCCTTTGAGGAGCATTCAATTTAAATTTATTGCTTCATCTAGATTCTGGTTGCTTTTATATATTTACCTCTAGGACCTTCTCCTTCACTTACCATTGCATCTTAATTCCTGCTCTTCCACTCGAGAACTTCAACATACATATTGTTGTTCCTTCAACTATTCTAATACCTCAGGTTAGTTTACTTAGTTCCTATAATCCATGCCTCTATTCTGTGCCAGCCACACATACAGATGATCATACTCTTGAACTTCCCATCATGCCTGTCTTCCATTTCCATGGTCAGGAATTCTGAAATTCCTTGATCTTATCATAATATTTTATCATTCTATCTTTTCCTTTTCCTTGCCTTTTCTATAACCCTCTTCTACATCTTCATGACAATTTCCAGTCCCACTATTCCTTAGTTCTTTTCATAGGCCATCACTGGCAATATTTACCTTCCTTTCCTTTCTGAATCCCTTGATGAATCAGTTCAGTCATTCATTAAACTTTATGCTCGAAACTCTTGACCATTGTCCTATCACTGATCAACCTTTGCCAAAGCCCAGCCTCAGATTACTTCTATTATTTGGCACTTTTGTTTCTGTTCTCAAAAAAAGGAGAAAATCACAAAATGTGCTGATTAGAAGTCCACTACAAATCTCAATTGAGCCCTCTCTATGGTAAGAAAATTTTTTTAAAGTCTCCCTAACTGATTTTCTATTTCTCTTACCATAGAGGCTATTCTAAACCTTTTCATAAAGGTTTGGAACTTTTCCCTGACTTTCCCAGTTGTGGAATTTATCTAATATTTCAAATCTAATGCTGAAAAATTTGAGGCCATTAGCCCAGAACTCCTTGTCCTTTCCACTCACATCTAGTAGTGTAATATTTGAATATGATGACCAAAGGTGCAATATTTACATTATTTATTAGAGGTTTTTATAAATGACTATGATCTTATCAATGAGGGCATCCACACCCACAGTTCAAATCACAGTCCTCCTGTGTTCATCATCTGACTCCTGACAATTTCTTCCTGTTTGTAATTACTTCAGAGAAGTTCTAACTAGCTGGAAATTAAAATATGGTACTAGTGGAGGAGTCTTTTTTGTCATCTCTCTTTTTGTCATATGATTTACCTCCTTTTGTAGTTATACATCTCTTTTTTTGATATCTTTTGCACAGTTTTTTGGGGCACAATTTTTTTTTTAGGTTTTTGCAAGGCAGTGTGGTTAAGTGACTTGCCCAAGGCCACACAACTAGGTAGTTATTGAGTGTCTTAGGCTGGATTTGAACTCAGGTACTCCTGACTACAGGGCCGGTGCTCTATCCACTGCGCCACCTAGCCACCCCCTGGGCATAGTGTTTTGAAAGTAATAAGCTTATGCCTACCTTGTATATGTGTCCACTAACCTTTGTGTTACCTTCAGTTTTGATTCTTTAGAAAGTGGGTATTCCCCATCTGTATCCAGAGAAATAACTGTGGAGTTTGAACAAAGACCAAGGACTATTACCTTAAATTTAGAAAAAAAAACTAATATTTTATTGTCTGATTTATACTTTGTTTGTTCCTTAAGGATATGATTTCTTTCTCATCACACTCAATTTGAATCAATGTACAACATGGAAACAATGTAAAGACTGACAAAATTGCCCTCTGTGGGGAGGGAAGTAAGATTAAGGGAAAAATTATAAAACTCAAAACTCAAATAAAATGTTTAATAAAATAATAATAATAGTAATAATAATAATGTATTTCATGATTTACAACCATATGGTATCACTAGAAGAATTTTGTTATTAAAAAGTTTTTGTTTGTAGTTATGTGTATATGTGTGTGTGTCTAATAGTTATTTCTCATTTTAAGATAAAAATCTGAATCTTTTGTTTCAGATAGTCTGAAAAAAATAAGAAAACATAGTAGTATATTTGATTATTATGCTTTTGTCCTCTAGGTGGCCATATTAATCTTTCAGTTGGCATAAGCTATTACAGAAGCAGGATAGCATCTAAATAACTCAATCTAGGGGAAATTAACGAATATTTAACATGATTTGTGAAATTATTTTTGTACTACATTTCCACCTTTTCCCCTCTGGTCTTTTCTTTAATACTTAGACTCCTTTTATTTTTGATATTTCTTAAAGATTTTCACATAGTAGGTCTTAATTTGTCTTAATTTGACTGTTTTACTGAAACAGCTTCAGATCTTTTCTTCAACTTCTAGTTGAAATGCCAGTGCAAGAGGGAAAAAACTGCCTACCCACCTATCAACACCACCACCAGCACCATCACCACCACTGGCTTAGGACCTGATGGAAGCCCCTTGCCTATTTTACAAATACTCAATATTTAGGAAGTGATTCCTAGGATGACAAGCTCTATAGATATTATTGGTTTATTATATATCTCTTATCGAACTCTGTATACTGTAAGATAGCTGTAGATTGCTGAAGTTATAAGATGATTTTTGAAGTTATTTTATTGTTCCATTATTAAAAATAATTTCTTTTATCACTCTTATCTCAGTGAATATAAAACATATATATTCACACCTGTTAGACACTTTTCCTTGTGATCATAATAATAGTCTATATTGATTAAATTTTAAACTTAAGTCAAGTCATTTAAAGTTACTTTTTAACTTTAAACATTTTTAATAACAACTTTTTATTTTATATAACTATGAAATATAAGGGCCTTATAAATATATTTATCTCACAGATTCAAATATTTGAATCAGTACTAAATCCACTGACTCAGATTTCATCCCTTTCTTCATGTTTTAATTTCTGTGGTCAAAAAAATCATTAACTGGTATCACAACTAAAGTTCAGGATTCTTACCTCAGTTCTCAAATAAGACACACAATCTGCCCTTATGTCTTTATTTGATGACTTGTAGCTTGTTAAAAATCTTCTGAAATTTGATCTCTGCTGGCAATACCTTCACACATATGGGATCCTCTCCATTTTTTTAGCTTAACTAAGAAGCAAAGGTTTAGTGACTTGCCATAGATTAAACTACAAAGTGTAAGTTTGATCATACTAAAATGAAATTAAAGACTTGAACTTATAGCTATATAGAATTTGGTTTGCTTTGATTTTATCTTTTATCAGTTTTTTTCCTGTGAAGAATCTCTAGAATGTTATTTTTTAAGTAATAAAACATACAGGAAAATTGACCTTTTTTTTTGTAGATTGGAGGATAATTCCTCCTCTGGAGATTATTTAATGGATTTATCCTTCCTGACTAGGGAAAACTTTAGTAAGAGGACAGAAGGTTCTGAAACAAACAGTAAATTCCAATGAATGCAGACTTTTTTCAAGTATATTTATCAATGTGATTGATCATCTTCATGAATAGGAATGGCCTTGGTAGACTCTAAGCTCTTCTGTTCAGGAAACCAATTAATGCTAGATTATGTTGTTTGGGAGTTATAAGGCTACCTGTTAGCAAGTTATTTGGTAAAAGTTACTTATTCATGCTTTAAAAGGTACAATATAGTATCCCTTATCTTTCATTTGAGCAAGCATGTAGTCATTTGGGTAGGGTTAATATATATGATTGTAAATTTCATATGAAGCATTCAATTTCAACAAATAGAAAAGGTCTTGGTGGCTACTTGGTTAAAGGATGTGGTCTCCTAAAAGAGGCAGTAAGCAGGTGGGAGAACTGATGACCTCACTCACATTCTATTTTTTATTCACTCATTGACTTAGGGCAAATTTGATAGTGCATATAAAAACAAGATCAGAATCTGGGGTGTATTGTAAGACCATAGGCATCCTTGGAGTATCACTGCATGATGCTGAGTTTTCTGTGATATAGTCAAGATGGGTCATCAGGGTCCATCCTTGTTGTTGGTGCTTTTTTCCCCCTCTTGCAGCAACTTCTTAAGTAATATTTGAGCCAAGCCTTTTACCTGCAAATATGTTTGAGTAGTCTTATTAGAAAGAAAAATAATACAGTGTTAAGGATAATTTCCACAAAATGTCACTCAGTTCCAGTAGGTTAAATTTTTCCATGGGATAAAGTCCATAAAGGAAAACATGGAGAGACTGAAGCACATCAAATCTAACTTCAGTGTCCTTTGTAATAACTATTTACACAGACATTATTCAGCTTGTTGATACTGTCTCTTTTTCACAGTATTCTGTCATTTTGTTGATAAGAAGGAGCTTGAATTCAGAAGTCCTCAGCATCTGACTTAAGGGCTTGAAGTGGCATGAGCTTCCAGCTTGTTGCATTTAGGACAATAAGTCAGGGAACAAACACCTCCCATGTGTTAGGCACTGTGCTGAGTATGGGGGAATACAAAGAAAGCCAAAACACAGTCCTTGTTTTCCAGGAGCTCACAGGGAACTCAGGGAGATAACCATGCAAATGGCAAAGTCTAAACAAGTCAGGAATTAGATAAGGTAGAGGTAATGTACAACTAGCACAGAGACTCCTGTGTTAAAGGGGAGTAGGAGCACTTCTTGTAGAAGGTGGGGTTTTAGCTTGGAGAGAGAGAACATCCCACAAATGGCAGACAGTGACTGAAAATGCCCAGGGGAGATGGAACAGATGTGAGCCAGGACAGCACAGACACCAGAGTCATGGGATGACAGAATCTGTGGAGGAGCAAGAGGTGAGAGGACTAGACAGAGAGTTGGGGAACCAGACCAGGAAAGTTTCAAAAAGTAATCAGAAGATGCTGTATTTAGCCTGGAAATGATGAGAGAGGTAACATGGTTGTTCTTTAGGAAGATCACCTTGTTAGCTAAGTGGAGGACAGACTGGAATGGGGAGAGGCTTGTGACAGGGAAAACAAGTGGCCTATAGCAGAAGCCATGAATGAGCTGCTGAGGGCCTGCACCAGGGTGGAAAGTGTCACAGGAGAGGAGAACACCAGAAATGCACAATGTTTTGAAGATAGAACTGATGGAACAGATTGAATGTGAGAATGAGAAGAAAGTGAGAAATTGAGTATTATATCTTATTTGTGATCTGGAGGGACATGATATGTTATGGAAGTCATTGTTCTTGCCTAATTTTTAGGGAGACTGTATATAAGGACTGCTATCTGTTTCAGGTGGAAGTCAGTTAAATAACTTACCTTCAAATGGGTCCACATGGAGAGAAATTAAGGGCATATCAGTTGAAGAGCCACCCAATAGCAACCATTTTAGTGGGAAACTAAAAAATCACACAAATACCTAGAACATCCCAGGCATTCATCAGTATAAGTTTTGAAAGTAGATTTGGCAAGAAATTCCAAGTCTGGGCCATTGATATTGATTAATCTTCCTTCCAGGGGCAACATAGAGGTGATTCCTTTGGGTAAAATTAATGAGAGCTTAAGGATGATCATTGTAATTACAATTATAACCCATTTATATCTTGTGTTAACTGTCATCTTCCCATATGTCCCTTCCCAAGTGGGCCTAATCAGCACTGCCTGGTTTTCTTAGTTTCTGTAATGCCCAGTTTCTGTAATTTTTCCTCATTTTGGTCACTCTGCTCAGTCAGGATTTGTCTTGGCTGAAATCCAAAAGTGAAATAAAAGGACCTTCTTTAAGTGACATTCACATGAATTTGTCCAACAGTATGATAGCAAATAATGGGAGAAAAGGTAATTGGTACAATTGGTATTAATAATAGTTCCTCAGGATCAGTAGAAGGATTATCTTTAAGGAATCTAAATTTAGAATGCAGGGAAATTATAGAAACTGTGCCACCACATTGTTGAAAAAAAAATGTTGGCTAGATTAATACATTATTATCAGTCATGGAAGAGGAGAAACTGCAGAACTCAGAAGTAATCTAAACTACTCAAACAAGAAAACTCTACTGGAATTGTAACTTCATCATAAATGGAAGTTTCCCATTATCTCTTAGATGTAACATTTGATCCATAAAATTTTAAGAAGAATGTTTTAATAGTTCTTCCCAGCAAGTGCTCATAATATCAACATGATGGATAAAAAACTCTTAACAGAATCAAATATGATACAAAAAATATATTTGGTTTAAGGGTAGTGTTTTTCTTACTTGGGGGAGTAAGAAAGTATTTGGTGAGTAGTGATAGATTTAAAAAAAATTGTTGACAGCATTTAAAAAGTTATAAAAAAGGAAAGAGATAGGAGGTGTTAAGAGGTCAAAAAGAGTTCAAATTTATTACTTTCTAGATGAACCCTATATTGTATGTGATTCAGAAAGTACATGCCAATGAAGTCCTTGGCATTGTCAAATGGTTCATAATCAGAAAATAAAATGCTTTTGTCACTGGAAATGACATAAAAGAAGAGGCATTAACTTTGTCATTGCCTCCCAAGAACCATGGAATCTTTTCTTCTGATTTGCACCTGAAACCTAATTTTTTTTTCCTTGTTAAATATGAGTTCTTTGAAAGCAGTGATGGTCTTTTTTTGAATCCTCAGAGCTTAGCACAATACTTTGTGCATAGCAAAAGCTTACTCTATCCTTCATTCATTCATATGATTTCCAAGTTAAAGAGGAGATCACATCCTAACATCTTATTAATAATTTAACATAAGTGGATGATGATGTTTGTCCTTCATTCTCAAAAAAAACTATGACATCATATAAATGATGCCATGACAGGCATGTGAATTGAATGGGGGTGGTGCTGAGCTAAGTCACCAGTCACACTTTCTCCTCCAGAGCTTCCAGGTCCAGTGGCCAGATATGGATCAAGATGACTGGAGATGGACCTGGATGGGAGGCACTTCAAGGTCAAGAGACTTGCCCAGCTTCCAAGTTGTCAGGTCTGACAGTAGATTTGAACTCAGGTCCTTCTGATTCCAGGGCTGATGTTCTATTCACTGCACCACCTAACTGCCCCCATGTAGATATATACACACACATACACAAAGTTCCATTTTAAGTCCTTTCTTTAATTCATGAAATCTTTTTCTGATGATATCAAAATGTCATTTAAACTCAAGTGCAAAATTATTAATATATGCACAGAAAGATAGATACTAAAGACTTAAGATATTGGATCTGATAGTTAAATTGAGCCAGTAGATTTTAGACAATACAAATCTACTGGTCATCTCCAGGCAAAGCATGTTGAGGAGAATGCTATGACCGACTACATTGATACTTAATGACTTCCTATATCAAAATTCATTGAAAAAATACATTTAAAATAACTTAATCCCATATAATACCAGTCTTTATATCTTTAAAATGAATAAATGTACCATACCAAATTTAGAAAGCATCATAACAAAAACTAATAAAATAGTAATGAAACACAGGGGCTGTTACTATATTATAGGTACACAATCAATACTATTTCCTTACCAAAGGGAAAAACAAGATTGACTGATAATCTCAGAGTGCATGATAAAGAGGTAAAAAGCCTATAGAAATATTTTAAAAGAACTATCTTTAAGATACATATAAACAGAAAAGGAAAAAAGATAAAATATAGTATTTTCACCTTAGTGTGAAGAAACAGGTCATTTCAAATAAAACAGTTATATTTTGTACTTGAAAACAGAGACATTCTATAAAGACAACTTGGCCTAACCTGAATAAACAGGAGAATGGAAAAGGTATTCAGGTGACTGACTGTTCTCAAAAGCATTGTCTCTGTCAAAGAAAGCTGTTGCCAAGGAATAAGGGGATAACAAGGATGCATGTACTTTCTTCAAAATTTTTGATATGATCCCATGGTAACACCAAAAGGATATTTCACCTAGGGTGTATTTTGCTCTCTGGCTCCATTGGCCTATTTCAAAAGTGGGGGTGGAGGGAGTGTGACTATTTTGTCTGAGTAGTTTTCATAAGTGAGACCCAAGCCACAATCTGTGAGCTAGAAATGGCCCTAATCAGCTGAACAAGTGACAGGTAGCTCTGGAGCACTAACATACCTGATGACTGTGGCCAAGGAGCTTAAGCAGTGGTGCCAGAGTAAATGCTTGATGATTAAAAAAACAATGTACTAGAAAAGACATACTTTGTCCTTCATTAACCACAGAAGTATCCTTTTGTGGAGGATTCTTCTGCTTTTTACCTCATGCAAATGAGAGGCAATACAGGAAATCAGGAGCCTCTAGGAATCAGGAATGTGTTCTCTTCTGAAATTGTCTGAAAATGGCTTTGTAATCTAGATGAACACATAACATCAATAGCTTCAGTTATTGAAACTAGAAAAAATGGGACTAATCATGACATCCCTGCTTAAAGGTAAAAATCCAAACTTTCAGATCTCCCTTCTACGTCCAGTGTAGAAAAAAGCATTTCTTTCAACTTCTGGTTAATGCCATCTGGACTTTCCATTGCCTTTACCATCCTATGTTTCTTCTGCTGTTCAGTCATTTTTCAGTTGTATCTGACTCTGAGATTTATTTGGGATTTTCTGTGCACATGAGTAACAACAGAACCAGAATCCATTGGAATGAAATGGTTTCTAACAGAAGACAAAGGCAGCCCAGCATCATATGACTCACATGGCAGGAGAGATAGGACCTCCATGAGTTGCTTGTCCTCTCTCATCTGTCTGACTCCCATAGGTCTGCCCCTTCCCATGTTCCCAACCCCAACGTGTCATTGAACCACTGGACCACTGACTCCCCGCCCCCACCAGAAATACTTTTAGAACAAGCGAACAGTATTTCACCCAGCAATAGTAAAGGCTGACAAGTACACTCTACGTATTTACTGAATGGAGCTCAAAGTGATTTACCAGCAGATGGTAAATGGCTTCTATGAAACTTCTAAGATCCAAAAGTAGAATCAAAAAACCTTCCATAGGTACCTTCACAGGAACTTTGCCAATAACCTGTCAACAGACACCACAAATACCAATTTAATGAATGAAAAAAAAAATTTAAATTATTACTACGAGGGGCAGCTAGGTGGCATAGTGGATAAAGCACCAGCCCTGGAGTCAGGAGTACCTGGGTTCAAATCCGGTCTCAGACATTTAATAATTACCCAGCTGTGTGGCCTTGGGCAAGCCACTTAACCCTGTTTGCCTTGCAAAAACCTAAGAAAAAAATGCTTACTACGTATCAGGAACTGTGCTAAATACTGAGGATACAAATATAAAAAGTAGGAAACATATTCTAACAGGATATGAACCCATATCAATGGTTGTGACTAGGGAAGGATTTTGGTCTTTGAAATCTTAGAGATGGTGAATTGTTATAAGGTATTTTATTGACATAACTCTTTTTAGGGGTTAGGAAAGTATTGATTTGAATGCTTTTCCCAGAGCGAGAGGTAGAGAAGATAGGAACTGGGAAGTAAGAGATCCCTCCCTTCCTTCCTTCCTTCCTTCCTTCCTTCCTTCCTTCCTTCCTTCCTTCCTTCCTTCCTCTGTTACAACTTTTTATAGTTATCTTTTATCAGTTAGAATCACACACACTCATGTTAACTCAATTGCCTTCTAACTCTAAATAATGTGGTTTCCTGAGACCCTTAAAATTAAACTCTCTTTGTCTAGTTAGCCTGTCTATGAATCATCAGAATGGTAAAATCAGAGTTGACAGAAACCTATAGTACTTCGTGGGGTTTTTGAAAATTGTTTATGAAGTCTGTTCCTAACATCAACTCTGTGCAATGTTTTGTAAAAATATTATTATTCCTGTTTTCTAAATAAAGAAATTGAATAGAAGCATGAAGTACTTTGCTCACAGTCACCTAACTATTGTCAGAACCAAGAGTCTTATCCAGGTCTTGTGTCTCCATTTCCAGTACCCCATGATGAATGAGCTAATGAATGAATGCTTGAATACTCAAGCATTTACCAAACATACTTTGTACCCAGGTGCCAAACAAATAAATAAATAAATAAAAGTCCCTTCCATTGTGGGGCTGACATTCCAGTAGAGGAGGACAGAGCATTCAGAGCAGTGGTGGCTTGAGATAGGAGAAGGTGCAGGGATGATGGGGGTGGCCATAGGGCAATGGAGTGATGTCATCCCAAAGGCAATTTGTTGACACGATTAACTGTTTCTGGAGCAAGAGGTGGAAAACAGGTGTGAAAGGATTGACAGGAAGATGGCATGGTCAACTGGCTAGGGTGAGCTCAATATAGTGAGCTTTAATTGGGGCCCCAAGCACAAGATGGAAATCAGGTGAAAGAGGAGCAACACAGAGCAGCTGCATACATTAAACTAACATCCAAAATATTTGGGTAGAAACACTTTAAAATTGTAGATTCTTAGCAACCAACATGCTTTGGCAAGAAGAGATTTTTGAAGATGATGGTTGAAATCATTTTGAAAATAATTCTAAAAGCACTTAGTTTCCCAAAAAAGCCTTAAACAGCTTGTTTCCTGCAACCACAAAACTTATTGTGGTAGACTCTGTTTTAGAAATGTGTGAAGAGTGGAGCTGGTTCTGGTGAAAGTGATATACTTGGCTCTTTAAAAGAATATCAGATACCCAGAGTGTAATATTGTGGTATTTTAAAACACCTGCCAGAATTATTTTTTTACAATACATTAAAATGATTTAAAAATTTTTGCCTTAAGCTGTGTGACCTTGGGCAAGTCACTTAACCCCATTGCCTTACAAAAACAAAAAAATTTTGGGGTAAGCATTAAGGTTCATTAATGTAATTTTGCCAAGGTAATTTTAAATAGTATGTTTAGGGGATAGATAATTTAGGGGACTTTTTTTTGTAAACTGAGAACTAACATTATCTATTAGGAAATATGTCAGAGGTCTTTCCAATAAAATCAAGTGTATCAATTTATCACATTACTATTTACTATAGTACAATAAAAAGCTAGCTAGTAATAAGACAAAAAAGAAATTGAAAAAACAAGTATAAGCAAATAAAAAATAAAATGTATGGCTCTTTTGCAAAATGATTTGATGGTTTACTTAGAGAAGCCTAGAGTGGTAATTAAAACAAACTAATTGAAACAGTTAACATCTTCAAAAAAGTTGCAGTACATAAAACAAACACATAAATCAGCATTTATAATGCCAACAAAATCTAACAGGAAGAGACAGGAAGAAAAATTCTTGTAAAATAATTACAGATAATGGAAAGTATTTGGGAATTTGGGACAAACACAGGTAGTATGTAAACACAATTTCAAACAGTCTTTATATAAATAACTTACAAAAATACATTCTTTACACAGATATCTAAATAATGGAGAAATATTAACTGCCAAAGGATAGACTGAGCCAGTATAATTAAGATGACAATTCTACCTCAATTAATTCATTTCTTCAATGATCAAATTTTATAGAACTAGAAAAAAGTAATAATATTTATCTGGAGGAATACAGTAATAAAAATTCATCTGAAGGAGCAAAGAATTGTTAATGAATTAATGAAAAAGTAGAAAGGAAGGAGGCCTAGCAGTAGCATGTCTCAAACCATACTGCAAAGTCATAATCGTCAAAATATTTTGGTACTGGATAAGAAATAAATTGATCAGTAGAATTCATTAGTTATATGATATAAAAATAAATTAACACAGCAGCTTAGTATTTCATAAGCCCAAGTATCCCAGCTAATGGGGTAAGAACTTACTATATGATAAAAACTGCTGGGAAAACTAGAAAGCAGTCTAGCAGAAACTAGGTATAAACTAGCAATTCACACTATCTATCAAGTCAAGTTCCAAATGAGTGAACATAAAGAGTATCATCATGAACAAATTAGAGGAACATGGAAAAAAATACTTTTTAAAACTAAGATTGGGATGAGCTCATGACTGAACAAGAGATAGCGAAGTTCACAGGAGGCAAAATAGGCAATTATAATTCCATTAAAGTTTTTGCACAGATAATACCAATACAGTCAAAATTAAAGAAGTAGAAAATTGGAAAAATTTTATCAAAAAGAATAACAATTCTTTAGAACTAATTGTAAATTCAGAACAAGTATTTTTCTTAAAATATTAGATGCTTTGTTTTGAATAACCTTAATCTAGTTGATTTTGAAGTTCATTTAATATTTATCAATAAACACTATATGTACTAGATGCTAGATATAAAAACAAAATATAAAAAAATTCTTGCCATTAAGAAACTTAAATTTAAATTAATCCATCTTTTCAAATATATTTTCAAATATATTTGAACTGAGACATTTTTATGATATGAATAATCTTTTTGCTAGCTCCTTATAGAGACATGACTAATTTGTCTTTGATTCCCCATTATACGTTGTAAAATCACATGTCGTATCTTTGTGGCTTTATTTTTTTCATATAGTAATACAAACATACAAAAGAGAATATAGAAACAAACAATAATTCAACAGCATTTTGAAATCTTTGAAGGAAAGCATACTAAATACTCTTCACCTTAAAGTGAAGGCTTTGAAGAAAGCCTTCTATAGCAATATATCTCTGAAGTAATAGTAAACATAGCAAAGAAAGTTTTCATTTAATTATTTAAATATCCAATAATTCTGTCTAGATTTAGATTTAAGCTTATTTTTAGAAACATTGTTGCTTTATTTTTTGTTTCCTGACAAATAACTAAATAGAATCTCTGTTTATGGAATCAAATTAAGTATTGCTCATATGGTGAACTAATATGGTATTATAACTACAAATTTTCTGTTTCCAAATTTTGGGGGAATTTAGCACCATGTAAACTAAACAATTTTTGTTATGTATAATTGCTTTAAAACCTTTTCTTGATATTATATGTGAATTAACCCTCATATTTATTAAAATATAAACATCATGACAATTGTAACAATTTTGATAACAGTATTTCTGCACATATACATTCATATATTTTTAAAACTTGGAACTGTAATTTCAGTAATATAAGCATCTTTTGGTGAGAAACTTGGGTCTACTGCCTTAGATTAGTTTCTTTTCTGCAACAGAATCTTAGAGAATTGTTAGTGGTATTTATAGTTTTAAGTGTGTACCCAGGAATGAACAACTATTATTTATCAGAGGCTGTAATGGGATTTCTAACTCCAAAGGCAGCTCTCAGTCCACTATACCATATTACCTTTCACTCTTTTTTATCTGAAAAGATCAGAAATAATTATGCAAATGATTTATCTTTTTGTAGAATCAATAGACAATAGAAAATGCCTTTTCAGATGTTTATTTGGTAAAAATATCTGGCATCTAAGTATCAAAATTCTTGTAGAAACTAAATAATATTGTGTATCTGCCTTCTTTGTTTTCTTTGTTTGATCAGAGCCCTTGAATTTATTTCTCAAAAATCTCCTCTGATAAGACCTATATAAACCACTTGGTTGCCTTATATATAGAGCTTAGAGCCACTGGTGTACTGATAAATGTTTAACTACTGGCTCTCCAAAAAAGTATGAATCACACGTTTTTAAGTTTAATCTGCATTACAACATTTTTTTCTATCACTTTCTTAAGAGTCTAGACAATCAACAAAACTATAAATCAAGTCTTTATTTGTAGTACTTGTCATTTCCAAAGTGACAATGCTCACATTGAGAATTTAACAATCATCTCTCATTAACCAGTATGAGCTGGCTCCTGCATACCCTTGGAGCTGACCCATTCTTTTTCCAGATGTAGACTCAAATTTCCTTGATTATATTCTGAACTAAAATTAAACCAAGCACTTTATTTAATCAAGTGTGCTAACAATGACATTGAATTCTTTTGGAGCTCTTGACTGTTAAGTGAGTCTTTATGAGCAATTTATTTGTGCAATAATTACAGCATTTTATAGGATATTCAACCTCCTGGTTTTTTTTTTTCCCCTGGGTAAACCATTTGATGCCAGCTTTAGATTTTAAAAGCTCTACAAGCAGACAAACAATGGCATTTCCAGTCATTTAATAATACATTATTCAGAGTTGACAGAAAGGCAAAAGGCATTATAAATGGTTCAGGGTTCGTTCAACAGGTAGATAACAAGAAATTAATGAAGCATTTTAATTGCATTTTTAAAATGAGAGTTTGTGTTTCTGTTATAATGTTCTTAAGTTTTCATATCGATAAAGTTCATTGTGCAGTGCTTTATTTCACTATTTTAGATGAAGAGTTAGATGCAAAGGGACTGTTCTAGTTGTCTTTATACTTTAAGGTTTTCAACCAGGTAGTACTGTGTTATGGAAAGGTCTCCTATGTGTCCATAACAAGTCCTTCTTTTTATTTACACGTGCTTGACCATCATAGCTTCAATGTCAAATAAAGTAAAATTAAAGTGACAAAATATGAATTCAACTTTATTATTTAAAAATGGAGGAGACAGTTGTTATTCTTTAATTTTTTTTCACATAAGGGAAGCCAAGTTAGCAGTGGACCATACATACTTCATTCGACAAGAGTTTGTTGGCATACCTATACAAAGATGTGTTTGCATATAAGTATCTTAGTGTAATCTGAGTCTCAGAGGTATGATTAAGAACTGTTTGGACTTGTGGAAGGTCTTGTCTCCATGGGTAGATCCACTTGACAAACATTTTCTCACTTAAATTTCAAGGATTAATCTAATTGTATAATATTAGAAACAATATTTATATTTATTTAGAAAAAATCTGCCAGGTGTTTTTTTGTAAAAATTTACTAGAGAAAAGACATTTGGATTAATTTGATCTTAATCTTCCCAGGAAATATATCTTTCCAGTAAATGTAATCAATGAAGAAAAAGTCTGCATTTTGGAGTTGTGCTATCTATCCCCTATACCTTTCTACACGTTTGAGTGGAAAATGTGAGAAACAGTGCATATTTTAGAGATCCACAATTAAAAGAAATATCAGTTTTCCAATGTAATTATACTTTTCTGTATAATTAGGGGAAATTTTGCTGTAATTATCAAAGATGTCACTTTTTCTCTATTATTTGTTATTTCACTATATTTTTGGTTACAAACTGAAATTTTCACTAAAATTCTTTTTGACCAATTAAATTGACAGAATTTTAAAAATAATAATAAGACTTTGCCAATAAAAATGTGAAGAACTTATCTTTTATTGATCTAATGCTTTAAATAGCAAGTAAATTGTGAAGAGAAGTGTGGTCCAAATGATTGTTTTTCTTGCTTAAAAACAGAAATGGTTAATTATCCTAATAAAGTCACAATAGAAAACTTAAAAAAAAATTTTTCATGAATCTACTTGTGTTATTTTTACTAATTTTATGAAAGTGAGATTGAAGTCTAGTTACTTTCATTTGCGTTTCTCTAAATTTTATTGATATGGAATACTTTTTTCCTATCACTGTTGATAATTTCTTCCATTGAGAAATGTCTATTCATATTTGACCTTTTATTTCTTGGGAGAAATGGTTCTTATTCTAAATATATTCAAATCAGTTCATTTTATAGTAATGGTAATCCATAACTTTTATGTACATTGGGAAACAAAAGCTTCATGTGACTCCCTTTATTATATTTGCTTTATTCCAGCCATTTGGAACTGAATTCACAATATTGCTGAGGCATGTCTGTATGTTTTGGATATCAGACTTTGGTCAGATAAACTTGCTGCAAAAATTTTTCCTCCAAATTTTCATTTCCTTGCCCTTACCTCATTGTTACTTTGTATAAAAACCTTTTTTTCCCGATTTTAAGTAATTTACACTTGCTGATTTTATTTCTGTGATCTTCTTTATCCCTTGTCTGATCATAAACTCTTCTATCATAAATGTGATAAGTATTGTTCTTCTCTTCTCTAATTTGTTTCTGATAAGGACTTTTATGCCTAGCTTATGTTTATATTTGAAGCTTATTGGATTATTTTAATCTATATATTTAGTACCTACTGTGGCACTGCTAAGTTCTGGGGATACAAAAAGAGGCAAAAGACAGTCCCTGTTATTACATTCTATTGGGGGAGACAACTTGTAAACACACCTGTACAAAGGAAGTCAAAGAAGGTAGTTGGTGGAGTTGAGGAGGGAGAGAGAAAATGCCCAGAACCCAGAGGTGGATTTTTTTTTTGTCCATGGAATAGCCAGAAGGCCAGTGTCATCTGGTCATTGTATGTGATGAAATTTTAGTTTAAACCTAATTTTTGCTAGCCTGATATCCAGTTTCCTCTGCCGAATTTTTGGCCCAGGGGGTGGGGAAACATGGGGTGGGGGAAGAGGGAGTATCAAATAATGAGACCTTCCTCCAGGGGTATGGTGGGTGTGGTTGTGTGTAGATGGAGGTATATATGTGGGGGTGGGGTGAAGGGAAAAATTTATATTGAACCTATTAATACAAATACCATGATATAACAAAAAACATACATAGTTCTATTTTTTAAATCACTTTTCGAAATGGTCATATTTTTATTTCTTTCAAATAAGAACACAATAGAAAAAAACAATTTTTACACATGCAGATTATCTTTTGGTTTGTGTGTACATGTATGTTTTTGTGTATATACATCTTTTTAACAAAGTTCAGTGGATAGCCCCTAGGCAAGTTGACACTATTATTGTCTTGTAAGAAAATTTCTAAAAATAATCAGAATTTATTCTGCTTCAACTTCAGAAAAAAAGTGATATTCTGATTAGTGAAATTTGCTAACCAGTCTTCATTTTATTGGACTCCTCCCATCTTGATTGTTCTTCACAGTTATTAGTATAGAATGTTCTGAAAATACAGCAAGATTAGTAAAAATCAACTGGTTACATGAATGAATGTAACAAGACATTCCTTCCCAAGAAAACTTTCAATTTATCATGTTGTCATCAGGAATGTTCACTTATAGCCTTTAATTTAGGGGAAGCATTTATCCAAATGAGAAATAATTTCTTAAAAATGATCATTCACAGGGTGGCTAGGTGGTACAGTAGATAGAGCACCGGCCCTGGAGTCAGGAGTATCTGAGTTCAAATCCTACCTCAGACACTTAATTCTTAGCTGTGTAACTGTGGGCAAGTCACTTAACCATATTGCCTTTCAAAAACAAAAACAAAAATTAGAATTGAGTCAATAGAGGCTAATGACTCCATTAGACATCAAGAAACAATAGAGCAAAATTTTAAAAAAATGAAAAAGTAGAAGAAAATGTGAAATATTTCTTTGGAAAAAAAACTGATCTGGAAAATAGATCAAGGAAAGAAATTTAAGAATTTTTGCAGCTATCTGAAAGCCATAATTATAAAAAGAATGTAGATACAATCTTTCACAAAATTATCAATGAAAAGTGCCTTGATATACTACAACCAGAGAAATTGAAAGAATCCATTGCTCACCTTCTGAAAGAGATCCCCAAATGAAAAATTCAAGAAATATTATAGCCAAATTCCAGAGCTCCCAGGTTAAAGAGAAAATACTGCAACAAGCAGCCAGAAAGAATTTCAGATATTGTGGGGCTATAGTCAAGATTACACAGGACTTTGTAATTTCTACATTAAAGGATTGGAGAGTTTAGAATATGATATTCCAAAGGCAAAGGAACTAGGATTACAACCAAGAATCACCTATCCAGACAAATGGAGAATAAGCCTTCATTGGAAAAAACATGAATATTTAATGAACTACAGAATTTTCACATATTCCTAATGAAAAGACTAGAGCTGAACAGAAAATTTGATTTTCAAAACAAGTGAAAAGCATAGGGGATTCTATTAGATAATCTGTTTATATCCCTACACAGGAAGATGATAAGAATTTTTATCACTATTAGAATTAGAAGGAATATACACATACAGAAAACTGAATTTGATGTTATAGTGTTATAAAAGCAAAATTAAGGGGTGAGAAAGGATAGCACTGGGAGAAGAGGGAAGAGAGAGAGGTAGAATGAGGGTAAGTTATATCCTATAACAAGGTATGAGCAGCTTATTTTATTGGAGTTAAAGACGGGATGGGGAGTGGGCGTTGTTTGAAATGTATTTTCACTGAAATTGACTGAAAGAGGGAATGACAAACCTGCATAGTTGAGTATCAAACGCATCTCACCCTTTAGAGATAGGGGTGGAACTGGTAGAAGGAAGGGCAAACTGAGGGAGGTGCTGTGGTCAGAAGAAGATGCAGTGGTGAGGGAGGGACTCGGTAAAAGGAGAATCAGTGGACAATAAAATGGAGGGGAATACATAGTAATAATCATAAATGTATGGTGACTAGATGAACTCTTCTATAAAATAGGAACAGCGGAGTGAATAAAAAATCAGAATCCTACACAATTTGTTGTCTACAAGAACCACATCTGAGGCAGAGAGACACACATAAAAGTTATAGAGCAGACTATTGTGCTTCAGCTGAAGTGAAAAATATAGGGATAGCAACTGTGATTTCAGAGGGAGCAAATGCAAATATAGATCTAATTTAAAAAGAGAAGAAAGGAAACTATATCTTGCTAACAATAAAGTAAAACACATTCACCAAATGGCTCATCATCCAGATTTTTAAAAGGAGAACTAAAATGTTGAAAGAGACAGTAAAACTATACTAGTGGGGAAACCTAACCTTTCCCCTCTCAGAACTAGACAAGTCTAACCAGACGATAAATAAGAATGGGGATAGGTTGGAATATACCATTTTCACACAAAACTGACCATGTATTAAAGACATAAAAGCCTCACAATTAAATATAAGAAGGCATAAATGTATTCTTGAGATTATAACTCAATAAAAATTATATTCAATAAAGGGCCATGAAAAGATAGATTTTAAATGATCAGAAACTAAATAATGCTTAAAAACAAGTGGGTTAAAGAACAAATCGAAATAATGATGTTATTAAAGAGAATGACAGCAATGAGACAGACAGTGCACCAAAATTTATGAAATTCTGCTAAAGTCATATTTAGGGGAAATTTTATATCTCTATAAATGCTTATAGCAATAAAATAGAGAAAGAGGAGATCAATGAATTTGTCATGTGACTAAAACATTTTTAAAAATTAAAAATCTCCATTTAAACTAAAATTGAAAATTTTGAAAATCAGAGGAGAGATTAATTAAATTGAAAGAAAACCACTGACATAATAAAATTAGGAACTGGTTTTATGAAAAAAAACCAATAAAATTAATCCTTTGATTTTAAAAAGATTATCAAATTACCAATATCAGAAATGAAAAGGGTGAATTTGCCACCAATGAAGAGGAAATTAGAGCAGTTTTTTGAAATGATTTTGTCCAATGCATGCTAACAAATCTGACATTCTAAGTGAAATGGATGAATATTTGCACAATATATGTATATATATATATATATATATATATATATATACATATACATATATACACAGTGTATACAGTATATACATTACTTTGATTTGATACCCTCCCTTCTTTCAAATCAGTAGTATTTCCAAAATAATTAACTTTTAATACTCTCAGGATACCTCTCCTTGATTTTTCTATTGACTTTCACAGGTTATAAATTTAAGGAAATTATTCTTTTCTCAGGAAATGCTGAGTCAAAGAACTGTATACCATGGAAACAATGTAAAGGTTAATAGACTACCTTTTGTGTGGGAGGGAAACAAGAATAGGGGGAAAAACTGTAAAACTCAAAATACAATCTTTCTGGAAAAAAAATGAAATAGGGAGGCGATAGCCCTTTAACGACGTTAGCCCTTATTTTAATGATGTCAACCTTATCTGGAAATTGGTTTAAGGGTATTATAGTTTAAGAAGAACAATAATCTCTAGAATATCTAAGAGGAGAACAATCAGAATGATGAAAGGTCTTGGATCCATACCATATTGAAAGAAATAGATTTATTATGGAGAAGAGAAACCATAGGATGCACACAAAAGCTTTATGTTTAGGTATTTGAAGGACTATCATATGTAGGAAAGATTTGATTTGCTCCTGGAGCAGAAGCAGGAGTTTAAAGTTGAAAGAGGCAAATTTAGATTGATGTCAGAAAGAACTTCAAATAATTATAGCTATCAAACAAGTGAAATGGTTTTCCTTGAGAGTTGATGGGTTTCTTCTCTTTTATATTATTTTAAGCTGAAGCTGGATGACTCTTTATCACTTCTGTTATATTGGGGATTCCTTTTGGATATGGTATCACTCTAAGGTCCTTCCAAACTCCCAGCTTTTGTAATCCATGATACTATGGATCTGGGGGGAGGGTTGTCCTTGTGCTTCTGGGAGACAAACCCTTTCCTTGCTGCTTTCTTGACTCACACAGAAAGCACAGACTCATAAAGGAAAGCAGTGATTACAAAGAGCCAGTATGATTTCATCAGGAACTGATCATATCAAACTAAACTCATCTCCTATTTTTCTTAGAACATATAAACTAGAAGTTGAGAACTATTAGGAACTATGTCCTAAGGGCAAGGAAACTGCATACTTTGATGCAGTGATATATTACTACTAGATCTGTATGCCAAAGAGATCATAAAAAAGGAAAAAAAAGTCCCCCATGTACAAGAATGTTCAAAGCAACTCTTTTTGTGGTGTCAAAGAATTGGGAATTGAAAGGATGCCCATCAATTGAGGAATGGTCATACAAGTTGTGGTATATGAATATAATGGAATATTATTATTTTTATAAGAAATGATGAGCAGGCAGATTTCAGAAGACATGAACGGATGCTGAATGCAGTGATCAGAACCAGGAAAACTTTGTATACCTTAATAGCAACATTAGGCACTGATCAGCCATGATAGACTTAACTCTTCTCAGCAATATAACAATCAAAGACAATTCTAAAAGACCTGTAATGGAAAATGCTAGCCATATCCAGATAAAGAACCATATATAGAATCTGAATGCAGATTGAAGTTTGTTATTTTCACTTTTTAAAATTTGTTTTTCCCTTTTTGTTCTGATTCTTCTTTCATAGCATGACTTAATATGGAAATATGTGAAATACAATTGTACATGTGTAACTTCTATCAGATTCTTGCTACCCCCCCAGGGTGGAGTAAGGGAAGGAGAAAACTTTCAAGACTGAAATTATCTTTACATTTAATTGGAAATATAAGTAAAAAAAAATGGAAAAAGATCTTGACAGGTTCAAATGTTGGGTCACGTCTAGCATGGTGAGATTTAATAAGGATATTCTTATTGGGAATTCTGTATATAATAAGGTTAAAAATTAACTTATGTCATAGAGGAGATATCAACCAGTATAAAAAGGTCTTGGGGTTTTAGTACTATGCAAACTTTGTGCGTCAACAGTATTGTTAGACTGCCAAGAAAAGTACCAATTTTCAACTACCATTTGAAACATATTTGACCCTAGGGAAGTTAACATATCCCTCTTTTTTCCTGTTGTGCTCAGCTTATGTTCCATTTTTAGAAAGGATATTGTTAACATTTCAGAAGGGAGGGCACAGAATAATGAAGGGCCTTGTGTTCATACCATGTGAAATTCATTTGGATGAACTGGAGATGATGAACAAAATAAAAAGAGAAAGCTTATGGGTTCATGTTCCCAAATCTCTTCAAGCATTTGAAAGACTTTACTTGTAAGTTGAATTATACTTGTTCTGTTTCACTCCAAAGGTCAGAACTGGAAGCAATGGATCAAAGTTCTAGAGAAGCAAATTGAGGCTTAATGTAAGGGAAAACTTCCTAACAGTGCCCAGTATAATCCCTATGTATATTGTAGGTCTAAAATAAATACTAGTTCATTGACTACAGAGCAACATAGTCACACCTTCACAGTTCTCCCATCCCTTGAAGAGAGAATATTGAAGAGCTGTGTGCCCATGCCATTCATGTCATCATTTCCCACTCCAACTGCAGGTCTTCCTTGTTCCTCCCCACTTTTGTCCCTGGGGGGAAAAAACTCGAATGAGAATTCTGTAGATTTCTGACTGCTACCCATTAACATCTTTCAATCTACCACTGACAACTTTTCTTAGCTTTTTTTGATACTTTTGTTGATCCAAACATCACTTTAAAAAACTCCTTCTGTTACCCTTAGCAATCACTGTCAAATTCACCTTGTTTCAGAGCTTTTGTACTTCTGATGTTTTATTTTCTTGCAACTTCATACATGACTTTTTCAAGTCTTAATTGATGAGGCCTCACATCCACTCTCAAGAGCTCTCTCTTTGTTTCTTTAGAGAAATCATATCTTCATAGCTTATTGCTGAAATAATTCATAGTGGTCTCAGCTTCCTTATTCTCCCTTTTTTCATTTTTACACAACAAAAAGAGCAAAAGAAAATTTCTCCATTGAGTCACCAAATCTCTATTATTATTTTTCAATCAGAGAGAAGTATATTTCTATTACATTGTTACTGAAAAATCTTCCTCTTAACAGGCAAAAATTTATATAAATTAAAACTTTTTAACTTGCCACTTAGGAAAGCATGTAGAAGATATTTTTTTATTTCCTAAAATAATTTAACTCATGGCAATCACATGCTTATCATAATAGTGAACAAAGGTCTAGATTTAGCAATAATATAATATTAATATATATTAAATGTGATACAGAATGGGTTGGCTCAGACTGTAATGGTATTTTTTTTAATTTGTTTTACTCAAAATAACCAAAATTAAGCATCTGCCCACTGTATTCACCCTCCTCTCCAATCTCTTTAGTCCTTGCCTATCAAAATAACAACAAATCAATACATAATTTTAGCAAATTAAATTTGAAGAAAATTTTAACAAAGTTTTTGAAGAAAATTTTAAAAATTATTAATGGTTTCATAAAAGCCTCCTTCATAATATTCCCAGGACTATGACTATTCTTTCAACCAAGAGATCTGTAGTTACATAATGTAAAAGAAAAAAAATGGGGCACACTATTCTGCCACAGATTAATGTAGTAAGTTATTCAAATTATAAGCCTTTCTATATTGACACACAACCCAAAAGGGTAGAATTTCACCTTGCTTAATGGAAGTTCATTTAATAGCTTTGTTTAGAACAATATTCTTTATTGAAGGTAATAGTCTTTGGTCTTTGTTCAAACTCCACAATTCTTTCTCTGGATACAGATGGTATTCTCCATTGCAGATAGCCCAAAATTGTCCCTGATTGTAGAACAATATCCTTAATAGTTACTTAACTTCTGACACACCCAGGAAAATTATTATCTTAAGACCACTCAGGCCTTCATTAACTTCTTCCTTTCCTGTGCTCCTGGTCAAAGGTGAGTTGAAAAAAATGCTTATTAATTGAATTAATTAAATATTTCTTTTTCTTAGTCTGATCATTAACCTAACCAGTTTTGGGAGGAGTCCTTTTCGGCCTGCATCAGGCTGAATAGGCTTCTCACCTTAGAATTCTTAATAGTTAAGCCTTCAATAAGAGAAATATTAAAGGATGTAAGTATTTTACAGGCAGATTAAGTGCTGAGGTGGCTTGAGTTCAGGAAGTCTTTCCTTCTTGTTGTTGATTGTTTCTGTTTGTCTCACTTATTAGAGAAATGCAAATTAAAGAATCTCTGAGGTACCACCTCACACCAGCCAATATGACCAGAAAGGACAATGATCAGGGTTGGAAGGGATATGGGAAATCTGGGACACTAATACATTATTGGTGGAGTTGCCATCTCATCCAACCTTTTTGGAGAGCAATTTGGAATTACACCCAATTACAACATGGTCAATTTTTGTGTAGGTGTAGGAAAGATAGGTTCCTTCATCCCCCCCCTTTAAGTTTTCTCCAGAGGTTTGTCATATTTACCATTTCTAAAATTTTCTTTGTCTCCTTAACTTTTTTCTTTTGAGAGGGCAAAGTCAAGGTCCCCATTAATAATGTTTTGCTGTCTATTTCCTCCTGTAATTCATTTAGCTTTTCTTTTAAGAATTTAGATTCTATAGCATTTGCTAAATACATGTTTAGTAATGATATTACTTCATTGTCTATGATACCTTTTAAGCAAAATGTAGTTTCACTGATTATCTTACTTAAGTCTATTTTTGCTTTTGCTTTGAGGTCATGATTCCAATCTGTCTTAGAACTTCAACTAAAGTATAATACATTCTGTTCTAACTGTGTATGTTTTTCTGTTTCAAGTGTGTTTCTTCTTAACTTACTGTTGGCTTCTGGTTTCTAATACATTGAGCTATCTGTCTATCTATCTCTTGTTTTATGAGTGAATATATGACATTTACATTCATAGTTATGATTACTAACTCCATCCTGTTTTTCCTCCATCCTATTTTTTATCTCTGTCTTCGCCCTTCCTCTCCCTTTCCCCTTCCCTCCCCTAAAGTCTGTTTTGTTTCTGTCTCCCTTAATCCTTCCTCTATATCACTTCACCCCCTTTCTCTTAGTGCCTTCACTTCCTGTTTCCCTGTTGAGTAAAATCACTTGTCTTCCCTTCTTTAAACCAGTTCAGAAGAGAGTGAGATTCAAACCATGCCTGCCACTCTAAAAAAGTCTTTCTTGAATGCCTCTTATGAGAGATTATCTTACTCTTCTTTTTATTCTTCACCTTTCCCCCTTCTTCCAATGTATCCCTCTCATCCCTTCATTTTTTGAGATTATTCCAACACAATGGACTCATACCTGCACAGCTAACTGTCCTAATAATGATAAAGTTCTTTAGAGTCACATAGATCACCATTCGTATTGGAATGTAAACCAGTACAAAACTTATATCCCACAATGTGATTTTTCTTTTATGTTTACATGCTTCTCTTGAATCTTAAATTTGAAAATCAAAATTTTTTTCAGCTCTGATCTTTTCATTAGGAATGCTTGAAAGTTCTTTAATTTCATTAAACATTTATGGTTTTCCCCTGAAGGATTATACTCAATTTTTGTAGGTAGGTTATTCTTGGTTGTAATCCAAGATCCTCTGCCCTCCAGAATATCATATTCTAAGTCCTCTGATCCTTTAATGCAGAAGCTGCTAAATTTTTGTTTTTCTGATTGTGGCTCCTTAATGTTTGAATTGTTTTTTTTTTTTCTGGCTGCTTTTAATATTTTCTTCTTGACCTGGGAGCTATGAAATTTGACTATAATATTCCTAGAAATTTTTATTTGGCAATTTCTTTTAGGAGATAATGAATGAATTTTTTCAGTTTCTATTTTGCTTTTGGGTTCTAAAATATTGGAGCAGTTTTCCTTAATGATTTTTGGATTATGATGTTTGACTTTTTTTAAACTATGTTTTTTATGTAGGCCATAATTCTTAATTTATTTTTCCTTGATCTGTTTTATGTCTTTTTTGTTAGAGAATATTTCATATTCTTTTTATTTAAATTTTTTTATTGTTTTTTGATGTCTCATAGATTCATTAACTTTTGTTTTATCTTTGTTATAAGGAATTATTTTCTTCACGTTGATTTTGTGCCTCTTTTTTCATTTGGACTATTCTGCTTTTCAAGGAGTTATTTTCTTCAGTATTTCTTGTGCCTTTTTTTTTAGGTTTTTTTTTTTGCAAGGCAAATGGGGTTAAGTGGCTTGCCCAAGGCCACACAGCTAAGCAATTATTAAGTGTCTGAAACCAGATTTGAACCCAGGTACTCCTGACTCCAAGGCCCATGCTTTATCCACTACGCCACCTAGCCACCCCCTTTCTTGTGCCTTTTTACCAACCTGTTAATTATCTTTAAATAATTTTCTTGTATCATTCATTTCTTTCCCAATTTTTTCTTTACCATTCATATTTGATTTTTTTAGATTTTTTTTAAAAAAGTCTTTCTTTAAGCCTTTTAGGAATTCTTATTGGGTTTATGTATGACTTGCATTTTTCTTGTTTTCATGTGGTTTTCTTCTTTTCAATTTGTTTCTTGAGCTATTCATAATCACTTTCTTTTTCTCTTCCCCCCCCCCCTCATTTTTCCAACCTATTTTTTGACTTTGAACTCTATGTTAGGGTTTGGTTCTGCTCACATGCTCACTCCCAGTCATGTCACTGTCCTAGGCTTCATTTTACCCTACTGTTTTCACAACTGGTTCTGGTGGTCCTATGATGCCTATGATGGTATGATCCAATCCTCCTTGCTCCCCTTCCAGTGCTCCTCTTTCAGGAGGTTGCAGGTACAACCAGGAAGTAGGACCCCTTCCTCTTTCTTTGCCTTGAAAGTAGATAGGCAGTGAAGTTGCCAAGTAGTTACTGATTACGAGCTCAAGGTTCCCAGAGGAGTTTCTCTGTGATCTCTTTTTGACCAGTTGTCCAATCCCCTTACTATCCCAGGGTCGTGAGAGCTCCCAGAACAGTTGCTAATGTTGCTGCTGTTCCCACATCCATCCATGGCTGATATTGCTGGTGAGTGCTCCCAGCCAACTCTCATCTAGTACCACTCCTTCCAGCCTCTTAAATTGTCTTAGACTGGAAAAATGTCTTATCTCAATCTTTTGTTGGCTCTGCTGCTCCATAATTCTACTCAATGAGTTATTTTAAAGTTGTTTGGAGGGGAATGTTGAGAGATTTCAGCCCAAATGTTCCCTCCATTCTATATTCTTGATTCTGCCATGAAAATAATTTTTCTAAAGTGCCAGTAGCCATATCAGTCCCATAACAGTAAACCCCTGTCTACTTAAAGGTTTAAATATAAAATCCTTTCTTTTCCATTCAAAAACCCTCTTCCCACCTTCGACCTTTCTAGTCCTCTTCTCTCTCTCTCTCTCTCTCTCTCTCTCTCTCTCTCTCTCTCTCTCTCCCCTCCATCCCTCTCTCTCCCTCCCTCCCTCCTCCCTCCTTCCCTCCAATCCAGCCTTACTCACTTTCTTGCTGTTCCTTGAACAAGACACCCAGTCTCCCAACTACTGTCATTTTCAATGACTCTCTCTCATGTTCTCCTTTCTCTGCCTCCCAGCTTTCTTTAAGTCCAAGCTAAAATTCCACCTTCTACTGGAAACTTTTTTCTGATCCTTCTTAATTCTGTCTTTCTTAAGAATACTTTATGACTATTTTATTTTATATAATTACCTTTTTACCTTTTATAATTCTTTTTTATTGGCATCATTATTAACTTATCATTAAGGATTGTCTTGGAGAATATAACATTTTTATAAATATAAATATAGTGTAGTATTTGAATATTTTTGTGATTATAAAACCAGTATAGTAATAAGCAGGAGAAAACCTTGAATTAACAATTTATGGGTCCTTGGTGCGCATTAAAGTGTGTGAATAGATCATTTAAAATTGGGTGAAGGATATGTTTATGAAAAGGGGAAAAATTTCTCCAAAGAAAGAATAAATATTGATTATACTTCCAAATAAAAGTCACTAATACTTGGTGAATTTAAAACCTTTTAGAACTATTTTCTGTATATCAGCAAACCTGTTTCATAGATTCTAAACAACTTAAGGAGTTTAGACATCTTCACTAACCCATTTAAATATTTAAGACTGAATTTTCTAAAACCAGGATACCAATAAGGAACAACTCTTTTAGATTTTTTAAACATGCATTATTAATGCAATTGTTATTTTTTTCCTTCTATACAACTCTTTCATAACTCATAAACTACTGAAATGTCATAACTGCCTTTTTTCTCTTATCCCTCCTTACCTCCACATGCACACTCCTTCCTTTGCTGCTTTATTTTTCACAATAAATGTTGAAAGAATTTAGAACATTACTTCTTTCTTTGTTTTTGTTTTTGTTTTTGTTGAAGACCTGATTTGACTAATTAGCACTTCTTTAATTCTGGGTTCTTGAATTCATAAAAAGATCAATTATTTCTTTGGTTTCAATTAGGAAACTGTAGTTTAACACTGTGAATAGAGCTATTATAAGGTTGGAATTTTCTACCTTCATTGAAAGGACTTCTTTGGTTTTACTAAATGTCTAGAGGTTTGTCATTTAATGTTTAGGTCATTATTTTAAATGTCTAAAAATTATAAATGCCTATAAAAATTTTTTTTTCTCTCTTCCACATATTCTGCCCTTCAAATTGCTATACCTTGACTTTGTTAGGTAATGGACTGGCATTACAAAGGATATTATGTTTTGTATGTCTGTCTATGTTAAAGAAGATCAATATGAGATTCATTCTCATAATTGAATTGAGATGCTTGAGCAGTGATGTCTTTTGTAACTAGAGGTCTTCTTTAGATGAAAAGTCAGTTTTCAAATTTTTAAGAGAAAAATTTCAACATGTTCTAACATTTTAGTTTTCAGAATTTACTTTGCTTCTAAGAATAAATTTATTAAATAAAATATTTCAGGTAAGCAGCCAATTTTTATTGGGAGTCTCATTGAAAAGTAGACCTTTACATAGTAAAATCCAATTTTCTTTCCTTTCTTGTTATTTTAAAAATGCATTTTATCCACTACAGAGGTGAGAGACTAGAGTCTGACATGATGGGAATTCAACCGAGATCTCCACATGTTCTGCCAACGAGCCTCAAATTTAATTTGCAAGACCTAAGCTATTCTAGTCATGGGCCATTTCTAGACAAACTTGTTAGTTATGGAAATCCAGTAATATTGTTTTTACTTGTAGGGATTAAATTGAGACTTTTTGGCCAGTTTCATAATTTATTTTCATATAATATAATGAAGAAATTCCAGATAATTTATATCCATAATTCTATTAGTAAAATTCCTAATCATTTATCTTCTGACCTTTTTTATTTGAATCTTATTCAGCTGTGCTCCTCTCCTCCTTTCCTTTCCCTTCCATCCTATTCCATGTAGAAATGATTTTCCAAGAATATTTTTATCATCTTGTTTATTTTTCAACTTGTTATTTATCTCTTTTTTTTAGTTTACAAATGTATTATTATACAGTGGTTGCACACTTATGATGTTCCATTGCAAAATGTATCAATTTGGGGGGATAAAGAAGAAAATTAGATACACTTTATTCTTGTTAAAGTCACACCCCAGCTTATTTAAAGGCAGCTTTGACTTAAGAGTTGCAAGCCTGAGGATATTGATTTGAATTATGCATGACTGTCTGGTGTGTGCAGTTCCATTAGCTTGCTGGATGGATAATGTAAACATGTTCTGAATTTTAAGTACACACAGTATATGAGCGGCAGGTTAAAAATAGAACTAATAACTCAGAGTGTATTTGGAAATTGGATTCTTGCAGTGTAGAACTATACCGAGAAAATTTCAGCAAGTATGGTTACTAATAATTTGTATTCTACAAGTGCAAATGATACTATCTTGATAAATAAATTAGGTCAGTAATCTGCACTGTAATTGTTGACCCTGTAGAATTAGAATATAGAAAGACACCAATAAGAAATATTTTTTCTTTTTCAAACTGTTGGGTAATTTTGCATGTATTCAGATTCTGCTATTTTTCATTTTATACAAATAGATTATTTTATATATTTACTTTTTTATCTTGAGTACTGCTTTTGTACTAATGTATTATCACTTTTTTAAATATTGTAATTTCTGTATACTAAATTATAATACAATTAAAATGAAATATGGAATATTGATTGTCAAGAAAACTCCATTTTTTCCTAGCTCATCATAAATATTTTTCTAACACCTCAGATTAATTCTTCATATTGGATCCACTGAATATATAGTATTATTTTGAAAATGTTCCATGGAGATAGAGAGGCATGCATGCTTTGCAATTTCATTGGGGTAGGGAACAGGATGAGAAAACTCTCTCTACCACTGTAATTGGAAAGAGGCTTTTCAACTTAAAGTCTTAGAGAAGTGTCTGGGGTCACAGAGATTAAATAACTTGTCCAAGGTAACATAAGTTGTATGTATTTGAGGCAAGGCTTGCAACCAGGCACTTTTTTATCCCATAGGCAGCTCTATTGTGCCATGGTATCTCTTGATTCCATAGGCATATTAAATGCTGTTCAGTGTAGTTAGTGGTTATGTCTTTAGTGCATATGTCTTTACATATGTCTTTTACACATGTCTTTTATATTTTTCATGTTTGTACCATGGAAGGACTATTAAAATTTTATATGTTTGAGTTAATTTTACATTTCTGTTGTAGAGGATAATTCCTTAATTTAATTCCTGCATAGGAGTAATTTTTCTGGCTGATTACATTTGAGAGATTGTGCTCTCCTTTCACATCTTCCAAACTGCTCATTGTCACAGAAATTCATCTTTTTAGCATCATTTTTCTCCTGATAATGCTCTATGGCCACAAATTATCTAACACTATGATTACAGCATGACCCAAAGGTCAATTTGAAAGATGCATGATGTGTGTAAAGGGACTGCAGCAAATGACGGCTTGCATTCCAGAAGTTGTATATAAGATAGGAGAATATGTGTGTGTGTGTGTGTGTGTGTGTGTATGTATATATATATGTATATATATGTATATTCTGCAAAAATGATAAAGTGTAGATGAAAAGATTAAATTGTAAATTAGTACTCCTGAAACAGTTGAAACTAAGAATAAAGAGTCCAAGGTATTGGGTAGAGTATGAAGAATTTATAAGAATGTGGACTTGAGTCATTTAGGATGAGGAATGGTAAGATATTGTAAATAAAGGTTATGAAAATATTTACCAAGGTATGTTGTTGTTTTTTTGTTAAATATATGTGACATTCCATCATTTTCATTTAATCTTGGCATCTTTGGTTAGCTAGGTGCAGAGAAATTGATCTCAAGATTGACTGAAGAGTAATTTTTTTTCAGATCTTCTGCTAAGATATAGCAAGGTTACAATTGGTGTCAGTAGGAGTTAATCAATGAAATATCAGCTATTTGAAGTATCAGAAGTACAGATAAGTAATGGAATCAGTCAATGTTGATGGATTTATTCTTGACAAGAGAAACAAAAATAGACTGTTAATTTACTAATATTCCTCTCCATTAATATTATTTGGATATTTATCTATGACTTGCCATATATTTTAAGCATTTCTGCATGATCCGTTGATGTGTGTGTGTGTGTGTGTGTGTGTGTGTGTGTGTGTGTGTGTGACAGAAAGATGAATGGGACTTTATCCCTTCAGAGGCAGCTAGATGGCACAGTGGATAGAACATGGGGCCCAGAGCCAGGAAGACTTGAATTACATACAGCTTCAGAAACTTAATAGCTGCATGATCCTAGGCAAGTCACTTAAACCTCTGTTTGCTTAATTTTCATTGTCTCTAAAATGGGGTTAATAATAGCACCAAACCTTCTCTTGAAAACTCAATTCCAGGATTGTTTTGAGGATCAAATGAGACAATATTTAAAGCACTTAGCACATAAAAGGCCCTCACTGAATGCTTATTTCCTTTCTTCCTTTCCCCCCCTTTTTTCCTTCTTCCTTCCCTCCCTTCCTTCCATCTATCCATCTTATTTCTGTCATTTTTTTTTTTGTCCTAGAGAACACAATCTGTGGGCATGATTGGCTATAATTTTCTAAAGAACATTCCCTACTACAATTTTAAAATAAATGTTCAGTATTTTATCAATTGATGATGCCTTTTTTAAAATCCCTAGAAACCTGTGGATTTAAAATAAGCTGTTTTTCAGTATGTAATTTGGAGACAGCATGGTGTGATGGATATAGAATTGCCCTCAGAGCCAGGAAAACCTTGATAGGATCAAATCCTGCTTCTAAATCGAGGGCTCTGTGACCTTAAACAAATCCTTTTTGATTCTAAATAACACAGAAAGTGCTTGTGTCTGTTGGTAAGGAGAACTTCCTAAACCAGGAATTCCAACCTGTACCTCAAAGGCTCCCAATCTATACCCTTCATTTACAGGTGAGAAAACTAAGGTCCAGGGTAATATTTATGGTAAGTGTTAACAGTGACTACTGGCAATTGTAATTACATTCAGAAGATTCTTACTTTAAATTTATATGTTTTCTAAAATTTTAAAATGGCTTCACAAATTGACGACAAATCGAACCTTTGTCCTCTGATACGCAGTCAGTATGCTTACTGTTGTATCTCACTGCCTCCTACAGATAATGTTATGTTTAAATGACAATTAAATCATCTAAAATTTTATGGGACAAAACTTTTCATTATAAGCAATTTTCATGGACATTTTTCAAAAATGAATTGTTTAGAGTTTCTTAAAACATTACTTCATTTTTTACTGATACAGAACCTCAAAGAGTACATATAATTTAACCTTTTCTTGATATTTTTAACTTTTGGTAATTAGTAATAACACTTTGTGCTAAAATACAGATAGTTGCTGCTAGATAAGTAACCCTAGACTGTATTGTCTTCCTTTTCCTACTTTTTTGTTACTTTGCACTAACTGCTTGCTTCCAAATCTGACACTTTATTTTTATACATAATAATCTATCCTCTGGGTGTCTCCCTGTCTCCTGCAAAGTAAAGTACAGGGTAGCTTTTTGCAGCTGAGAAGGGTTTGTGTGTTTTTTTGTGCATTTATTTTGTTTTGTTTTGTTTTTGTTTTGGTATTTTATTGTTTATTTCACAAATCTCCACTCTGTTTCAAATCAAGTTTAATCCAATTACAGACTAATGGAGTTTACCACAATTATTGGTGGCAGTTCAGTGGTGCCATGTGGATCAAGCACTAGCCCTGGAGTCAGGAGGACTTCAGTTCGAATCTGGCCTCAGACACATGACACTTACTTAACTGTGAGATCTTGTGCAAGTCACTTAACCCTGATTACTTTACATCCAGGACCCTCTCCACTCATCTTGATTCATATCTGGCCATTGGACCCTGATGGCTCTAAAGGAGAAAAATGAGATTGATGACTTAGCATAGCAATCCCTCACATAAATCCAATTCTTGTGCATGTTTTGGCATTACCTCCTTGAGGTCATGGTCTACTTTGAAAATGAAGGATGCAAAAACATCATATGGAAATAATGTGATATTAATAATAATGATTTACTTAATATGCCATTTCAAATGTCTCTACATTTCTAATCCAATAATGTCACTTAATAAGAACAACTCTATTTTGGGGGGACAATTAATATTTTATATACTTTACATTTAAAAATAAGTTTAAGTTCCATCAGTTTCCTGCTTCTTCATCTCATAAATGTTTTTTTTTTTTCTCTTCAGTCACCCTTTGCTCCAGGGGCTGAGAAGGTCTGTCCTATGGACCATATAAAGGCCCTCAAAATTATTTGGTCTGGTGCTGCCAAGGCAACTGCAAGTGGGGCTTGAAATTCAATCAATATAGCAACTTTTTAGGGGTGAATTAATTAAATATTTTACCAAGTATAGCAAGCTAATTTTTAAGTTTTGGTCCTTGGCAGAAAAAAGTTTTCTACTCTTGCTTTACTCATTCCATCTCCTTATAAGACTAACCTTTCTACATGTGCTCTTTGTCACATTCTACGATGTTTTTTTCTTACTACTTTACCTTCTTTCACTTTAGTTTCCACTCCACTATTTCCCTTCAGTCCATCTACTAACATACTTATTAGCCTAAAACTTTTCTCTCAAACTTTCTATTATGCCCTCCTAACTTTTACTACCAGTCTTCACAAAAAGAGTAGCCTAGGGACAGCTAGGTGATATAGTAGGTAGAGCACTGGCCCCGGAGTCAGGAAGACCTGAGTTCAATTGTGGCCTCAGACACTTAATAATTACTTAACTGTGTGACCTTAGGCAAGTCACTTAACACTATTGCCTTGCAAAAATCAAAGAAAAAAATAGCCTATACTTGCATTTTCTAGTTCCTCAGCTTCACTCCAGTAATGAAACTTCTCTTCCTAAAATCATCATTGCTCTTTTTCAAGAGGGCCTTTACTACTTCCCCTTGTTTTTGAAAATGTTGCCTTTAAATATTAAATGGCCTGCATTAAAAGTGTTTCATATTGATTCCACTACCCAGAGAGACCTAATGGCTTTTAATTCAGATGAAAAATGAAACTCTCCTAGGTGAAAATTTCTAAATTATCTAAAACTTGCCCAGTGGATCAGGTAACACATAGGGCATCCTAAATGGGCATATAGAGTCAAATGTGCAGTGAATCCCTACATTACCATGAGAACCTGAGTTGTCAGTGTGGAGCATCACAACATCTAGACAGTATAAATGAAGTCCTAACTAAAAAGTTCCAAAGAAATGGACATTGACCCCTGCCTAAAATATATAGGTTATTGATGAATGTTATTAAAAGAGAACAAGAGAATCAATCATGGTGTGAGCCAGGATCTGGGGATATGAATAAAAAGCAAGGTAGTTCCTATTCTCATGGATTTGAGTTAGAGCTGGAAGGGTCCTTAGAATACTTTCAAGTCTGTTCCCCTCATTTTACAGATTATTTTTTAGTGAACAACAATATCAGATGCATATACATACTATGGGCGTAGGGTTTGTGTGTGTGTGTGTAGTCGATAGTGGTGGGGGACAGGACATAACACCTGAGGAAATTGGCAAAGGCATTTTGAAGGACATAACCTTGAAGAGAGCTAGGACTGCGAAGAGGTAGAAATGAGAGAAAACATAACAAGCAAGGGGGTGGGAAATGGGTTATTGTGTTGAGGAACACCAAGTAGGCTAGCCCAGCAAAGTATATACACAAGGCAAAAAGTAATGTGAAATTTGTGTGGAAAGATATGTTGGAGCCAGATTGTGAAGAAATGTAAATGTCAAACAAAAGAGTTTATGTTTTATCCTAAAGCAAATGAAGTTTCTTGAGCAGAAAAATATACCCTGTCATATCCAGCCCCATTCCATAAGGTGGGGGAGGGGAACATTTGGGGAAGAGAGAAGAACACTATTCTATATTACAAGAGCAGAGACAAATACTGTCCCATAAAAAAATAAATCACAGTTTAGGGTCCAGTCAAAAAGCTTTGACTCTTCTGCCCAGCAGAATCTCACCTCAGTGAAGTAAATATTGTTGGAGAAAGGTTTAGGCTAAACTTGTGTCTCCGTAAGAAGTGACAAGTCAACAGTGAGAAGATATGTGAGTGTACAGGACCAAACAGGGGAAGTACTGGTTTTGGGAGCCTTTGACAATGTTCTTCACTCAGCTTGCCAGGCATCTTGGGCTAAAAGACTGGGGTGCTAACTTAGTCTCGATTTGGATAAAAGAAATGTATTCTTTCAGATAGCAAACAGAGTGTTCTTTGGATTTGACCTTTAAGTCAGTGATTTTCATTCATTCATTCATTCATTCATTCATTTATTTATTTAGGAGTTCTCTATACATTAGTTTTCTGATTTTTAAAATCTTTTTTTCTGAAATAATATAGTGGATCTTTGTTGTATTTTTTTTTTTTTTTTGGTTTAAACACAGTATTTCAGCCTAAGGATTATAAAAGGGTTTATTAATTAGTTTTAAAAGATCTCTGATAAGATAGTCTGAATTAAAAGGCATTTTTGCATCAAGTTCATGAGGAAACATTAGTGAAACTCTAGTATATATATATAATCATTGGATATCTTCATTGTAGGAATATTATATTGAATATTCAATTGATTTCTCAGTCTCTTTGTTAAAGCGTGGATATAAAGTGCTGACTCTCCCTCTCTGTCTCCCAGATCCAACCTCCAACTTGGAATCCTTAGCTTCCTTCAGTGCTCAGTTCAAGGACCACCTCTTACATGGGGACTCTCCTGATTCAAGTAGTATCCCTCTCCTCAATTAACACATTTACTTTTAAAAATTGGCAAGTATTCATTTTTTTCCTCCTTCCTTCTTTATTAAAAAAGAAAACAACATTCTTGTAATAAATATACATAAAGTAGAAGAAATTCCACATTCCCCATTTCCAAAAATGCTTCTCATTTTACATATTGAGTCCATCACTTCAGACTAGACAGTCTGGTGAAGAAAGGAAAAAAGCAGTACAGACTGTCCTTTCCCCCAGAGCTGTTCTATGAAGATTTAGAAAATGTACTAGCTCAAGTTTAGATTAGTACATTTAAGGAGAAAAATAACATTGAATCTTTTTCCAACCCAGGTTAACATTAGAAACAGACTGTGAACACTGGTGACTAGATCTAGCCAAGAGGACTGAGCTTTCCAGTGTAAGGACTAAATGAGACTGGAACTAAGCATTAGGGCAAGAGGAGGACCATAATTTAGCCCAAAGGGGACTATAGAGAGCAGGAACAGATGCCAACTGGCAATTCTTTCATTCATATTCCACAATCAAGTTTCAGATCCACTGCAAGCTAAGAAGGGCCCTTTGTCTAGGAATGGTAGACTAAAGCAAAGAGTGGTCACAGGCCTGAGATTGTGTACCTTTCAAGAAGCAAGAACAGAAGAATTATCAGCAGCCTTGTGGTTCTCACTCTAAAGTAGAACAGGATCTCAGATCTAGCCCCCAACTCACAGAAGGAGGCTTCCAGCTAGCTGAGAGTGATGGGATCTAGCTGCAGTCTGCTGAAGCTCCGAAAAAGGGCAAGCCCACTGTAGTGTGGCTTAGTCCCAAACTGAGTTCAGGTGCTTCTTAAGCTCAGATCCAGGGGGCAGATTCACATTGTACCCTGAAACAGATAGCTTTGGTATCACTGCAAGAGTCAGGTCCAGGTCCCAATCTTGAACTGCCCCAGAGATTCTTTTTTTTTTTTTAAAGATGACAGGTAAATTTAATTTTGAAAACATCCATTAAAACTCTAAATTTTGCCCTTCTGATATTTTTAGCCCAACTAGCTATTTGTGTGTGTGTGTGTGTGTGTGTGTGTGTGTGTGTGTGTTTGAAGATTTATTTTGCCCCAGAGATTCTTGAAGAACACAGAACTCAGTACTTACAGAAAACAGCAGCAAGACCCAGGAGAATACAAATAAGAATCTAGACATTTCCTCCAAAAGTTCACATGACCTGGTCCTCACACAAAGACTCAATTTGGTAAGAAAGCTGGAAAAATGAATTAAAATTGAAAAATCCCCTCTATAAGGCATTATTATAGTGAGAGAGTCACCAAAGACATAAATGCAGAAGACAGCAACACTTAAAAACATTTTCAAGGAAAACCTCAAAGAAAAAACATAATTTGGACACAAGTTCAACTAGAATTCCTCTAAGAAATGAAGCAAGAGTTTAAAATAATATAATAAATGAGGGCATCAAAGAAAAAAATTTTAAAAATTATAGTTTTGTGCACCTGGAAAGAGAATTAAAGCTTATTCTGTAGTACTCACATTTGCACAAGAGGCACACTGGCTTACCTAAGCAAATGACTCTTTGAACATTAAATTAGTCCAAAGAAAGTTATTAAATCCATGAGACAACAATAAGTACTAAAAGCAAAAGTCAAAAGACTGAAAAAAGTAGAAGAAAGTATAAGTTATATCAAAGCAAAAAAAAAACTGACTTAAAAATCAGAACAAGTAGAGAAAAGTTAAAATCATTAGACTACCTGAAACCTATGTCCAAAAAAACCCCCTAAACATCAAATTCAAGAAATCATGGAAGAAAGACAACTATCTAGATTTCCTAGAACCAGAGGACAAAGTAACAACAGAATTTAGTAATCACTTCGTGGAAGAGACCCCAGATTGAAAACTCCAAAAAAAAAATCTGGAACAAAAAAATCAGAGCTTCTAGGTCAAAAAAAAAAAGTATTGCAAGCAGCCAGAAAGAAAGAATTCAAGTACCAAAGATGTTCAGTCAGGACCATGCACAATTTAACAGCCCTTGTTTTAAAGGAATGAAGAACTTGAAATAAGATATTGTACAAGACAAAAACATATAAGCCGATTTTTTAGTATTTATCATTTTATTTTATTTTTCCAATTATATGGAAAGGGAGTTTTCAGCACTCATCCATTTGCAAGTTTGAGTTCCACATTTTTCTACTACTCTTCCTTCTCTCCCTGCTCTCCATGGTGGTGGACATTTGGTAAAAGCTCTACCTGTACAATTGTGTCTAACATATTTCAATATTAGTCATGTTGTAAAAGAGGAATTAGAATTAAGGGGAAAAAGCCATGAGAAAGAAAAAATATAAAAGAAGTTTTAAAAAGTGAAAATAGTATACTTTACTCTGTATTATTCCTTTGGATGTGGATCGTGTTTTCCATAACAAGTCTCTCAGAATTGTCTTTGATTACTGAACTGCTGAGAGGGTTGTATCCATCATAGTTGATCATCTCACAATGTTGTTAATATATATATATAATGTTCTCTTGACTCTGCTTACTTCATTTAGCATCAGTTTATGCAAGTCTTTCCATGCTTCTCTAAAATCAACTGGAAATAAGTTGGAAAATGATTTAGAGTACACCATAACATTCACATACCATAACTTGTTCAGCCATTCCCCATTTGATGGACATCCCTTTGATTTCCAATTCTTTGCCACTACAAAAAAGTTGCTATAAATATTTCTGAACATGTGAGACTTTTCCTGTTTTTTTTTATGATCTTTCTGGGATATAGACCTAGTAGTGGTATTGTAGAATCAATTTTATTGCCCTTTGGCATAGTTCTAAATTAGTCTTAAGAATGGTTGAATTAGTTCACAACTCCACATTAAATGTCCCAATTTTCCTGCATCCTCTGCAATATTAATGATTTTCCTTTTTTGACATTTTAGCCAAAATAATAGGGGTGAGTAAGGTTGTACCTTCAGAGTTGTTTTAAATGTGCATTTTTCTAATCATAAATAATTTGGATCATTTTTCATAATACTTTAAATTGCTTTAATTTCTGAAAACTGCCTGTTCATGTCCTTTGACCAATTATCAATTGGAGAATAACTTGTATTCTAATAGATTTAATTCAGTTCTTTATACTTTAGAAATGAGTCCTTTATCAGAAAGACTACCTGTGAAAATTATTTTCCAGCTTTCTGCATTCCTCCCAATCTTGGCTACATTGGTTTTATTTGTGCAAAAACTTTTAATTTAATATAATCAAAATTATCCATTTTACAACTTATAATATACTCTATCACCTGTTTACTTATAAATGACTCCACTCTCCAGAGATCTGATGGAGTATTTTTTGATCTCTTAATTGGTCAGTGGTTATCACCCTTTATGTAGAAATTCTGTACTCAATTTGACCTTACTTTGGTATCAAATGTGAGATGTGGGTCTATGCCTAGTTTTTACTATACTATTCTCCAGTTTTCCTAGTAGTTTTTATCAAATAGTGAGATTTTATCCCATAAGCTAATTTCGAGTTTATCAGATAGTAGATTATTATAGTCATTTACTACCTAATCTAATCCACTGATCCGTTTCTCTATATCTTGCTTTATGTTATTTCATTATTTCATTTATTTAAGGCAATGGGGTTAAGTGACTTGCCCAAGGCCACACAGACAATTATTAAGTGTTTGAGGCTGGATTTGAACTCAGGTCCTTCTGACTCCAGAGCTGGTACTCTATCCACTGCACCACCTAGCTGTCCCCCATTTCTCTATTTCTTACTTATGCCAGATAGTTGTGATGACTGTCACTTTATAATATAGTTTTAGATCTGGTGCAGCTAGGACCAAGATATCTTGCTTCACTTTTTTTTTTTCAATTTCCCTTGATAATTTCCCTACCTTTTGTAAATTCAGATGAATTTTGTTACTATTTTCCCCAGATCTGTTAAATTGTTTTTGGTATTCTACTGAATAAGTAATTTAATTTGGATAGAATTATAATGTTTATAATATTTGTTTGATCTACCCATGAACAATTGACATTTTTCCAATTGTTTAGATCTTTATTTACATGAGTTTTCCCCAACTTTATTTATATATTCTCAAGTATTTATAGTCTACACTTTATTGTTTTGTTTTTGGTTTTTTGAAAGATTTTATTTATTTTGAATTTTATAATTTTTCCCCCTATCTTGTTTCCCTCCCCCACCCCCCACAGAAGGCAGTCTGTTAGTCTTTACATTGTTTCCAGGGTATGCCCTTATCTAAGCTGAATGTGATGAGAAAAAAATCATATCCTTAACGATGAAACATAAAGTATAGGATATAGCAGAATTACATAATAAGATAAGATTTTTTTAAAAAAATTAAAGGTACAGGGTGGCTAGGTGGCGTAGTGGATAAAGCACCGGCCTTGGAGTCAGGAGTACCTGGGTTCAAATCCGGTCTCAGACACTTAATAATTACTTAGCTGTGTGGCCTTGGGCAAGCCACTTAACCCCATTTGCCTTGCAAAAAATTAAAAGAAATTAAAGGTCTTTGGTCTTTTGTTCAAACTCCACAATTCTTTCTCAGGATACAGATGGCCTTCTCTGTCGAAGATAGCCCAAAATTGTGCCTGTTTTTGTTTTTTTGCAGGGAAATGGGGTTAAGTAACTTGCCCAAGGTCACACAGCTAGGTAATTATTGTCTGAAGTTGCATTTGAATTCAGGCCCTCCTGTCCCAAGGCTAGTGCTCTATCCACTGCGCACCTAGCTGTCCTTACACTTAACTTTAAATGGAGTTTCTCTTTTTACCTCTTGCTCTTGGGCTTTATTGGTCATATAAAGAAATGTTGGTCATTTATGTGGGTTCATTTTTTATCATGCTACTTTGCTAAAGTGAGTTGTTAATTGTTTCAACTGTTTTTTTAGTTGATTTTCTAGGGTTCTATAAATATACTATCATATCATCTGCAAAGAGTGAACATCTTGTTTCCTCATTGACTATTCTAATTCCTTCAGTGTTTTTCTTCTCTTATTGCTAAAGCTAACATTTATAATATGATATTAAATAATAGTGATGATAATGGGCATTTTGTTTCATCTCTGATCTTATTGGGAATGCTGCTAGTTTATCCCTCTTACATGTAATGCTTGCTGATGGTTTTAGATAGATATTGCTTATTACTTTAAGAAAAACTCCATTCCTATACTTTCTAGTGTTTTTAATAGGAATGGATGCTGTATTTTGTGAAAGACTTTTTCAACATTTATTGAGATAATCATATAATATCTGCTAATTTTGTGACTTATATGTTCAGTTATATTGCTTATTTTCCTAATATTGAACCATCCTTCCTAGCTGGTATAAATCATATCTGATTAGCATGTATTATTCTAATAATAATTTATTATAATCTCTTTGCTAAAATTTAACTTAAAAATTTGCATCAATATTGTTCTACAATTTTTTGTTTTGGCTCTACCTGATTTAGGTATCAGTACTATATTGGTGTCGTAAAAGGAATTTGACAGAACTTTATCTATTTTTCAAACAGTTTATATCGTGTTGGAATTAATTGTTCCATAAATGTTTGTTAGTATTTATTTGTAAATCTATCTGGTCCTGGAGATTTTTCTTAGGGAGTTTATTGCTAGTTTCTTTAATTTCTTTTTCTTAAATGAGTTTAAATATTTTATTTCCTCTTCTTTAGCTTGTATTTTTGTAAATACTCATCCATTTCATTTATTTGTTAAATTTGTTGGAATACATTTAGAACAAAATAACTACAAATTATTACTTTAATTTTTCTTCATTGGTGGTAAGTTTACCTTTTTCATTTTTGAATCTAGTAATTTTCTTTTTTCTTTTTTTAAATCAGATTAACCAAATGTTTATCTATTTATTTTTTCTTAAAACCAACTCTTAGTTTTATTTATTAGTTCAATAATTTTCTTACTTTTAATTTTATTAATTTCACCTTTGATTTTCAGAATTTCTAACTTGGTATTTAATTGGAAATTTTAAATTTGTCTTTTTTCTGGATTTTTTAGTGGCATGCCCCATTCATTGACCCCTTTTTCTATATTTTATCCATATAAGCATTTAAAGATATAAAATTTCTGCTAATAAGTGCTTTGTGTGTATCCCACAAATTTTGTTAAGATAATCTCATCACTGTTGTAATCTTGGATGAAATTATTTATTATTTCTATGATTTGTTGTTTAATCTACTCTTTCTTTAAATTTAGGTTATTCCATTTCTAATTAAATTTTACTTTATCTTTCCATGACCTTTTATTACATGTAATCATGATCTGGAAAGGATGCATTTAATATTTCTGCTTTCTGCATTTGATTGTGAAGTGTTTATGGCCTGGTACATGGTCAGTTTTTGTGTAGGTGCCTTGTACCACGGGAGAATGTATATTCCTTTGTATTTCTATTCACTTTTCTCCAGAGATCTGTTATATCTAACTTTTTTTCTAAAAATCTATTCATCTTCTTTACTTCTTTCTTGTTTATTTTGTGTTAGATTTATATAATTCTAGAGGGGGGATTGAGATCCCCTAATAATATAGTTTTGCCAACTATATCTTCCTATAGCTCATTTAGTTTCTCTTCTAAAAATTTGGATGCTCAGGGAAACTAGGTAGTGAAGTGGCTAGAGCACAAGTCCTAGGGTCAGGAAGACTTGAGTTCAAATCCAGCTTCAGCCACTTAATAATTACCTAACTATGTGCCCTTGGGAAAGACATTTAACTCCATTGCCTTACAAAAAGCAAAAACAAAAAATTTTTTTAAGGATTTGGATGCTATACCAATTGGCACATGTTTAATTTTGATATTGATATTTAATATTTGATTAATTGTATATGGTACTTTGTCTATTTTTTGTTGTTGTTGTTGAGGCAATGGTGTTAAATGACTTGCCCAAGGTCACACAATAAGTATCAAGTGTTTGAGGCCGAATTGCAACCCAGATCTTCTTGAATTCCAGACCTGGTGCTCTATCTACTGTGTCACCTAGCTGCCTTTATGGTATCTTTTAGGAAGTTGTAGTTTCCTTCCTTTTCCCTTTTAATTAAATCTGTTTTGCTTTTACTTTGTCTGAGATCTGGATTGCTACTCTTTTTTTTTTTTTGGTTTTACCTGAAGTATAATATGTTCTGTTCCAGTCTTTTACCTTTACTTTGTATGACTCTTGCTACTTCAAGTTTGTTTCTTGTAAACAGCATGTTGTAGGATTCTGTTTTTAATCCACTCTGTTGCTATTCTCTTTTGTTTGAAAGGAGAGTTTATTCCATTCACATTTACAATTATGATCATTGCGTCTGTATTTCCTTTCATGCTATCTTCTCTCATTTGTACTTTACTCTTTGCTTTCCCCTTATCCCTCTATATCAATGTTTTGCTTCTAATTGCTTGCTTTTGACCAGTTCTTCTTTCTAAAAGCCTTTTCCCTTTTCTTCTTTGTTTCTGCTTTAACTTTTCTTTTTAATTTTTACTTTACCTTTACTTTTACTTTTATTCTCCCTTTTATCAGTCCCTTCTTCCCCTCTTTCCCCTCCCTCACCCTCTAGAGTTGAATAAATTTTTAAACCAATTGAGCATGTATGTTATTCCTTTGGCCATATCTGTTGAGAGTAAAATTTACTTAGTGCTTGCACCCTCCCTTCTTTCCCACTATAGATCTCTGTGCCTCTTCATGTGCTGTTATTTATCCTCTAATACCTTGCCTTCCTTTCATGAAATCCTTCTTTTCATATCTTAATTGTTTTAAACCCATCTTATACCCACAACCTCTGTCACAATAAACTCCTTTTATCTGTTCTGATAGAAGTACAAATCCCAAGAGTTGATTGATTTATAAACTTCATTATCTCATAGACACTTCATACCTAGCCTATATCGATCGAGGTACACTCCCCTCAACTTGCCTATTAGAAATACAATTTTCAAGAGCCATAAGTATCATCAAATTATAATCATTTTATTCTGCACCCTCTTTATAAATAACCTCTATAGAAATACAGTTCTCATGATCTCTAAATCATTTAATGATCCATTTATACCCACCCTTTCTAAGTATACTCCCTCTAACTGTAGCTAAAGTATCATTTAAATCAAAATGACTTCAAAATCCATTTATCCCCATACCCTCAAAGTATACTCCCTCCAACTATACTCCCTCCAACTATATTCAATTCTTATGAGCTAAAATATAAGAGCATCATTACTTTCATAATCGATCTAAATCCATACCCTCTCTCTAAGTATGCTTCTCAACAATTCTAAGAGAAATACAATTCTCAAGAGTTAAAAGTATCACCTTTCTGTGTAGGGATTTATACAGTTTAATGTTATTGATGTTTTTCCCCTTTCCAATTACATTTTTATACATTTCTTGAGTCTTGTATTTGAAGATCAAATTTTCTGTTCAGTTCTGGTATTTTTATCAGATAAGTTTGAAAGTCCTCCATTTTGTTGAAAATCCATATTTTCCAATGAAAGAGTATGCTAAATTTTGCATGATAGTTGATTCTTGGTTGTAATCCCAGGACCTTTGGCCTCTGGAATATCATTCTAGGTGCTCTGATTCTTTGATGTTGAAACTGATAAGTCCTGTGTAATTCTGACTATTCCTTGTTATTTTTGTTTATTCTTTTGGCTACTTTCAGTATTTTTTCCTTTAGCTGAGAGAATTCTAAAACTTAGCCATTATATTCTTTGGTGTTTTTATTCTGGAATCTTTTTAGAGGTGATTGTTCGATTTTTTTCAAGGACTATTTTGTCTTCTTGTTCTAGGATACAGTTTTTCATAAGAATTTCCTGAAAGATATTTTCCAGAATCTTTTTTTGATTGAGGCCTTCAGGTTAAACCAATAATTCACAAATTATCTCTCCTGGATCAATTTTCCAGGTCAGTCACTTTTCCTAAGACATATTTTATATTTTTTTCTATTTTTCAGTCTTTTTTAGTTTGATAGAATCTTGGTGTCTCATAGAATCATTAGTTTCTATTTGTCTAATTCTAATTTTTAGCTAATTTCAGTTAGCTTTTGTGTTTCCTTTTTCCAGTCAATTAATTTTACTTTTAGATGAGTTTCTTTCCTTTTCCATTTGGTCAGTTTTGTTTTTTTAAAATTTATTTTCATTAAAGATATTATTTGAGTTTTACAATTTTCCTCCAATCTTGCTTCCCCCCCCCCCCCAGAAAGCACTCTGTCAGTCTTTACTTTGTTTCCACCAGTTGGTCACTTTTAATTTTAAAGGTGTTGATTTCTTTTTTCTATTTAGTTGATTTACATTTTAAAGAAGTTGATTTCTTCTGTCAATTTTTAATAATTCTCCTGCATGGTTCTCATTTCTTTTTTTCCATTCTTCCTCCTTTCATTGGCTTTTAAAATTCTTTTTGAGGTCTTCTAAGCGGTCTTTTTGGATTTAAGAGCAATTCATTAATTGTTTTGAGGCTTCACAGATAGGAATTTGTCACTACTTTTCTGAGATGGCATTTTTATCATCCCTTTCAGATTAGTATCTATCTGTGATTTGCACTTTTTTGGGCTCATTTTGATAACTCTGCTCCTGAAGCCCAGGGAATACAATCCCAAGCTTTTTGTGTTGGGGTCAGGATCTGTTCCCTAACTTATTGTTCACTGGTGACATTGCCTATGCAGTGGTTTGTTTTGTCCTTTAGGTAGCTCTGGCTTTCTGCTTGCCTATTGGCATTGTCTATGAAGCATACCTACATTAGGGTAGCCCAATCACCAGCATTCCTGGGCTTGAACTTTGTCTTCTAGGTTGGCCTATGCTGGTATACACTTGGCTATACTTCCATTTTCCCCTGGTCAGATAGAGCTTTCCTGAAGTTCTACCACAGTATCTTAAGTTGAAAACTTATTTCACTCTTTTTTTTGTGGGATCTGTATCTTAAGGGTGTGCATAGAGGCTTCATTTAAAGCTCTTTTTTGGAAAAGCTCCTGGAGCTTCTTAGCTTTGCACCATCATCCCATTGGCTCCACCCACCATATAAGCTTATATTGAAGAATAACTTACCCAGCAAACTTGAATAGAAAATAAAAGGAGAGGGAAGAAGGAGGAAATGGACATTAAATAGAGGACTTCTGTTTTTATTTATTTTATTTTATTTTTTTGGTTTTTTCAAGGCATTGGGGTTAAGTGATGTGCCCAAGATCACACAACTAGGTAATTAAATGTCTGAGGCAGAATTTAAACTCAGGTCCTCCTGACTCCAGGGCCAGTGCTCTATCCACTGTGCCACCTAGCTGCCCCTAAATAGAGTACTTCTAAGAAATACTGTTGAAAAAGCCAAAGCTAAATAAAAACTTTGAAATAAAAATGCAACAGTAAGAAATGCATAAAAAGGTAAATATCTCATTTCTTCTGTCAGGAGATGGGTAGAATTATTCATTGTTAGTACTGTGGAATCTTGGCAGGTCATTGCATTAGTAAGAATTCTTAAATCTTCCAGAGTTGTTTGTTTTTATAATATTGATTCTATTGTATTCATTTTTCTCTTTATTCTGCTCATTTCACTCTTAACATTGATCTTTTTAAGTAAGATTTTATTTACTTTGAGTTTTATAATTTTTCCCTATTTTTGCTTCCCTCCCCATCCCCCCACAAAAGTATTTACATTGGTTCCATGTTATATATTGATTCCAGTTGAACATGATGATAGAGAAATCATATCCTTAAGGAAGAAAAATAAAGTATGAGATAGTAAAATTACATAATAATATTATGGTTCTTTTTCCTAATTTGATGGTAATAGTCTTTGGTCTTTGTTCATAGTACATAATTCTTTCTCTAGATACAGATGATATTTTCCATTGCAGATAGCCCAAAATTGTCCCTGGTTGTTTCACTAAAGGGATGAGCAAGTCCATCAAGGTTGATCATCACCCCCTGTTGCTGCTAGGGTGTACAACATTTTTCTGGTTCTGTTCATTTCACTTAGCATCAGTTCATGCAAATCTCTCCAGGCTTCCCTGAATTCCCATCCCTCCTAGTTTCTGATAGAACAATAGTATTCCATGACATACATATACCACAGTTTGATAAGCCATTCTTCAATTGAAAGACATTCACTTAATTTCCTCACTTCACTCTGTCAGCAAATCTTCCCACATTTCTCTGAAGTCCTTTCTCCCTAATTCTTTTGGTATTATATTATATTCAAGTACTATAATTTGCTCAGCCATTGCCCAATTGTTGGATAACCCTTTAATTTACAATTCTTTGCTACTGCAAAAAAAAGTTGCAATGAATAATTTTGTATTTAGATCCTTTCTCACTTTCTTTGATCTCCATGAGGTTATCAGTCTAATAATAGTATTATTGTGTTAAAAGTTTAGTAAAGTTTTGGGTGTGCTTGTAGTTTGCTTTCCAGAATGTCTAAAGCAATTTACAACTATACCCACAATGAATTAAAATGCCTGTTAACCTACAGCTCCTCCAACAATTGTCATTTACCTTTTTTGTCATCTTGCAAGTCTGATAGATTCAAGGTAGAAATTTGCCATTGCTTTAATGTATATTTTTTCTGATTATTAGTGAACAATTAGTTGGCACAGTATGTAGAGTACTAAAGCCTGGAATCAGGAAGACCAGAGTTCAGATTTGTCAGGTACTAGCTGTATATCCCTGGGCAAATTACTTTTTCCTCAGTTTCTTCATCTTGAAAATTAATTGGAGAAGAAAATGGCAGACTACTCCAGTATCTCACCAAGAATTTAGACACAACTGAAACAACTACAACAAAATGTCAGAAGTTCTAATGATAGCCACTCCCTCTCAGTCTATTTGCCAAATTAGGAAAAAAACAAACTTCTCCAAGCTTTGGAATATGTTTTAATGCTTTAATATAGTATGTTTGAATAGTAAATTCACAATATTTTAAAATAAATAATAAAACCAAACTATGAATATGCAACTCAAGAAGAACCCAAAAACTTCAGGTTGTTATTCAATTACACCTCCACATACCTCTTTCCTCCAGTAAAGGAATTATCTCAGAGAGAAACAAAACATTAACCTAGGCAGAATTGTATATATATTTTCTTTCCTATTCTTCTTTCTTTCTTTTGTCATTCAGTATCTTTGGTTTATACCTTTTTTTAGGAATAAAGATAATTGTGCTGTCACCACAGTAAAGCCAACTTAAAATTTCTTTCTTAATCCTTTTCATGCTATAACATACAATTTTCAGTAACTCTTCTTCCTATTCACTATTTTTATGAATGATTTAGATAAAGATGTAGGTGGTATATTTACCACATTTTAGATGACATAAAGCTGGAGAGAATAATATGTTATATAACAAATACAGTACACAAAAAATATCCCAACAGGCTAGAACAATGGGAAGACTCTAACAAGATGCAATTATTTTTTTCCTGGGGAGCAACATGATGATGGTAGTATTTCCGGAAAATTAATCTAGTGTACAGGATGATCTTAAGTAGGAAAAATAGGGGGAGATTAAGGGAGGGTGACAGAGGAAGTGTTAAAAAGGAGGAAAATAGAGGATATGAATAGATTCTAAATACTAGATGTTTGCTAAGGGAGGTATAAGTAAAAGAAAAAAAACTGTCCCTACCCTCAGAGCTTGCATTCTAATGAAGTAAAACAATACATTGAAAGTAGCTAGAAAGTAGAAGGGTTGAGCTGTGGGGAGAAAGGGTACTTTGTGTGATTAAAAATACACTAAAAGGAATTTTCAGCGGCTTGTTTGAGCAAAGGAAAGTTTTTTTATTTACTTTTCTTGAGAAAAAGGGCAGACTCTCAGGCACACCAAGATAGTGTCTCTCAGAGAGCCCCATTCAAAAGCATAATAAGCTTGGTTTATAAAGATTCTAATCACAATTCTGCCACTCTAACCTTCCTTCCCTTTTAGCCCATTGACTGGGTTTCATGGGGTACTCTTATTGCAAAAACAGGGTGTCCTGGGTCCCTTAGAATGCAAGGTTTTCTTGAAAAAAACATTTCTTAACCCAGAGAGGACTTTACCAGGAACTCTTCCACACAGTACCTATACTGGAACAAAGCAGCTCCAACTCATAAGGAATTCATAAAAAAAATCTGTAAAGTGAGTTGAGTTGGTTATGCAATGATCAGGTATGGGGGATTGGAACCAAGATGGCCACATGAGAGCAGGAATTCCTGGAAACCTCCAAAAGCTGTCAAATTATGACTCTTACCAAAATTTAGTGGGGCAGAACCCACAGAAAAACTGAGTGATATAATTTCCCAGTCCAGGTCTGTATCACCAGGACTAGGGGTTGGAAAGAGCTGCAGTCCCTGGAAGCAACTGGGTCCATAGCAGAGGGAGCAGTTTCCAATCTTCTTGGCCCAGGGATTGCCAGAGATGGCTTGAAGGCACGGTGAGAGAAATCTGCAGCACCAGAGTGAAAGTGGAGCCCTGGTCACTACCCACCCCAGAGCAGCCCTGTGATGGGAACCTGCAACAGAAAACTGGAAATTCTTCCAGAGCATGCAGCCCACAGATGGTAAGGGGATCAGGAGAGACTGCAGAGGTCTCTCTGCTCTCCCTGGAGCAGGACACTACTGTTTGTCCACACTCAGATCTAGGTTGCAGTTTGGGCCCCCCATACTAACATAGCCAAGATACGGATCATCCTCAGCTCCAGGGCAAGAGGAGAGGACCTGTGATAATCCACAAACTGGAGAGCAGTCAGGGCCTCTCTTAAGATCTTGGAGATATTAAGGTTCCTGTGGGGCATCCCAAAAATTCCCCAAAGCCTTAGAAGTTCAATAAATCAGTCATAGACTGAAGGTGTAAACAACAGAAAAAGAACCTGACCATAGAAAATTACTTTGGTCCCATGCAGGATCAAAATACACACTCAGAAGATGACAAAGTCAAAGTTTCTGTATCTATAACCTACAAAAGATATAGGAAATGGACTCAGGCTGTGAATGAGCTCAAAAATGACTTTGAAAAACAGTTAAGGGAGGTAGAGGAAAAATTGGGAAGAGAAATAAGAGCAATGCAAGAAAATCATGAAAACTAAGTCAGCAGCTTGGTGAAAGAAATACCAAAAATGAGAGAAAAAAATGAAGAAAATAATATATTGGAAACCAGTTTAGGACATATGGGAAAAAGTGGTCTAAAAGGCAAATGAGGAAAATGCCTTAAAAGCAGAATTGGCCAGCTGGAAAAGGAGATAAACAAGCTCTCCGAAGGAAATAACACCTTCAAATGTAGAATGGAAGTATAGGAAGCTGAAGACTTTACGAGAAATCAAGAAACAATAAAACAATACCAAAAGAATGAAAAAACTAGAAGAAAATGTGAAATACCTCATTGGAAAAACAACTGACCTAGAAAACAGATCCAGAAGAGATAATTTAGAAATTATTGGGCTAACTGAAAGTCATGATCAGGAAAAGCGCCAAGACTTCATTTCTCTTTTTTTGTTTTGTTTTTTAGGTTCCTTCTATCCCTAAATCTTTTAAAAAATCTTTTTTAGAATTTTATATTATTAAAATAATCTTGTGAGAAATGGGAAACCTCAAGAACAGAGGGAGAGAAAAAAGGGGGTACTTCAGTCTGTGTTCAGATTCCAATGTCTCTGGTCTCTGGGATGAGTTGCTTTCTTTATCATAAGTCCACCAGATATCTTTTGATATCTTTTTGCATAATCACTATTACTAACTCTATTCCCTTCCATTCTAATCCTCTCCTCTCTCATGTATTCCATTCTCATTCTCTCTCTCTCTCTCTCTCTCTCTCTCTCTCTCTCTCTCTCTCTCTCTCTCTCTCTCCTTTCACCCTGCCCCTGATCAGAAGTATGATGTATTGGAGAACCCTCCCCCAAGATCTTCCCTCTCTTCTATCACCTACTCCCCCCATTCCCCCTTATCCCATCCATTTCCATTTTTCTCTAGGTAAGATAGATTTCTATACCCTATTAAGTGTGTATTTTATTTCTTCTCGGAGCCATTTCTGATGAGAATGAAGGCTCATTCATACCCCTCACCTTCCCCCATTCCACTCCATTGTAAAAGCTGCTTTTTCTTGATTCTTATGTGAAATATCTTAGCCCCTTCTTCCTCTCCTTTCTGTTCCTCCCAGTACTTTCCTTTCTCACTCATTGACTCCATCTTTATACTATGTTATACCATTATATTCAATTCCCTCCTTGCCATATATATGTTCCTTTTAACTGCTCTTATAAATGAGAAAGTTCATAGGAGTTAATCAGTATCTTCTTCCCATGCAGGAATATAATCAGTTCAACATCAGTTTCCTCATAGTTAGTCCTTCTCGTCCACCCCATCTGTGGTTCACCTGAGTGCTGTACTAGGAGATCAAACTTTCTGTTCAGTTCTGGTAGTTTGAATAGGAAAGTTTGAAAGTCCCCTCTTTCATTGAAAATCCATCTTTTCCCCTGAAAAAAGATATTCATTTTTGCTGGGAAATCGATTATCGGTTGTAAACCTAACTCTTTTGCCTTCTGGAATATCATATTTCAATCCTATAAGCCTTAATGTAGATGCTGCCAGATCCTGTGTAATACTGACTATAGAGTCATGGTAGTTGAATTGCATGTTTCTGGCAGCTTTTAGTATTTTCTCTTTGACTTGGGAGTTTTGGAGTTTGTCTATATAATATTCCTGAAATTTTTTCTTTTAGGATCTCTTTCAGGAAGAGATCGGTGAATTCTCTCAATTTCTAGTTTCCTCTCTGCTTTTATGATCTCATGGAAATTTTGCTGTATTGTTTCTTGAAAAATGAAGTATATGTTACCTTTAATTTAAAAAAAATCAAAATTGTTACCTTATTATGTAAATTTGTTATTTCTTATACTTCGTTTCTTCCTTAAGGATATGTTTTTTCTCTCATCACATTCAACTTAGATCAATGTATACCAGGGAAACAATGTAAAGACTAACAGACTGCCTTCTGTGGGGGGGGGGGGAAGGAAGCAAGATTAGGAGAAAAATTATAAAATTCAAAATAAATAAAATCTTTCTTAAAAAAAAGAAACATGAAATCTAGGCTCTTTTCCAGGTTGTGACTTTCAGGTAGTCCAATAATTTTTAGATTCTCTCTTCTGCATCTGTTTTCAAGATCAGTTGTTTTTCCAATGAGATATTTCACATTTTCTTCTAATTTTTTTTGGTACAGTTTTATTTCTTCCTGAGTTCTCACAAAGTCATCAGCTTCCTTTAGTTCCATTCTGCATTTCAAGGAGTTATTTTCTTCAGAGAGCTTTTTTGTCTCCTTTTACAGTTGGCCAATTCTGCTTTTTAAAGCTTTCTTCTCATTTGCCTTTTGTTTTGCTTTTTCCATTTGACCTAAACTAGCTTTTTTTTTTTTAAGATTTTTGCAAGGCAATGGGGTTAAGTGGCTTGCCCAAGGCCACACAACTAGGAAATTATTAAGTGCCTGAGGCCGGATTTGAACTCAGGTACTCCTGACTCCAGGGCTGGTGCTCTATCCACTGCGCCACCTAGCCACCACACCTAAATTAGTTTTTAACATTATTTTCTTCAGTATTTTTTGTATTTCTTTCACCAAGTTTGTTGACTTGGTTTTCATGATTGATTTGCATCGTTCTCATTTCTCTTCCTAATTTTTCTCTATCTCCCTTAATTGCTTTTCAAAGTCTTTTTTTTTTGAGTTCATCCATAGCCTGAGACCATTTTCTATTTCTCTTGGAGGTTTTGTATACAGAAGCTTTTATTTTTGTCATCATCTGAGTATGTGTTTTGGTCCTCCTTGGGACCAAAGTAATTTTTCTATGGTCCAATTCTTCTTTATCTGCTGTTTGCTCATTTCCTCAGCCTATGACCGATTAACTATACTTCCAATGCTTTGGGGTGTTTTTGGGAAACCCCACAGGGACCTTAATTCCTCCAAGATATTATGAGAGGCTCTGACTGCTCTCTTGCCTGTGTTCAGGCCCTCCCCTCTGCTCTGGAACTGTGAGGAGAGAACGTGCTCCACTATGGTGGTGTTGTGGGGCCCATACTACAACCTGGATCTGAGTGTGGGCAAACAGCTGAGTCCTACTACAGGGAGAGCAGAGTGACCTCTGCAGGCTCCCCTGATCCCCTTACCATCTATGGGCTGAGAGCTCTGGACTTGCTGGGTAGCTCTGTTTTGTGCTCACTCTGGCATGGCAGAGATCTCTCACCACCCATTCCAGCTATTCCTGATGATTAAACAACCCCCTATGCCACAGACTCAGGTGTCCAGCCTGGCTGAGCTGCTCTGTGGCTGTGACTGCGCTGCAGCTTTTCCCAGTCCTCTGTCCCGGTGGAACAGACTTGTCCTAGAGATCTTCTTAGTTGTCTTGGACTTGGAAATTGTGCCATTCAATCTTTCTATGGGTTCTGCCCCACTAGATTTTGACTAGAGTCATAATTTGGTGGCTTTTGGAGTTTTGGGGTGGAATGAATTTCTGGGAATTCCTGCCTTCATGCTGCCATCCTGGCTCTGCCCCCCTCCCCCAAGCTTCATTTTTTCAAGAAATAATGCAGCAAAAATGCCCTGAGATGCTAGAAAATAGAAATTGAGGGAACTCACCAATCACCTCTTGAAAGAGATCCCAAAAGAAAACCTTCCAGGAATATTATAAATTCCCAAACTCCCAAGTCAAAGAGAAAATACTAAAAGCTGTCAGAAACAAACAATTCAACTACCATGGCTCTATAGTCAGGATTACACAGGATCTGGCAGCATCTACATTAAGGCTCATAGGGCTTGGAATATCATATTCTGGAAGGCAAAAGAGTTTGGTTTATAACTGAGAATCAACTGCCCAGCAAAAATGAATATCCCTTTTCAGAGGAAAAGATGGATTTTTTTCAATGAAACGAGACTTTCAAACTTTCCTATTCAGACAACCAGAGCTGAACAGAAAGTTTGATCTCCAAGTATAGGACTCAGGTGAACCATAGAGGAGTTGGACAAGAAGGACTAACTATGAGGAAGTTAATGGTGTTGAACTGCTTGTATTCCCACATGGGAAGAAGATACTGATAACTCCTATGAACTTAATTATAAGAGCAGTTAAAAGGAACATATATAAGGCACAGGATGGAATTGAATATAATGGTATAACATAGTATAAAGATGGAGTCAATGGGTGAGAAAGGAAAGTACTGGGAAGAACAGAAAGGAGGGGAAGAAGGGGCTCAGATATTTCACATAAGAGTCAAGAAAAAGTTTTTACAATGGAGCGGAATGGGAGAAGGCGAGGGGGAATGAGTGAGCCTTCATTCTCATCAGAAATGGCGCAGAGAGGAAATAACATATGCACTGAATAGGGTATAGAAATCTATCTTACCCTAGAGAAAAATGAGAGGAAATGGATGGAATAAGGGGGAATTGAGGGGAGGGAAGTGGAATAGGTGATAGAAGAGAGGGAAGATCATGGGAGAGGGTACACAAATACAACACACTTCTGATCAGGGGCAGGGTGAAAGGAGAGAGAGAATGGAATAGATGAGAGAGGAGAGGATTAGAATGGAAGGAAATAGAGTTAGTAATAGTAATTATGCAAAAAGATATCAAAGCAATTACTCTGGTGGACTTATAAAGAAGGCAACTCATCTCGGAGACAGAGCTTATGGAATCTGAACACAGACTGAAGTATACTTTTCCCTCCCTCTTATTTCACTTCTCTTGAGTTTCTCTCTTTTTGGGGGGAGGGGGTTAGGGTTAGGGTTATTTTCACAACAAGATTATTGTAATAATATAAAAAATAAATCAAAGAAATGATCAGGTGTGGGTCTCCTCCTGAAATGGTGATCTATGACCAGTCAGAGAGCAAGAAATTTTTCCAGGATGGGAAGGTGTTTGGTGAGGAAGTAGAGATGTCAGGAGAGTAAGTTGAACTTTTTTGTGTTGCTTATTCATTCAGTTGTATCCAACTCCTCGTGATTCTCATGTTGTTCTTCCACTATCTACCAAAGGTTTTCAAGCTCATGTTCATTGCTTCCATGACACTATCTATCCATCTCATCCTTTGCCAATCCTGTCCCCTTTTGCATTCAATCTTTCCAAAATCTTTCCAATAAGACATGTCTTCATATGTGGTCAAAGCATTTAGGCTTTCAACCTCAATATTTGTCCTTCAAATGAGTAGTCAGAATTAATTTCTTTAAGTATTGACTGATTTGATCTCCTTATTATCCAAGGGACTTTCAAAGGCTTTTCCCATCTCACAATTCAAAGTATTAATTGTGCTGTGCTCAGCTTTCTTTGTAGTGCAGTTCTCACAGCCATACATTACTGCTTTGACTAAATGAACCTTTGTTGGCAAGGTGATGTCTCTGCTTTTTAGTATGCTATCCAGATTTGCCATACTTTTCCTTCCAAGGAGAATACATCTTTTAATTTTATGACTGCATTTACTGCCACAATGATATTTGAACCCACAAATCTAAATCTGACATTGTTTCCATTTCTTCTATCTCTGTTTGCCAGGAAGTGATGGACATTGCCAAGATCTTAGTTTTTTAATGTTAAGCTTTAAGTCAGCTTCTGGACTTTCATCTTTGACCCTCATCAAGAGACTTCTTGATTCTTCTTCACTTTATGCCATCAGAGTAGTATCATCTGCATATGTGAGGTTATTATTTCTCCTAACAACCTTAATTCTGACTTTTGATTCATGTATCCTGGCATTTTATATGATTTAATCTACATCTAAACCAAACAAATATAATGACAATATACAGCCTTGTCATACTCCTTTCCCAGTCTTAAATCAGTCAGGATAATCTGGTACTCTGATATCTTTGAGGATTTGCCACATTTTCTTGTGATCTACATAACCAATGGTTTTAATAAAGTCAATGAAACACATGAGATGTTTTTTTGGAACTCCTTTTCTCTATAATCCAGAAAATACTGGCAATTTGGCCCCTAGTTCCTCTGCCTCTTTTGAAAATCAGCCTGCTGTCTGGTAATTCTTAGACCACATATTTTTGAAGACTAACTTGCAGAATCTCAAGCTTTACCTCGCAAGCATATGAAATGAGTACAATTGTTAAGTAATTTGAACATTCCTTTGCATTGTCCTTCTTTTCCAATTCAGTGGCTACTATTGAGTTTTCTAAATTTGCTGGCATATCAAGTGCAGCTTTTTCTTTTAGGATTTTAAATAACTCAGTTGAATTCCATCACTTCTGCTAACCTTATTGTTAGGAGTGCATTCTAAGGACTATTTGACTTTGTTCTCCATACCATCATGATTATTGGTAATATTAAGATTTTTCTTACATGATTTTTATGTATTCTTGTCTCTTCTTATTAATCTTCTCCATTTTTGTATTTTATCTTGCCCATTTTTGCATGAAACACTCCCTTGATATATCTAATTTTCTTGCTTTCCCATTCTGTTATTTTCTTCTATTTCTTCATATGGTTCATTTAAGAAAACTTACCTTTCTACATTCAGTTGGGTATATCTTTCCCTTTCTCTTTTCACTTTCCTTCTTTCCTCAGCTATTTATACAATCTCATTAGACAGCTATTTTGCTATTTTTTGCTCTTCATTTTCTTTAGTATGCTTTTTGTTGCCATCTTCTATAAAATATTCTGAACTACTCAGTTCTGTGCTACCTGGGATCGTGCCTCCCCATCTTTAAGTCAACCACTTTCTACCCCATTGACTATGTATGTACCTATCTATCACATAGAATCATGTTCTTGAATTTTAGAAAGACAAGCACGCATTTTCAGCACTCTTGTTACTAAATTAGAATCATTTAAAGATGAAAATTTTTAGCGGTTATGAATCTGATACCATTTAGATTTGCTTTTGCTAAGGAAAATACTGAGATTGTCAGTGGGAACTTTCTGACTGTAGAAAATAGAGAAGTTGATGAGTAGGCCAAATGAATGCAATCAAGAATAAAAGCATAGGGGCAGCTAGGTGGCATACAGTAGATAGAGCACCAGCCCTGGAGTCAGGAGTACCTGAGTTCAAATCTGGCCTCAGACACTTAATAATTACCTAGCTGTGCGGCCTTGGGCAAGCCACTTAACCCCATTTGCCTTGCAAAAACCTAAAAAACAAACAAGAATAAAAGCATATACTTAAGTCCTCTTGAACCCATATTCCAGATATTGGGGTTTTAGAGTAATATAGACAAGAAGACTTGGTTGTTGTTCTTTTATACCTTTTTTTAGCAAGAGCAATAATTCATCTTCATTCTTATCTGTTTCCTTCTTATATATTTTGTCTGTCTCAGTCATTAATTCTTAGAATTTTTCATATTCCCTAAGGAGACACTAGAATAACAAATCTTACAACTTCCTACTACCAGAGGTTGTAGATCTAAGCTGGTACTTGTTCAAGGGTACTTTATTCACCAGTTAAACCATTTTTTGACCACTCCATTGGCAGGAACAAATAAACTGAGCACAGGCAATAAATATTAACTCTTGAACTTCATTTTATAAACTGTGTTACACCATGATTCTGGCTCCATCCTTAACAAAACTTAATATATTAAGCCAGTCTTGTCGACTTTATAAAAAGTGTGCTTGAATTTTATCTGCTACAAAGCTTTTATTTTTAATCTTCCTATCAAAAAGTGATGGAAGGAGCAATATATAGCTGACAAATATTATATGATTTGTTCGTAGCTGAACATTATATAATTTTATAGGGATAAATCAAATATGGCCACATATAGTCTGATAATATCTTATATTTGTGTTGTATCCTTTTGACAAAATGAAACAACTCTTGCTATTTCTCAAAAAAAAAGTCAATTTGTACTTTATTTGGAGAGAATTATTATTTTAATATCTTTCCACATACAACTTCCAACATGGAAAGAGGAGCTGAAAAATGGACCTTTGTGGGTATGTAGGTAAAGGAGTTCAAGTTCCATTTAAAACAAAGAAAAAATGTTATTGACAGGAAAGAGATAAAAATTAAGGAATCCAAGATTAATACAAAAATGGGAAAATATGGTAAAGAAAATGTCTTAGAGCTGATATCATAACAGACGATTACAACTGTAACTGATCATTGTATCAGAGTACATTTATTAACTTTCAGTTTTCCATTTTAAAATGTTTTTGTGGCATTTATCTTACAGCCATTATATAATACAAAAGTATGCTACTTGTTTATGAGTTCATGGATACTTTGTCAAATTTCTTGTTGTATTCATAGAACAATGGCCCATTATCCTTTTTTTAATATTGCCAGTATTTTATCAATGAATATCTTGAAACCTAGGATTACTTTAAAATCTATCTCTTCTCCAAGATTTCAGTGGCCTGTCATCTTGCCTTGAACTTTGGTTTTGTAACAATTCTTTCACTTTTATGTTTAATTTTTCCTCTTACTAAAGCAAGCTGTTTAAAGTTGCAAATAATGTGGGGTTTTGCTTAATTTAGGAAACTATTTTTAAAGATATATATACTATATTCTAATTCTTAAAAATATAACTCAAGAAGTGTTACCAAGAAATTAGAAATTCATGCTGTATAGATGGATCAGATTCCTACTGTGTCAGTTTTCCGGTGTTTGATAAGGCACATAAAAGCAGTTGTGAAAGAAAGCATGTCACTGGTATCCATGGTAACTGCAAAGATACTTTGGAACTCAGAGGGATAGAGTGAGCCACAGTAATAGGTCTCATTATAAGGGCAAAAATACATAAAAGGTTCAGGTATATACCTTTTAATTAGTTACTAAAATAACTAGAACTAGAGAAGATATATACAATATTTCATTCTGTTAGAAATATCACGGACAACACTTAAAATTTCAAGATGGGCTAACCTGAAAGTCTTTTTTTAATCTTGCCAATATGAGAAGTGTACACATTCTGCACATACTAATAGGATGCCATTTTTAAAAATAATCACACAAGTACATATTGATTAAAAGAGACAACAATACTCAATTTCATAAGATCATAAGTTTGAGAATTTTCAGATCAGTTTTAATTCCTGTACTTAGGCAATTTCTTTAAAATTACATCTCTAAAACCTTCCTTTGTATCTTACACTTGTTCCTAAGGTATATACTTGTCTACATACAGTAGATAAGATTAATACACTCAAAGTTTGAAATTCAAATGAGAATGAGGTCAGATTCTTACATTGCAGATATATATATATATATATATATATATATATATATATATATATATATATATATATAATTTTCATTTCTTTTTTGGAAAGTGGTGAACTTGAATAAAATCCGAATTCAGAAAAGTAAACAAATAATTAATATTTTCCATTATAGATTCATAGTGAATAAAATAATTTAATAAGGAAAAACTTATAAGAAGTAAATTCTTTTATAAATCTCTCTTATGAAAAGTTTTCTTCTGAAATTAAGGTTTGTAAAGAATAATCTTGTATTGCATTTCAATTCAAAGCATTATTTCTTCCCTGTTGCTATAGAAACTAATTCTGCTGCAGCTGTGATTGCTAATCAAAATTCTAGCATACTACCCTTTTCTTATAGTGTCATTTCATTTTTCATTAAAAATAATAAAGTTCATCAATGATAAATTTATGACAGTGGCCAAAATATCATTGAAAGAATAGATTTTCATTTTTTAGTCTTTATTTTAATCAAGCATTCTTGTGTATAGCTTCAATTTGATTGAAAACAAAACAAAACAAAGCTTTTTTTTCTGAATTACAAGGTCCATAATTGCGATATGACATCAAATATGAAATGTGTACTGTTTGATGATCCTAACCATTGCTAATTCAAATTAGTTTCTGAAGCATCTGGCTAAATGAAATTGTATAAAACTAAAATAATAAAATTCCTTAGAAATTTTAGTTGGAGTATTACTGAATGGTAAAGAAAATATTTTATTCTGATAAAACTAAAATCACTCCCCTTGCCTGTTTGTCTTAAGTAAATTCTAGTTAGTTTATTCTTTAATTTCATGCCATGAACTGCCAAAATAACAAATTGTTAACATCATCATCATCATCATACTCTGTCTCTAAACATTTTTAACAAATTAAATTTGTATTATGTATTGTTTTATTACTAATTTTATGACATATAGTATTTGTTATATTGTTACATATTGAACTTGGCTTCATTAATAGATTTTATTCTTAGATAAGTGATTTGGTTCCAAGAAATAAAAAAAGAGGAAAAAAACTCCTAAATTTTTCTGTTTGTTATTTATAAAAGGCCACTAAGAATTATAATTAATAATTTTATATTAAAAATTATATTTCATGTTGTAGACAATAAAATCAATAAAATTATATTAGTATCTGTTATAATTGAAATGTTATACATATAATTCATATTCTGATTTAGAATTTCAAATTTTTAAGTGAAAATTCATTACAGCAAATAATTCATTTTTAGAAATATTTTATTGATGACTCTTTAAAAGTATTTTCAGATAACCACACCCCTTATGAGGCTAGAATTATTTTATATAATCTTTCATAACTTCTAATTAATCTTCAGAATTAATTTTTTCATTGAATTGTTAAGAGTTCTAATGTCTTTCAGTGCTATTTTTTCTTGGTTTTGGTTCTGTTTATTTCATTGCATCAGTTCTTCCTGTGTGAAGCCTATATAATTGTGATGTGTATGGATACAAAGCATATTTGCCCTGCTAAATTAACCACTGAACTAAGTGGTTAAGTATGAAATAGCTTTTCCCCAGCTGTTTCTCTCTTGTATTACAGGAAATCATCTTCTTTATTGTTACAAGTGTCTCTTGATAGTCAATGTCATTCAAAAACACCATTTATGATTTCTTTTGAACTAAGGTGATAGATCACCCTGTCTATATGCAGTCTCTTTTCTATCATATGTATTACTTGTTAATAAAATATCAAAGGAGGAGTGTATTTTGCTGTTTCAAAAATTTATCTTTTTAAAAGTTTGCTGTCATCAGAAAATGACACTTTTCAGCTTAGCAGACAAGTTTTGTGCACATTCTACTTAATATTTGACTTTGAACTTAATTTCAGAAACAAAAATATTCAAAATTATATGAACTATATTGCAATGATATAGAAGGGTTTATATAGTACACATATAGTCAGCTTTCTTATAAGATCTTTCATGTAATAATAGTTCATTCTAAATGACGTGGTTCATAGTTAGATCAGTAAGGTAATGTAGTAAGGAAGGAAGAGGCTAAAAATACTCACAAACACCTCAAGATGATTTGTCTAGCCATAGAATAGTTTTTCAGTTCTCATGCAAATTTATGGTTCTAATAGGATCCTTCCAAGAAACAAAATTTGAAGGAACCATTAGTGTAGGACATCTTAATGATAGGAAAATAGGTGGTACCTTTGAAAGTCTTAAAGGCATAGAAGATCTTTGGGGTGATAAATTGGAAAATTTGTTCATTTTATGAGACTCTGTAGCATTACTATATACAAGAGGTAATCTATATTAATTTTGACTAGACTCCCCCCCCAAATAATTTAATTCATTTAATTATTACTCCAAAAGTAGGTTTTTGTATGATAGTTATTAAAAGAAAAGAGTTCTCATGAATAAGTTCTCCCCCCCCAAACACAAAATTATTCTATAATGGCCTGATTTTTTAATCCTAAATTTCATGTTTCACTTTAAAACACCAAACTAAGTTATCCTAAATTTACACATGGAAGTTAATTTTGCCTTTTCAGTGAATATTGAGTGAAAGATAAGACCCTCAGATCATTCTATTTAGAATCATTCATATAGACTTTTCTTTATGTGCTAATTTAATTGGATATACTATATGATTCATAAGTTTAAAAGATTTCAGTAACTGTTTTTTGAACCCTGATATTACAAAAGAGAAAGCATTATTGTATGGATCCAACTAAATTTTCTTGCTCAGTGAAGAAGGTACATAAGGCACATAAAACCTTATAAACTAGAATATTGTCCTTAGGAAAATGTGGGTTTAAATCCTTCCTAGCATAAAAAGTAATAGTGACTTTGGGCAAACTAATGTCTCAAATGCCCCAGGTAATTATCAAGGAAGGTAAGATATGCTTTGGGTAGAGGAAGCTTCTCACTAGGAATTTCCTCTGATGAAAGTCACAGGTCAGATAATGATATAGGCAGTGCAGGCCTGATTAAATGATGAAAATGAGGTCCATAGCAAATGAGAAAACTTGGCTATGGTTGTACAACTCCTAAGTATTAGAACCATGATCTGGTTTCCATGCTTCCAATTGTTTTTCCAGGACGTTCTCTAATATACCATAGTATCTCTCAATAGACATTTTTTTATTTGATTGAAAAATAGCAAAAAAATACAGAAAAATAAAACCCCCAGAAGCACAAATATTTAAAGCTGTTTTCATAATATTTTGTAGTATTATTATTATTTAGCTGCTATAATATTTATTAGCTATTTATTATATGTGAGATGCCATGCATCAGTGCTCAGAATACAAAGAAAGGCAAATATAGTCATTACCCTTAAGCAACTGGTATTCTAATGGGGAAGGCAACATACAAACAACTATGTATGTAAAAGATATTATTTAAAGGGGGTAAATTGGAAGTCATCTCATATGGAAGGCACTAGCAGTGGGGAGTGAAACTGGAAAAGGCTAATTGAATAAAGTGGCATTTGATCTGAGTGTTGAGCAGAAATGTTATATTTGAGGAATAGCAAAAAAAAAGTAGTTGAAAAGGCCAGTGCTACTGAATTGTAGAGTAAGGGAAGAGAAAGTAGAGTGTAGGAAGATTGACAAGGGAAGGGTTCAAATTTTGAAGGACCCAACAAGGATTTTATGTTTTAACCTTTTGATAAAAGAAAGTTATTGGAGCATATTGAATAGAGGAGTGAAATGGCCAGACCTTTGCCTTGGGAAGATTACTTTGGCATCTGAGTAGAAGATGGACAGGAATGGGGAAATGAGGCAATAGTCTAGGCACTGAGGGCCTATGTTAGGCCACAGAAGAGATATGAGGACATCTGCAAGAAACAAATCTTCACATCAAATTGGATAGGGAAGAGAACAGTGAAGAATTAAGAATGACACTAAGCTTGTGAGTCGGTTTGGGGAATGTTGAGTTTAAGGTATCTTTGGAATATCCATTTTATGACATTCAGTTGATGATGTGAGAGTAGAAGACTGAATAAAGGACAGCACTAGATAAGTTGATTTTAGTTTTGTTGACAATTATTTTTATCAATGTAAAGTACCCTCAAAGTTGTAATTTGTATTTGTAATTTTTCTTATTAATCTTGGACTTGATCATCAGCATATCATTGACTTGGTAGAATGTGATTATTAACTAATACAACGCTGACAGAGTATATATACACACACACACACACACACACACTCACACACACACTCACCCTGTTTAGAAGGAACATATTATTCAGTGCCTGGCACAGTCTTTTCTTTCCTCTTGACTCCTGCCCTTGTACTTTAACATATAAATTGATACTTATACCTATAAGTTAACCTTAGAGTTCCTCAGCTTACTCATTTCTCAAGACCTCCTTCTCTATTGCATTTCAGCAGCACACAGATAGTCATACTTTTGATCTCAACATTATTTTCAGATGTGTCACTTTGATATTCCCAAACTCTGACATTCCCTTAACTATCTGTTGTCACCCTCCTCTCCATGTCTTGCAACCTCAAACCTTGACTCAAGTCCTCACTTCAACCTACGATCCCTCCTGTTTCAATTCTTTCTCAAGACATTATTATTGAATAGGCTTTTACTGCATCATCCTGATGCCAGGTTCAGCTCCCCATTGCCTTCTCTGGACTTCCTGGTCTCCTTATTCTTTTGCTGAACTGGCCCTGTCAACCTCAGCCTTGGATTATTCTCTCATCCATTGTCTATGCTGCTATTATGCTCTTGACTAAAGCTGGATGAAATTATGAAACTGTACTATGGCAACTACAAATATAGATTCCAACTGCATCCTCTTTGTAGCAAGTGAGTCCTTTCTTATATCCCTAATTGATTCACTGTCTCACCTAGCACTGAAGCTTTTCAAAAATTTTTAATCTTTCCTTAAGCCTTCAATGGTTCCCCTCTTCCTACACTTTTGGTTAAGAATCTTGCCTCATATTCTGTCCCATCCCACCCCACAAAAAACTGAACCCATTCAACAAGCATTCTTTCTTAATCTCCTCATCGCACATTAGTCAGATGCCTTCTACCACTATCTCCTCCTTCATCCTTGTCATAAAGAAAAAAATGAGCTATCTGTTCAAAGTAGGCATACAATTATTTATTTTTATTTAATACTTTGTGCTTGACAGTTAAGTTAAATTCAACTGATAGTTATTAAATATTCTTGATGTGCCAAATGTTGGGGATTCAAAGGCAAAATTTTCTGCCCTGAAGCAATCTATATTCTACTAGGGAGAAAAACAACATTTTCATGTTATCTATAAGTAAATATAGGCAAATTACAAACAAAATGTTTTGGGGGTGAAAAAAGTATTAACTATGAAAAGCAGTAAGATTATTTTCTAGAAGGTGAAGATTTAGTTGAGAGAACTAGGAATTCCAAGAACAGAAGTGAGGTGGGGTAGGCATGTGCAAAGAAATAAGTAAGGAGGTGGACTGTTATATATGGTCAACAGCAAGTATGTGAGTTTAGCAGGAATGTAGAGTATGTCATATGGACTAATGTGAGAGGAAAATATGATTAAACTCAGAAAATTGGGAGTTGTAACTCAGATACACATCTTTTACATAAAGTGAAATGTTTTCATTTGGTTATCAAACTTTGTTGTTTTTCCTTCAACAATATATCCAGGATCTTTGCTTTTCTTTCTACCCACATAGTACTTTAGTTCAGGCCCTTATCAAACCCTCTCCCTTGGATTATTGCAATACCTTTCTCATTAGTTTTCCTGCCTCAGCTCTCTTTCCCTTTTCAATCTTTCAGCTGCCAGAGAAATTTTTTGAAAATGTGGGTTCATGTCATTCAGTTCACTAAAATAAATTCATGTTACCTTCAGGATCAAATATATACTTGCAAAGATATACTTTGTGTTTAAGATCCATTATAATTTGGTCCAAATAAGTCTTTATAAAAATTATTATGAACTTAATAGATGTCAGGAAACATGAACATTTCAGCATAATATGAAATATAGAAATAATATTGTGTTTAAAAACTATGAGTCTCTATTACATACAATTTTTCTAAAAATGTATATTATCTTTTAAGACATGGGTCTTCTTTATAATTTTTGCAATAGTCACTTTTGATTGAGGGGAGTAGGGTAAGTTTTATATTATTTTAGTCATTGTGTGTGTATATTTTTTTTTTTACTCTGCTTGCTTAATTCCGTATCAGTTCATGTAGATCTTTACATGGTCATTGTACTCATCATTTCTTACAGCATACTCATATTCCATTTGCATTTATTTGCCACAATTTGTATAGCCATTCTTTAATTGGTGGGCATTGACTTTATTTCCAATTCTTTGCTATCACAAAAAAAGTATTGCTATAAATAGTCTATATAGGAACTTTCTTCTCAGTGGCCCCCTTGGTGGGGTATAAACTAGTAATGGAATCTCTAATCATAAGGAAATAAATGTTTTAGTGAATTTATTTGTATAAATTCAAATTGCTTTCCAAAGTGACTGTTGATCTCTACCAACAATACATCTGTGTGCCTGTCTTCCCACAATTCATCCTTCTTAACTATTGCTATCTTTTTTTTCATTTTCATTTTCATCATTTTACAGGGTTGAGAGATGAAACCTCACAGTTGTTTTGATTTACATTTCTCTTATTGTTAATGATCTAGTACATTTTTCACATGGTTATTAATAATTTGAAATTCTTTTTCAGAACTCTAAATTCTTATCATTGGACTGCTCATCTTTTGGGAAATACCATATATTTATCTATATTTATGTATGAATTTTGTCAGTGCAAAACTTTTTCAATTCATCTAATCAATTATTTATTGTATCTTTTATAATTGCCTCTCTACTTTGAGAATGCATTTCTTACCTAGGCCACATGGGAAGTACACAATCTGCTTTTCTTCTAACTTTTAAAGAGAGCTAATAATTTTTAATACTGAATATTATGTATCCATTTAGAGCATTTTGTGGTCTGTGGTATAAGGAGCTGCTCTGAACCTAGTTTCTGCCAGATTCCTTTCCAGTTTTTCCATAAATTTTTCAATTCATGGAACACTGGATTATTGAGTTAAAGTATTTCTAATTCTCTCATGTCTAGTTTGTTCTATTGATCACTCATTTTTTTTTAACCAATACTGGATGGTTTTGATGACTTCTACTTTTTATGCTTTTAATTTTGTTTTCTTGTTTTATTGCTGTTGATAACATCTCCAGAACTGTATCAGATAACAGTAGGAAAAATATATATCCTTCTTTTACTCCATATTTATTGAGAAATGTTTTAGTATTCCCATTGCATAAAATATACACTTTTGATAATAATAATAATAAAGGACTTTCTATGTCTATACTTTGTAGGGTTTTTTATTTTTGTTTTAGCATTTTGTCAGAAGTTTTTTCTATTGAAATAGACATATGGTTTTTAATATGATTATTATGATTGTCTTTATGTTGAATCATCCTTTTGTTGTTGATATAAATACATCTTGATATAATGGATTATTTCTTAGACAAATTACTATAATCTATTTGAAAGGATTTTATTAACATTTTTGAATAAATATTCATTAATGATGTTGGTTTGTAGTTTTCCTGTGTTTTATCTTTCCCTGGTTTAGGTAACAGAATTATATTTTGCTTATAAAAGACTCTGCTAAAGTGCTTTCTTGCTCAATTTTTTAGAAGTAATTTGTGTGTTATGGTTCTTTAAATGTTTGATAGGATTCTCCTGTGTATCAATTAGGACCAGGGGTTTTATCTTTATCATTATTATTATTATTTTGGTGTTTTTTAGCTAGTTCTGTTACCTTTCTGAGATTGCATTATATAAGATCTCTATTTGGTATTCTGTTAGAGTAATTTAAATTTTCATTGTATTCCTTTTTGTGTTCTCAGTTTTGTTAGCATAACTGTTCCTGATTATTCAGAAATAGAATTGGATTATTCTTTTTACTCTCCTTTTGTTGTGATTTCATCCTATTCCTATTCTGTTTATTTATTTTCTGCTCTCTTTTTCATCAGAATTTCTAAATGTTCCTAAATTTTATTGGTCTTTTTTTGAAAATAACTAGCTTTTAATTTATCATTTATATAATCTTTAGTTTCTAGTTTTTCAAATTTCTCCTTTGATTTTTAAAATATTTCCTATCTTGTGTATATTTTTGGTTTACTTATTTGTTTTTTCTGATTTTTAAAATGCATATTCAGTTCATTAATTATCTGTATACTACTTTAACTGAACCCTAATAATTTTAGTATGTTCATTGTTTTCATTTTCTTTCACATAATTATTTCTATGATTTGTTCTTTGGTGTAATCATTTAGAATTGTCTTTTGTATGTGGTTCTGGATCACTATTTTTATGATATGTCCTATAAATAATGAATTGATTATTACTTTTTACATTTATGTGTACAATCTGTGCTCTAAAAATACAGTCAATTTAATAAAATTTCTGTGCAGTTCTGAAGAAAAAATATACATACTTTAGCTTTCCATTTATAAGACACCTTATGTTGATCACTCAGTTTTCCTTTCAGCAATTTGTTTACTTATATATTTTCCCTTTAGTTATTTTTTCTGTTATATTAAGGATAATATATTAAGTACTTAGCACAGTGCCTGGAACATAGTAGATACTACATAAATGTTTATTCCCTTTCCCTCTCTTTTCAATAAATTCCATTGGCTCTCTGTCATCTCTCTGATGGAAAATGAAATTCTCTATTTGTCATTCAAAGCCCTTCATAACCTAACTTCCCCCTCCCTAAACTTCCAGTTAAGGAGATGAGGGAGACAAGATGGCATCTCGGTGCTTGAACATCTTGAATTTCCTTTGCATCTCTGCCCCCAGGTGCTCCCCTCCCCTCTCCTTCCCTTCCTGTCTGTTTTCCAGCTTCTATTTGGGTGTTCACTACCTCTATTAGATTGTAAACTCCTTCGGGGCAGTTTTTTATTTGTATTTGTACCCTAGGGCTTAGGACAGTACCTGACACAAAATGGGCACTTAATCAATATTTATTGACTGATAGTCTTCCCTTCAAATAGTAAAATGTTTGTTATAATTTTTATAAAGGCTTTAAGTTTTTTGGTTTGGAAGTGTCAAGTCATAGATTTATCACATTGTGATAATATCAAATATTAAACAACTTCATGAACAGTGTATTATTTGTTCATTTTGTGAAAAGAGGAATCCTTCAGTTGACATGAACACCTAGGCACTCAACAGTGCTTACATGAGTCACATTGTCAGGTGAGGATGTTCCTCCATCCAGAGAGAGCAGTGCCTTTGAGTCATCACCATGACTGATGTATTGAGTAGGAGGTTAGGTTGTGGAGCCTTCCTCAGACTCAGTCAGGACTAACTGGGGGTCTGGCAGAGAGACACAAAGGATCAGATACTTCCTCCGCTTAAGGAGCCTACATACATGGACCTCATCAATAAATGTGAGGCAGCCCGAGTGAGTGGAGGTGGCATTTGAGCCAAGCTTGGAACAAGTGGGGTGGGTTCTAAAGGCATAACTGAGAAAGGGGCCCATTCTAAGCAGGAGGGTCAGCTGGAGGTTTGAGATGGAATAGGAATATCATTTGTGAGGAACATAAAGAGTATATTAAAGGGAGCATTTTTGTACAGTAAATCCAGAAAGATAGCCTAAAGTCAAATTCTAAAGGACTTTAAATGTCAGAGGAGTTTTTATTTTACTTTGAGTGAATATGGAGCCATTGAGTTAATTAGGTAGAGGAAAATGACATGTTAGACATATGCTTCAGGAATATTACCTTAGTAGTTAAGAATTGGAGGGAATTTATATTTGAGACAGAGACTGGTTAGAACTGTTAGATTATTACAACAGCCAATGAAGGATAGTAGTTTTAAGAGTAGCAAGAATTTAAATCTGGGGACATTTTGTGACTAAGATAATGGTTAACTCGAGACACTCCACAATTAGGAAAAGGGGAAAGTCAGAAATGGGGGCAGGGGGAGGAAAAACAATGAATTTTGTTTTGATTGGACATCAATTTTGGTTATATCCACTGATGATGATGTTTAGCCTTCCTACTCAAGACCAAGGTATCAGGGAGATGATGCCATGACAAGTGCATGAATTGGATTTGAGTGAGGGGTGCCATGCTAAATCTCCAGCCTCTCTTTCTCCTCCAGAGCCACCTGGGTCCAGTAGCTGATATGAATCAGGACAACAATTGAGGGAAGTAGATGGTGCAATGGGTAAAGTGCTAACTCTGAGGACAGGAGAACTTGAATTCAAATCCAGCCTCACACACTAACTAGCTGTGTGACCTTGGACAAGTCACTTAATCCTGATTGCCTCACATCCAGCACTATCTCTGATCCACTAAGTAGTTGTTGATTTGGGACTAGAGTTCAAGAGAGAAGCACCTAGGAGTTAGTGATAATAATTGAACCCATAGAAACTGAGGAAAAACTACCAAACAGAGAATCAAAATGGAACTGGTGTACAGACATCATCATCAGTGGATATAACCAAAACTGATGTCCAATCAAAACAAAATGTATTGTCTCTCCCCCTTGCCCCCCCCCCCTTCTGACTTTCCCCTTTTCCTAAATGTGGAGTGTCTCTTGGAGCTTACCAACATCTTAGTCAACATCTTAGTCACGTAATGTCCCCAGATTTGAAGTACACCCACAATTGGTGGTAGTACTTGAATCTGTAAAAGAAGATATGGAAGAAATAACAAGAGAGGTGGGAGGCTAATGAAGAGAAAGCAATGTCAAAGAAGTCCAGAAAAAAGGATTCTGGAGGAGAGTGCATTTAGCATTGTGAAACATAATGAATGAGAAAAGACCTTTGGATTTGACAAGAAAGAAATCCCTAGTAACTTGGAAGAGAGACTACTTTCAGTTAAGTGCTAAATTTATGAGACAGATTATAAGGGGCTGAGCATTTAGTGTAAGGAAAGAAAGCAAAGTTGACATGGAGCCATCCTTTTCCAGATACCATTTGATTGTGTAAGAGAGATGGGATGAAATGGATCCTATACAATATTGTCTAATGTTGCTATGTAACATAAGACTTCGCACAGAATCTCTTTATCTTGTTTTCTTCATGTATAATCTAGAATCTTTATGTTTTGTTGACAACTGGGACTATCACATTCTCCAATCAGGAACCCTGTCCAGAGGGCTACCAAATACCCTCTTCTATCTTAGTTCCCATCTAGCAGGATAACTAAGACCTAGAAGGCACTTTTTTCATCTTCCTCAAAACTCACCCCTATTCTGGCATACACAGCCATATAAATATGATACGTCACCCACCCTTACCCTGCTAGCCTGGAAGGATAACTGGGGGACCAGGGCCCAAGAACCCCTTGCCTTTACTCTAAAATACCATCCTGTAAAAACAATTCATATCATGCTTCTTCTTGTAATGACTATGTGAGGAACCAACTCTCTGATATTGCAGAAAATCAATTTTTTAACCGCCCCCCCCATAGAACTTCAATAAGGAAATCCAAAGCAGTGCAAAAATACATTATATACCATGTTAAAAATCTGTTTCTACTGTTTATAATTTCTCTTATAGTTTTGTTTATGTTGAACAAACTATGCATTCCTGGTATAAATTCAGTCTCTTCATAGTGTATAATCGTTTTGATATGTTGTCGTTATTTGCTAATACTTTATTTAAAAATTTTATATTAGAACTCATACAGGGTATTGGTCTATACTTTTTTCCTATACATTGTCTTTCCCTATTTTAGTTATCAAGTCCATATTTGTATCATAGAAAGGCTTCAGAAAGGATCCTTCTTTTCCAATTTTAAAAAACAATTTATGTAGTATAAAAAGCAATTTATGTAGTATTCAAATTAATTGTTCTTTAAGTGTTTTATAAAAATCACTTGCAAAGCCTTCTTGTCCTGAAAGTGATTTCTTTGGTTAGTCATTTATGTCTTACTCAATATCTTTTTTCTGAATTTGGTTATTTGAAAAAAAACAATTATTTCTTTTTTTTATTAATTTAAGTACTTCATATTTTTCTTGATTATCCATTCTTTTCTAATTTTGTTAGTATATAATTGGGCACAATAATTTCCAATAGTTTCCTTTATTTTCTCTTCGTTTCTTTGGAATTCTGCTTTTATTTTTTTTTATAATTTGGTTTTCCTCTTTTTTTTTAAGTCAATGAACCATTAATCAATTTTTATTAGTTTTTTTAAAAGTGCTATAGTTGTATTTATCAGTTTACTAAGTTGGGGGGTTATTTTTGTTTTTTGCTTTAAATTTGTTGATCTCTTTGATTTTCAGAATTTCTACATCAGTGTTTAGTTGATTGGGGAGGTAGATAATTGTTTTAGTGCTTTTCTAGAGCCTTTTTCTTTAATGAAATCATCTATTGCTTCCTTGATTTGTTCTTTGACTCACCAATTCTTTAGGGTTAAATTATTTATTCTCTAACTTCTTCAGAGACCCTTCATTGAATAAATTTTTTTAACACATTGTAGTCTTTAAAGTATTATTTAGTGTGTATCTGAGTATATATACACACACATATATGTATGGATCTTTGTCCATATATATATGCCCATATGTAAACATATGTGTATGTGTATATGTTTTTAATATAATAACTGTTTCCTTAAATCTTTTTGTGATGCAGTTCTATTTGGTATTAATTGTAGAATGGTTTGGGCAAATCAAGGGACTTCTAATGTACTTGTCCCACTAATAATATATAGGACTCCAGCAGAGTAGCTTTAATGAGGACTATTCTACTCTTCCACAATCTTCTAAAGGTTTGTGCTCATTAAGCATTTGAATTAATTTGTAACAACTTTTGGGGTATGGATATTTGTGTTTGGGCTTACACACATATCCTTTTTCCACGTCCTTATTCTACCTAGGCTGGATCTCTTAGGACAACAGTGAACTGGTTCCCAATTTTGAGGAGCTCCTGGTATACTTGTCTTTTGCCTGAGGTTAATCTAAATGTCAGATGGAAAATTAGGACCACTGATAAAATGACCCCACTAATAGTTGACCACTAAAAGTTGGTAGGGTTCAATTTTTGGAGATCTAGATAAAGAGCAGTTGAGACATTTCTATAGTAAGGTGCCAAGTGGCTACTTATCGATTTCCCTTTTATCTACTGAAAATCCAGACCCATGTTCTTTTCTGCTCAAGAAATCCACTTTTCCTTGCCCAGGCACCATAGTTCAATACTGAGCCTAGTTTGCTACATATTCTGAAACAGCTTAGTCACCCAGTGCTAGATAAGTGTAATGAATGAAGCTAGGAAATGTCTGATCACCAGATCAGTATAGTTCCATGACACCATCCACCATGCTTTTGGGAGATGAGAACATTCTGAGTAAGCCAATTAGACTTGCACTTCTTTAAGAAAATCACTTTAGCCACTTAATGGATTACTTTAGGGAGACTGTTAAGAGTTGTTGTACTTAACCCCAAAAACTAAAAAAAAAAAAAGAGTTGTTGCAATAGTTGAGGCAAAAGATAATGATGGCCTGAATTAGGATGATAGTTGCAAATAAAGAGAAGGGGATGTGTGTGTGTGTGTGTGTGTGTGTGTGTGTGTGTGTGTGTGTGTGAGATGATATTTGTATGTGTAACTCTAATTTTATCATGGTCGCTTTTTCCCTTTTTACTCAACAAATTTAACCACATATAAATGGACATAGATAAAAGATGAAAAACAAACATTTTTATTGTCATCCATCTCAACAACCAAAAGATAACAATATTTAGCTACTGTTTCTTTTTTCTTTTGGGGGGGGTTTGCAGGAGAGTGGGATTAAGTGACTTGCCCAAGGTCATACAGCTAGGTAATTATTAAGTGTCTAAGGCTGGATTTGAACTCAGGTCTTCCTGACTCCCAGTCCGGTGCTCTAGCCACTGTGCCTCCTAGCTGCCCCACTACCATTTCCTTTGAATCCATTCCAGGTCTTGTTGATGACTTTCTGTCTTGAAGAGAAGTGGCTGCTATTGATTCTTAGTTTTTGAGGCATACCATTTAGGTTCTTGGAGGCTTTTCCCTGTCTCAGAGAAAATGAAAATCTATTTTAACCAAATTGTGAAAAAAATTGGTTTTTTCCCTCTACTTTGTCTCTTGCAAATAGCTGGCACTTCCCCCCCACCTAATTTTATTTAGTTTTTTAAAACAAACCAAATTAGGTATTCATTTTATTGTTGTTGTTAGAGAGTCCTTAGATTCCATTTTAAAATGATTTATTTTTTCTAGATCAGGAATCTGTAAAAGTCCAGATGGTAAATATTTCAAGCTTTGTGGGCCAAGAGGCAAAATTGAAGATATTTTATATAAGTACTTATCTTGCAAAAAATAAAACAAATTTCAACCAATATTTTGTTGATGAAATTCAAACTATAATAATTGATTATACTTGTTTGTTTTGTTAACACTCTACTAATAAGAATAGAATTCTGTTTTGGGACATAGTATTTCACTTAATAACAAAGTTAGTGCTCCCTATTGTCAAAACTGATTGAAAATGTTTATCTGTTAATGTTAATCTGTTGTTAATGTTGATTGGTAATGAAATTTTATATATTTCATCTTTGGAAATTGTTTCCCACAGATAGCTACCACTAAATACTTATTTCAATCAATGAACATATGATTTTAATTGAGCCAAAGACAGAGTCTTAAACAAGTTTATTTTCTCTGGACATGTTTCCTTGACTGATGTAATCTAAAATGATTTAATTACTTCACCATCTGTAAACAGCTTTCATTCTTGGCTAACAAATAAGCCACCTGGAAACATACTTTTTTTGTAGCCTTATTTTCATTTTTTTTTTGTATTAGGAAATTCTACTGTGATGAGATAGTCCATTTTAAATTTTCTAATTTTTCTGACCATTGATTTCCTGTGAGTTAGGAATACTGTGATGTGGTGTTTAACCTTTATTCTTTGAGTGAGATAAAGAAGAGTTGATGATGTCTATGTTGTTATGTTGGGAGACTGGATGGTTATGCCTTCAATTGTGTGTACATGAATAGGGAAGTTTGGAAGGGAAGAATATTCAGTGGAAAAGGTAATGAATTCAATTTTGGACCTGATGAGTTTAAGATAATCTACTAGACATCCAGTTCCAGATGTTTGGAAGACTGTGCAAGATCAGAGGTCATCTACAATTAGGTCTGAATAAGTAAATTTGACACTAGTCAGCATTGAGTTGGTAATTAAATCCATGGGAGTTGATGAGACCATCTAGTGAAACAGTATAAAAGGCAAAAGGAAGAAGGCACCAAGGCTTTTCCTTTTTTCTTCCTGGACATGACTGAAAATCCAGAAAAAGAAACTGGAAAAAGGAGCAGTCATCTGGGTAGATAAGCATAGGAGAGAGTTGTAGGTTTCCCAAAAACCTAGAGAAAGGATATTATCAAGGAGAAGGTGATTTTACAGTATCATAGGCTGCAGAGAGGTCAAGAAGAGTGAAGATTGAGGAAAAGCATCAGATTTGGAAATTAGAATTTCATTTATAACTTTTGGCAGAGTAATTTTGGTTGAATAATGAGGTAGAAAACCATATCATACAGCGTTAAGAAGACTGAGAGAAGAGAATGTAGATGACCTCAGGGAGTTTACCCACCATGAGGACCAACAAAACCCCTTTGATCTGGAGATAGTTGATCTATGAGGATTCAACCCATGAGTGGAAGTTGGAGTTAGAGAGGTAATCCAGAAGGAGAAATACATATATATGTAACTATACATGTATATAGTTACATATATATTAAACTGCATATATAAATGTAACTATATAAATAAAGATATTGCACCTCTCTGGATAGTTCGTGTGTGTGTGTGTGTGTGTGTGTGTGTGTGTGTGTGTGTGTGTGTGTTTCTGTCTGTCACACACACATATAGACAGACAGAAAAACACACACACAGACTATCCACACACACACATATAGACAGACAGAAACACACACACACACACACACACACACACACACACACACACACACACATATAGCAAAGTCCTAATTCCTTCCACTTAAAAAAATCTGTTTTTCTAGGAGGATTTGTAACTGGTATATATCAAACCCCAACTTGACAACTACTACTGATTGGGTTTGGGGAGGGTCAGGTCAGGTCTGAAAAATGATTAGGCCTAGATGTTTGTTGCCATGGGTCATGGAGAGGTAAGCCCTTATGCAAATTGCCATAGAGCATTTGGAGTTAAAATGTTGCCAAATGTAAGCCAAAATATTTCACTGTTATTCAGGCTTTAGAGTAGTAGAGGTGGGATCCTGGGTTAGATATGTCAAGAGAGAGCAGTGTTGGTGACTTTCTGATTGCAAAGCTAAGATCAAGCAGCCATAGTAGATTGAACCAAGTCAGAAGGAAACTTCAGAGCTGCCACTCTAGACAAGATCATTGTTTGTCCAGTGTTGGTTAAAGTGTTGATACTGTGCTCAAATGGCATTGATCATATTGAACATTAGAGATAAATCAACTTTTAAAGTTATACCTCTGTTAGTCTTTATTTTTCAATCAAAATATGAAGTAATGGATGGCATTTCTCATTTTTATATGCAGTTCATTCTTTTATTATTTGCATAAATAACTTATACTTTAGTGTAAAGAGAGTTGCAGAATATTAGGTACTTCTTAATATTAAAAAAGTAGAGTGTATATTGGCTAACACTTATTATAATTCCAAAAACTATTATTTATATTAAATAATGATGAGTTTTATATTATGTTGATATTGTTTTCTTGATTATGGAGAAGAATGTGACTCGACTTTGTATACATGATTTTTTAATATCTGCATTTAAATATAGTTTAATATTAAGGTTTTTTAGAGGTAAGCTTTCTAAAAGGGTATAGTTAAAAAGTTCCATAGATATTTCTGCTGTTCTGACATTTGTAAATCACTCTAGTTGGTGATGGAGATGATCGACTATAAGAGCCCCTTTACTGTCACACAACCCTTATGAAGTTTCCCATGGCAACATATAATGGAGTTTATCAAAGTAAAAAAGTCATAGAATTATTTTATTTACTCAGTTAAGCCAAAATGATGCTGATAGTTGGACACTTAGATTCTTCTAAATTACATAGAGATTACCAGAGGAAATCATTTTTGTATCTTCCAATCTTTTTTGTAGAAAGGTGTAAAGTGGAATATAGCTACACAGTTAATTATTATCTCATTTTATACTGCTTGTAGGCATTTTGTTATCCTAAGGAGACTGTTTACAGTGTATTTTAGTTGCTACTTTTTCAAAATGGAAGCCTACTTACTTCTTTGACTATTATAATGAGATCCTGAGTCATAGTTATGAAATGAAAACATCTTTGTTTTAGGATGTTCAGTACTTCTAAACAAGTTGTTCAAAACATGTTTTTCCAAAATTAAAGTAATAGGCTTCAAGGAGTTTCAGCCTCATCAGCTTTCAGGTAAACCAGTAATTGTAAATTATCTCTCCTGCATCTATTTTCCAGGTCAGTTGTTTTTCCTTAGAGGTACTTTATATTTTCATCTATTTTTTCAGTCTTTTAGTTTTGTTTGATGGAATCTTGGTCTCTCATAATCATTAATTTCCATTTGTCCAATTCTAATTTGTAGTGTTGTATTTTCTTCCATTTGCTTTTGTGTTTCCTTTTCCAGTTGATCAATTTTACTATTAAAGTTATTGTTTTCTTCAATCAATTTTGCATAATTCTTCTCCATGACTCTAAATAAATGTATTATTTATTTTTCCAACTACATACAATGGTAGTTTTGTTGTTGTTGTTGTTGTTGTTGTTTGTTTTTGCAAGGCAAATGGGGTTAAGTGGCTTGCCCAAGGCCACACAGCTAGATAATTTTTTTATTTTGCAAGGCAAGCAGGGTTAAGTGGCTTGCCAAAGGCCACACAGCTAGGTAATTATTTAGTGTCTGAGACCGGATTTGAATCCAGGTACTCCTGACTCCAGGGCCGGTGCTTTATCCACTACACCACCTAGCTGCCCCCTACAATGGTAGTTTTTAACCAATCTATTTTTGTAAGTTTTTCAGTTTTACAATTTTTTTACTTCCCTCCTTTCTTCCCTCCCTTCTGCCCCCAACAAAAAGCAATCCAATACAGGCTTTACATTTGTAACCATGCTAAGCGTAGATTGAAATTGAATGTGTTGTGAGAGATGAATCAGATACAAATGGAATAAAGAAAACATTAGAGATAACAAAATAACATAAGACATAAGACAATTTTTAAAAAATGGAAGATAGTAAGTTTAGGACTTCACTTAAACTCCACAGTTCTTTCTGTGGATTTGGATGGTATTTTCTATCACAAGTCTTTCAGAATTGGCTTTGATTACTGTGCTGCTGAAATAAACAAGTCCATCAAAGACAATGCTGTTGTTAGTGTGCATAATGTTCTTCTGGTTCTACTCACTTCAGTATTAATTCATGCAAGTCTTTCAGGTTTTTCTGAAATCCCATCCTTCATGACTTCTTATAGAACAATAGTGTTCCATCACATACATTTACCACAGTTTGTTCAGCCATTCCCCAAATGATAGACATCCTCTTAAATTTCCAATTCTTTGACACTACAAAAAAGAGTTACTATGAATATTTTTGTAACATGTGGAATTTTTACTCTTTTTCATGATCTCTTCAGGATACAGATCCTGTAGTGGTGTATTGCTGGATCAAAGGGTATGCACCACTTTGTTGCCCTTTGGACATAATTCCAAATTGCTCTCCGGAAAAATTGAATCAGCTCACAACTCCTCCAACAATGCATTAGTGTCCCAGTTAATCCTTTCTGGTCACTTTGGCCAATCTGAGAGGTTTTATAAGTTCTTCCATGACTCTTACTTCTTTTTCTCCATTTTTCTTCTTAGCTTTCAAAATCCTTTTTGAGCTCTTCCAAGAGGTCTTTTTGGATTTGAGACCAGTTCATAAACCCCTTTGAGACTTCACATGGGGTATTTTGTCAATGCTTTCCTCTTCTGAGATGGTCTCTATCAGAACAGTAGATTTCTATGGTTAACACTCTTTTTGTTTTTTTCTCTCATTTTTTTCTCTTGGGGTATAATCCCAAGTTTTTTGTGCTAGGGCCCAGGGACCTGGCTTTCATCTTGGGCATCTCAGGTGCTTTCTGTTTATTCCCTGCATTAGAGTAGCCTGACCCAGTCCCATCTGCTACACTAGCCTTCCTGGACTTGAATTTGCCTTCCTGCTTTACCACTGGCCTGCTGAACCTGGACCTGAGCTGTGCTATGGCTAAGAGCTTCTCATTGGTTTCCCAACTCTTCCACTTATACCGAACTTCATTCCCCTTTACCCATGTGAGACCTTTTCTGAGGTTCCTCCAAGATATCTTGTATTGAGAACTTGTTTCACTTGGTTTTTTGTGGGTTCTGTCACTTTAGGGTCTGTTTAGAGGTTTCATTAAAGTTGTTGCGGGAAAAGTTCATAGAGTCCTGGCTTTATGCCATCATCTTAGCTCCATCCAAGAAATATCAGCTAGTTGTTTTTATAAGAAAAATGAGAAGATTGTTATTTTTAAAGTATAAAACCAGTGAGCAGATAGCCAAGGGAGTTTTCCACAAGAGTCAATGGCAAGTGTGATGAAGGACTCATTTCCAACCATTGTATAGATCTTTATAGTCACTTTTAGAGAATGCACAGCATTTGTTTCTGTTATGGCTACATGACATCATCTCTACTCAAAACTTAGTTATAGGCTAGTATTTCTCCTAAAAGAGAAGGTAAAAGGGCTCAGGAGAATCTTTTCAGTTTCTAGATTGTAAGGGAAAGTAAAATATTCATTGAAAAAAATGGAGGGGTAGCTAGGTGGCTCAGTGGATAAAGCACCTGTGCTGGAGTCAGGAGTACCTGGGTTCAAATCCGGTCTCAGACACTTAATAATTACCTAGCTGTGTGGCCTTGGGCAAGCCACTTAACCCCATTTGCCTTGCAAAAACCTAAAAAAAAAAATGGAATGGGGGCAGCTAGGTGGCGCATTGAATAGAGCACCAGCCCTGGTGTCAGGAGGATCTGAAGTCAAATCCAGCCTCAGACACTTAATAATTACCTAGCTGGGTGACCTTGGGCAAGTCATTTAGCCCCATTGCCTTGCAAAAAAATGGAATGAAAAAAATCAATAATGATAGACATTCAAATTAAAATTTCTCTTAGATTTCATTTCATACCTATCAGATTGATAAAGAAAATGGCATCCTGAACCAGCAATATGACATAAAAGGCAAAACCACAAATCTGTTTCCACTGCTTTAGGTTACAGGAACAAGTGAGGGGGTACTCTTACTGAGGCCAGGGAGGTGTCCTAGTGGACTGGAGATGGAGCTGTGAATTGTTCCAACCATTCTGGAAAATAATTTGGAGCTATACCCAGAGGCACTATACTTTATGGGGCAGCCAAGTGATACTGTGGAGAGAGGGTCAGCCTGTGGCCAGCAGTTCCTGAGTATAAATCAGCATGTCCCCTAACCTCTGTCTGCTTCGATCTGATTATACATGAAATAAGGATAAATCCTATTACCTGCCCCCCCCCACCATTAGCATTTTGGAGATCAAATGAGACAATAATGATAAAGCCCTTAGTACAATATCTGCCTCGTTCATTGTAAGGACTATATAAATGACAGCTATCATTATCATCATCATTATTAATAATAATATTTTTATTTACAAGCTCTTTGGCTAGCCGATAACACTACTAGATATACACTATAAGGATATCAGAGAGAGAGAGAGGGAAAGAACCCAAATATGCAAAAATATTCAAAGCAGAGTTTTTTTGTAATAAAGAACTTTAAAGAATTCACAATTGATGAATGACTGAAAAAGTTGTAGTACGTGAATGTTATTGTAATGTAAGAAATGACAAAAGAAATGAATTCAGAGAAGCCTGGGAAGACTTGTATTCACTAATACAGAATAATATGTTAGCAGAGCCTGGAGAAATATTTATATGATGATTAGAGTATTGAAATGGATCTGAGATCTCACTGATTTGAAGGTTCCCTCCAGTTATGCAGACTTCATTCTGTATCTGTTCATTCTGTGGAATATATGCCATAAGTTCTTGCCAGAAAGCCTTCCTCATGCTAAAGGTCTTCAGCACTTATTCTTAACTCTTTATTTATACCAGGGGAACACCTCTGGCAAGATCCCTGTCATCCCTCATTCTTGTTCTAGAACCAGTCCATCTTTTTTTTTTTTCCTGTCATACTATCCTTTAGTCAGGTCCTACACATCTTCAGAGTTTCTCACTGGTTCCGTGCTGTAACCTGCTCATACAGTCACATGCCTAGTACTTAGCCTCAATGTGATGGGCATTTGTATTCCATATTTTGCTATCATTTAGTATCAAGAATTGACAACACATTGGATAAGTAATTAGAATATTAGTATAAAAAAGATGAACCTTTTCTATCGTGAGATTAGGATCAGTAAAGACAATCCAAACCAGTCACTTTTACCTATTCAATAGTAGGCTTAATTTATTGTCTATATGTCTTATCTGACCCAGATATGTATTCAGGTTTGATAGGGCATTCATTCAAATGCATAATGCATAGAGCACTGACTCTGGAATCAGGAGGATCTGAGTTCAGATTTAGCCTCAGACACTTAATAATCGCCCAGCTGTGTGACCTTGAGCAAGTCACTTAACCCATTGCCTTAAATAAATACATTTTTTAAAAAAAATGCATATTGCAAGCTGTGCCTTATACATTTTCAATCTACTTCCTTGTGTGGTTAGACAAGACTTACTCCTTTGAGTAGTTACAGGTCTCTTCCAAGAGGTTCTTCTGATGTTTTCTGGAATAAAATGAAATCCACAGCATGTCATCTACAACTAGGAGCATCTGAAAGACTTCACATTCCACAGGCATCCTCCCTTTGACTTGAACTTTGTGCTGCATCTTCTCCTTCACAGTGGTGGATATATTTGGTGAACATATATATCCCTGTTTCATGTCTCACCTCATGTTTATCACCAGAAAATTATTTTGCATGGTTAATTCTATTGTTATATCTTCCAGGAAATCTTAAGTGATTCTGATATAAATGATAAAATATTCCTGTAAAAAAAAGCCATAAAGTGGCATTTATTCTTGCAGATCAAATACTTCCTCCTAATGAACAAATAATAAACACAATGGAATCTTATATTTTCTAAATATTCAGTTAATTGTGAAGTGATAAAGATGTGGTCCAATGTTGAATATCACTTATTTTATTCATTGCTCATATCCTCATCAAGGATAACCCTCAATTCTAGCCCACTGCTTCCTTTGATAGCCTACTCTTTTGATCAGACTGCCTTCTTCCTCATCCTGGATTCTCTGCTATTTCACCTTCAATTGGAGGCTTCTCTCACAACTCAACTCAAATTCCTGGTTACTGATGTGTTGTATGCCCCTGTAGAATTGGCGTTTCTTAATGGCAGTAACTGTACTTTTGCATTTTTTTGTACTTCTAGATCTTAACACAGTACCTGGCACATAGAAAGTGATTAATAAGTGCTTATTGAAGGATCGTTGAGGAAATCCTCAGATAAAACAAGATTGAAGATCATAGGGTGTGAGTCAGGATGCTGCTCACATGGTTTTGCATGAAAATAACGTTATAGATGTGAAGTACATGTGAGTTAGAATAGGAGTTTTTTTAGCCTTAAAGAGGGAAAAAAAGCAGTTTTGACTAGTAATACTGAGTTTCCTTGGGTGGTCTCTATGTTGGTTCAGCATTGATTTTGTCCTTAATTAATTTTGTCCTTAATTTTGTCTTTTTCAATGGAACAAAAAATACTTTATCACTTCCCTGTTTTACAGGCTTAAAGGATTTAGAAGGGAAATGATTTTATTTCTCAGAATTAACGGAAGAGAAATTATATCTATAAATATTGTAGTCCAAAAATGATGTGAAATTTTCAATGAAATCTTTTGATCATATAAGTCTACCACATATTATATAAAAAAATTAAAGCTCTAATTAAAGTATAACAAGAATTCTCACTCATTCACAGCAAACTGCATTCAAAGAATGAGAAGAACACCTCCACTGGATGAATTGCAGCCACCACCATATCAGGATGATAGTGGCTCTCCACATCTCTCATGTACACCTTCAGAAATTGGGGACAGTAAATGTGAATTTTCTCACTGTAGCAACAGCCCAAGATGTTCATACAATAAATGCCCAAGCGAAGGAAGTACAGGGCATGAAATAGAAAGTTTTCATAATAAAGGCTATGAAGAGGATGTGCCCAGTGACAGTACTGCCGTTCTTAGCCCAGAAGTAAGTAAAGGGTACATAATTTTTTTTTGGTTAACAGTGCAGCACTGTGGATATATTTGACCTTGTCTGTGGTATTTTGTTGTCCCAATTTGCATCCTTAATGTAGCCTTTACATTCTTGACAAAAGCCACTTAATGTCATATCTGGGAGTCCTACTCTTCTGGTATTTTAGAATGCTGAAAAGAGAATAAATAGGCAAAAAAGACAAGATTTTATATACAAATAGACTTGCCACCATTATGGCTTTAACTTTAAAATAGGAATGTCAGTCCTTTGATATAATGAATTTTGGTAACATTGATATCATCTAGAGTAATTGCTTTTTTTTTCCTTTTGGGGGAATTATATTTCTAGCTCAAGATAGACAACAAGAACTTAATATGCCTGAAATAAAAGTTTTATTTTTTACTTAAACATAAATGGATTTAATTCTCTTTATTTCCCTTATAAGGTTTGAATTTATAGTAAAATTTGATTTGGGGATATTTCAGTGTTTGTTTTATTTTTCAGACCAAAGTGAGACAGAACAGGTAGGGTGCTCATATAAATTTTTGAGACTCTTGGGAAAAAAAATTGATATTTTTTCCTTTTCTTGTCTTAAATTGATAATTTATCATTACAATTTAAAACTATTCCATTGTGGACCTTGATGACTACTAATATTTAGAAAATGAATTTCTAAATAAATGAAAAATATCCTTTGAAGGAAAGAAAGTACAGTGTACCAAGAATGATAAGACTCAGACTTTTTAAGAAATAATAAAAGCTAAAATGTTTTTATTGTATATATATTCATACACATATATATCATATATGCATATGATATATATGTGTATATATTTGTATCATGTATATATGTGTATGAGACAGATTTTCTGCTTTGAAACTAAACTTTCAAGAACTTAGTCTTGCAATAGCTGAACTTTATAGTGTAGCCAACCCAAGGGCAGCTTGATATAAAGGGACAGGTTAAGGGCGGCTAGGTGGCGTAGTGGATAAAACACCGGGGTGGAGTAGTGGATAAAACACCGGCCTTGGAGTCAGGAGTACCTGGGTTCAAATCCAGTCTCAGACACTTAATAATTGCCTAGCTGTATGGCCTTGGGCAAGTCACTTAACCCCATTTGCCAAAAAAAAAAAAAAAAGGACAGGCTACTAGAGTGGGAAAATCACTTGCTTTGAATTCTTGGCAAGACTTTAGATCCTACCTCTTCCTCTGTGTAACCTGAGTAAGCCACCTCACTTCTCAATTTCCTCATATGTAAAAAATGAGAGTTGGGAAATCTTAATTTGTCCTGAGGAACTTTTTAGTTCTAAATCTATAGTATCATGACCTACTAATTTTAAGATCAAAGAGAAGGTAGTTTTTCTACTATACCAGATAACTGACTGAATAAAAGTTCTAAACTAGTGAGGAAGAAAATCTGATATAAAAAATCTGATATAAAACTGAAATCTCTGTGAAAGCACCTATTTAGAATTAACACTCACTTCATTCATTATACACGCACCTACCTTAGTTCTGGCTGCTACTGTTATTCATAGAATCATTTCTCAGATTCATATGAAGCTAAGGAGGCAGAACAACTGAGCTCTGGAAGCCAAAAAGACATCTCTTTTCAAGACTCCAGAGAACGATACTCTGCCCCCCAATAATATAGACCCCATATAAAATTGCAGAGGGATCGGGTCTCTAGATTGATGGATTTATACTGTGATTGTTGACTGTGTGTGTATATATATATATATATATATAGTGATAAACTAATATAGTTTTCAGGAATCTGTGTCAGTTTTCTTGTGTTGTGATTATGTTTTTTGTGCTTTGGATTGTGTCGTAGTCTGCTTAGTTTTAGGCCAAGTTTATCAAAGCTCTTGGTAATGAATACTCTATATAAATGACACAGGTAGCTGAGTTGTTGACTAGAGTACCGAGCCTGAGGTCAAGAAGACTTATATTTCTGAGTTCAAATCCAGCCCAAGACTTTATTAGCTGTCTGACTCTGGGCAAGTTACTTCATCATGTTTGCCTTAGTTTCCTCATCTATACAATCAGCTAAAAGAAGGATATGGCAAACCATTCCTGTATGTAAGAAAATCCCAAACGGGTTCATGAAGAGACTAAATACAACTGAAAATGACTGAATAACAATAGCAACAACAACAACAACTCTTATGTCACAAAATAAATAACAGTTTCAAAAGCTACATTTTTGCTAAGACCTTATGAGTGTGTTAGATCCAGGATGGTGGAGAAGTGATTGGAATTCACCTTTGCTCTCTCATTCCCCTTCATAAAACTTTAAATAACACCTCAAAAATCAATTCTGGAATGGTAGAATACACAAAAAAGGATGGGGTGAAACAATTCCCAGGCTAAAACAACTTATAAGTTCAGCAGGCAAGATTTGTTATAGCTGGGTGAGAATGGTAGACTCCAGAAAACTAGCAGCAAGTTTTAGGGTTACTGAACTTGCTGTGATGGCTGCTGAAGCTATGACTTGCACATGCTAAGGGGTTGGACAGGTGGATAGAAGGAGATTAAAGAATTCCTTTTGCTGGCACTAGGGACAGGATTCTGTTGTATTCCCCTTAAGTGGATCTGGGTCGTCGTTCCACTGTGAGGAAGATCACTGGGACACTAGAGCTTATGGCAACAAGGGAGTAGAGATCCTGGTCAAAGTTTCAGGGTGGAAAAGAGTGCTTGTGGTCACTCACAGACCTAAGCACAGGCCAGGAGAGAAGTAAACACTCCTCCTTTAGATTATATACATATATAAAAGAATTGAAAACTTAGTGATTCCCAGAACTAACTCTCAAAGCAATTACAGAAAAAGAGCTAAAGCTTGGGACAGTACCCCATCCACCCTTTGGAACACAGCTCAACTTTAATATGCAGCTAAAAGTCAAGAAATGACTGGGGGAAAAAGCAAAAAGAAAAAAAGAAAAAAATACCCTGACTATAGAAAGTCAAGAAATCAACAAAGTCAAAACTGCTAATGCAAAGCCTCAATGAAAAATGTGAATTCCTAGAAGAACTCAAAATTGCTTCTTAAATTCAAATAAGAGAAGTAGAGGAAAGAATAGTGAATAGAAATAAAAGTGATACCAAAAAATCATGAAAAAAAAGAGTCAACAGCTTGGTAAAGGAGGCACAAAAATTACTAAAGAAAATAACATCTTAAAAAACGAATAGCCCAAATGGTATTTAACAAAGACACAAAAATCCACTGAAGAGAACGCCTTAAAAAAAAAAAAAACAGAACTGGACAAATGAAAAAGAAGGTACAAAAACTCTCGGAAGAAAATAAACCCATAAAAATTAGAATTGGACAAGTGGAAACTAATTAATACGTGAGACAGCAGGAGCAATAAAACAAAATCCAAAGAATGAAAAAATAGAGGAAAATGTGAAGTATCACATTGGAAAAGCAACTAAACTGGAAAATCAGTAGAGGAGAGACAATTTAAGAATTATTTAACCTTCTGAAAACCATAATGGAAAAAAACATAATTTTCAAGAAATCAAGGGAAAATGCCCGGATATTTTAAAATCAGAGAGAAAAATAGAAATTGAAATAATCCACTAATTAATTCCTGAAAGAAAACCCAAAATTAAAACTCTCAGGAATGTTAGAGCCGAATCCCAGGACAAAGACAAACTATTTTAAGTAGCCATTAAGAAACAATTAAAATACTGTAGAGCCACAAGATAACACAGGATTTAACATCTTCTACATTAAAGGATAGGCAGGTTTGGAATGTGATATTCTGGATTACATCTAATAATCGTCTTCCCACCAAAAAAAAAAAAACATCTTCCCAGTAAAACTGACTATAAGTCTTCAAAGGGAGAAATTAAATTAAATTAAAAGAGGACTTTCAAACATTCTTGATGAAAAGACCAGAGCCAATAGGAAATTTGATTTTCAAATACAAAATTCAAGAGAAGCATTAGAAAGGTAGATGGGGGGGGGCTAGGTGGCGCAGTGGATAGAGCACCGGCCCTTGGAGTCAGGAGTACCAGAATTCAAATCCAGCCTCAGACACTTAATAATTACCTAGCTGTGTGGCCCTGGGCAAGCCACTTAACTCCATTTCCCTTGCAAAAAACCTGAAAAAAAAGGTAGATAGGAAAAATAAAACAAAGGACTCAATAAGGTTAAACAGTTTACCTACCTACATGGGATTATGGTATTTGTAACTTCTAAGAACTATCATTATTCAGGCAGGCAGGAGAAGTATACATAGACAGAGGGCATATGTGTGAGTTGATTATGGTGGTATGATATCTAAAAAATAAAATTTAGAAGTGAGGAAGGAATAAACTAGGAGAAAAGAAAGGTAGAATAGTATAAAAAATCTCACATAAGAGAGAAGTAGAAAGGAAAGGGGAAAAGAAGAAAGAGACTGATAGAAGAGTGAATTAGTGATGCTAGTCAGAAGTAAAATAATTTTGAAGATGGACAGGATGAAAGGAGAGAGAGAGGAGAGGATAAATGGGAAAAATAGCATGGAGGGAAATACACAGTAATCATAACTGAAAGACTATAGCAGATTTCTCTCATCGAGCCCTCAATTTTCAAACATTTAGAGAATTGAGTCAAATTTATAAAATTAAGTGCCATTCCCCAGTGGACAAATGGTCGAAGGATATGGACAGACAGATAAAGTAACTTCAGTTATCTATAGTCATATGAAAAATGCTCTCAGTTACTATTGATTAGAGAAATGCAAATCAAAACAATTCTGAGTTACCACTCCATACTTATCACCTACCAGATTGACTAACGTGATAGAAAAGGAAAATGACAAATGTTAGAGCGAAGTGGGAAGAATTGAGCCACAAAGGCAATGTTGGGAGATTTGTGAACAGATTCAGCCATTCTGGAGAGAACTCTGGAACAGCACCCAAAGGGGGTCTGTAAAACTTTGTATACCCTTTGGTCCAAGCAATACACTACTATGCCTGTATCCTGAAGAAATGAAAAAAAAAAAACAAAAAGAAAAAGTTTCTTTTATGTACAAAAATATATTTGGCAGCTCTTTTAGTGGTGGCAAGGAATTGGAAATTAAGAAAATGCCCATAATTTGAGAAATAATTAAACAAATTGTGGTATATTATTGTGATGGAATACTTTTGTATTACAAGAAATAATAAATAGGATACTCTCATAAAAACTTGGAAAGACACGAATTGATGTAAAGTAAAATGAGTGGAACCACAAAAACTTTGTACACAGTAATCAGCAATATTTTATGATAGTTTTCTGTGAATGACTTAGCTATTCTTAGCAAAGGCTATTATTCTTCTTCAAAGGAAAAAAATGATTGAATCTGAATGTAGACTGAAACATTTTTTTATTTCATCATTTTTCTTAGGGGTTTTTTGGTCTGTATTTTCTTTCACAACATGATATATATGTGTATGTGTGTATGTGTGTATATATATATATATATATATATATATATATATATATATATATATATATACACATACACACACTGTGTCAAATTGCCTTCTCAATAAAGGAGATAGGAGGGACAAAATTAGATCTCAAACTTTTAAAAAAGCCTAATGTAATTTGAAGAAAAGCAAAATATTAAATAAGAGTATAAAATAGAATTTTGAGTCCTTATTCAGATGCACCTGGGTCAGAAGTTATGGAGCTCTGGCAGTCAACAGTCACAGGACCCTTACAAAAGGACATAATGGTATATCTTATTTTGATATCCTTTCCTAAGAAGTCTCATCCACTTCTGTCAAGCCTGACAGGATGCTCTTCTGTAGATGTTGATAGAGGAAAATCATGAAAGGTAGGCAGTTCTGTCTGACATTCCTGGGTTGCCCACAGTGGTTGGAATGGCTGGTAATTGATAGTCTTCAAGAGAAGAATGGATATAATAACAGGAAGATTTTCTGTTTACTTACAAAACTTGTTTCAGGGGGCAGCTAGGTGGCGCAGTGGATAGAGCACCAGCCGTGGTGTCAGGAGTATCTATCTGAGTTCAAATCTGACCTCAGTCACTTAATAATAACTGTGTGTCCTTGAACAAACCACTTAACCCCATTGCCTTGCAAAAAAAAAACCCAAAAGCTTGTTTCATTTTTTTATTGCAACTTTATAAAACTGAATTTTTTCTTAAGAATTTTATGAATTCCAAAAATATCTATCAGTAAAGAATTTATGAAGTCATTTATTTTTAACAATTGCTTATGAAAATGGGGTGTAAATATAATCTGCATTGTAGAGTGTTTGGAGGAAGATTTTCTGAGATCATAATGTTTATATTTTCCAATTAAATCTCCTTTAGTTTTCAAGCCTTAGGAATTTTTTTCATCATTAGTAATGATATTTCAGAGTAGTCCTGGAAAATAGTTCCACAAATTTCACAAGATTTGCAATTCAACTCAATAATAGGCTAATAAACATGTTCGTAATTTTGAAAGTAAACATTGGAAGTTTTCTAAATTTTATAAATTTCTGTTTACAAAGATTATTCCCCTCTTCCTTTTTGAAAATCAAAGTTGTGAAATAGGAAATTCTGTGATTTTTTAAAAAGATTAATATTTTGGGGGTAGTTTCACTCCTTAGATGAACTACCTTAACCTCATAGATATATCCTTTTGTCCTTTTTTTGTTCTGAACAAATGAATTAAAGTCATGTTAACAACACAGAACTTAAAGAAAGGTCAGGTATATGCTTCTCTAATAGATTAATAGTAGGACTTAAGAACTGACATTTAAATTTCTTTTTCTTAGGATGTGTCAGCTCAAGGATCGTCTTCACAACTTCCTAAACCTTTTGATCCTGAGCCAGAAGCTAAATATGGCACCCTGGATGTGACTTTTGACTATGATTCACAAGAACAGAAGCTCCTAGTAACAGTGACAGCTGTCACAGACATCCCAACATATAACAGGACCGGCAGCAACTGCTGGCAAGTGCATCTTGTTCTTCTGCCCATAAAGAAACAGAGAGCCAAAACAAGTGTCCAGCGGGGGCCGTGCCCTGTCTTCACAGAAACATTCAAGTTTAACCATGTCGAATCTGAAATGATTGGAAATTATGCAGTTCGGTTTAGACTATATGGTGTACGTCGCATGAAAAAAGAAAAGATTGTGGGGGAGAAAATTTTTTATTTAACAAAATTGAATCTTCAAGGAAAGATGTCATTACCTGTCATTCTGGAACCTTCATACAGTCTTTCTGTAAGTATCTAACAAAATAGCCTCTGAAGAGGGTATGTGTCTGCATGTGCAGACACATACATATACATATACATGTGTATATGTATCTACAATATATATGAATACTGCCTTAAATGTATAATATACACATATAAAACAAAGTATATATTTTATGTCATAGGTAGACTAATATAATAAATAAAGACTGGACTTGGTGGTTCAGATGGTCTGAGTTAAAATTCTGCCTTATCAACTGTGTGACCATGAGTAAACTAACCTCTATAAACCTTAGGAAATTTCTAAGATAGTTTATAGATAGCTTAAAATTTGCATTAGCTGAAGGGATTTCTATCCTGAAAAAAAATCACATGTCCTTGACTAATTAACATATGAAATATGAATGCATATGCAGCCCATCTTTTTTTTTAACCTGTTTTCCACATGGTGGTGATCATATTGTAAAATATTCTCTTTTATTTTATAATTTCAAAGTTCCAGGTCATTAGGAACAACTATTTTTCAATTCTAATTGGTCTTTCCCTAGTTTGCTTTATTGTTATTATTTTGGATCTTTTATTTTTTGCATTTTCAAATTTTATAAACTAGAAAGATATTTGAACCTGATTCATATTAATTAAAGAATATTATAATGTCTAATCAATTTGTGGTGATGGTGTTTTTTAAAACGAAGAGGCATATTTTTTTAAAGTTTTGCAAATTAATGTGTAAACTACAGCTGACATAGTTCTCAGTAATTTTATTTTAAAATTTTGGCATTTCCTGGCAAAACCCTAGAATTGGCAAACCATGTTAGCATATGTCTTCATCTCTATCAGAGATGGGGACTTTGTTTTTTTTCACATTGACAGATTATTGAATTATTCAAAGGGATATTTTAAAAGAGGTATAAATCAATTCTCCATGTCTGTGACAGAAAAAGGAGAAAGTTTGGGCTTAAGTTAAAGCAGCTGAAAGTTTTAACTGGTCATAAAAAGATCTTTTTCAGAAATACCCAGTAAATACTTGTTAACTAACCTACATGGACAAAGATAGAGCATTTTCATGCCTCTCACCAGTTTTAAAAATTGCATCCTCTGGGCAATAAGTTCTGTCAAGATTTGAACCTTCATGATACCATTTGACACTTACTTTACTTCACAAAATAATGTTTGTCCTACGTTCTGGAAGAAGACCACAACATCAGAGCGGTGATGCCATGACAATTACATGAATTGGATTGGAGTGAGGGGGCTGCTGGGCTAAGTCACCAGCCTCACTTTCTCCTCCACAGTCATCTGGGTCCAGTGGCCAGATAGGAATCAGGATGACTAGAGATGGTCCTAGATGCAAGGCAATCAGGGCTAAGTGACTTTGTCCAATGTCACACAGCAAGTAAGTAGTAAGTCTGTCTGAAGGCAGATTTGAACTCCCATTTTCCTTACTCCAAGGTCAGTGCTCTGTCCACTACTCTACCTGACTGCCCTACAAAATGATATATTCATTCATGGAGAGTAGACTTATATCGTGTTAATATGTCTTTATAAAAAAAAAAAAGTAATATCAAAAAGGGTTCTTCAGGATTTTGGAGGTGGCCCTGGCCAGTGTTGTTCATCCTTCTGCAGACTGCACTGTAACTTCTCTATAGAATTCTCTTTCCCTTTTGGAAGTCATTGTGGGTGATTTCATACCGTCTTCCCCATTCAAATGTCTAATATGAGGGGATCATGAGACCCAGTGGTGAAGGAAACACAGAGATAAGTTTGACAGTATGGTGGTAAAGGCAGCTTAAGATGGCAGAAATTGCCCTGGAATTGGGAATCCTGAGAGCCAGGTTATGGCCCCAGTTTTTATTAGATGAGTAATTTTAATAATTGTGTCACTTCTGAGTCTTGGTTCTCTCAGCCTCTCTCAGGTTCCATCTGGCTCCAGTAGTTTACAAACAGGCATCTTCCCCTCAAGATTTCATTCCAGAAGAGGTGACAGATAAACCATCATGTAGAACGGAGTGTAAGCCTTTATTAGGCTCCTCCTTGTGTAAGAAGCTGTGCAGTTCTGGGAAGACAAGAACCAGAGAGAAAGTCGTCTGTTCTCAAGGGAGCCAAGGGGAAAGACGGCAACTAAAGGGATCTGGAGAGGGGCTGGAGGGCAGAGAAAGACATTGAAGATGTCTTTGTCCTGGGCCAACTCCTCAACCTGCAGCCCCTTGGAGAAGTCAGCCTGTCAGATGGTGTGGCAGAGGCCTCTGGTGGAGAAATAGCCAGGCACTAGAGGAAGTTTTCATGGTAAAATCATGTCAGTGGTATGGAAGAGAAATCCTGAGGGAGATGAACTGGCAGTGCAGCTGCAAGGGGATGAAGGAGGGATAAATCTAATAGAAATCAAATGTAATTAGAATTTTGAAGAGGATTCTATTTCCATCCTGGAGGATCAGGGAAGATTTCAAGACATAAGTGGCACCTGAACTAGTGAGTCATCTGAGGGTGAGTTGAATTTCAACAAGTAGAAATGAAGAGGCATTGTCCTCCAGGACAATGGCAAAAAATCCTGAGATGTGTTCCTGGAACAGTTAAGTGCTTCAGGCTGATTACAGAATAAAGTGCTAGAAAAGATGGTGGATGAGAGAAAATAGAGGTGCACAAGTGCAGTTGGAAGACAGTTTATAAAGAGGACCTTGAATTCCCAAGCACATTATAAACACCTAATACATTCTTGTCGACTCTTTGACTGGCCAAGGAATTTGGACAGGAAATAGTGAGCTATTGAAGATTTTTTTAAAATAGTGTAGTGCTGTGGTCATATCTGTAAATTGTGAAAAAGAAATGGGGAGTAGGATGAATATAGAAGTGAAGAAACTAGTAAGAATGCTTTTCTAGACAGTAAAGAGGCCTGAAGCAGGATAGTGGCAAGTAGAAAGAAGCAAGGTAAAAATATGAATATTGCAGATATTGCATATGTAGGACTTGAAGGAAGAGCCAAAGGTAACAGTTAAGATTTCATACATGCATTAAAACAAGAGGAAAAAGTTTTCAGTTAAAGAGAATAACCTTGGTTTGAGTGTAAATACCAGAGCTACTAAAAGAGATTGTGGTCAAATTCAATATAAAAATAAGAGTCAGGGTAAACAACTTGATTAAGAGAAGAAAAGAGGGAAAAAATTCTGAAATATATGTGATCCCAGATTTCATAATTGCCAAAGAATTTGGAGCACAAATAGTTGAGGACCATCTCTCCGGTTTTTATTTTCCTTCTGCAGACTGCACTGCTGACTTCTCTATAGAGAAGGGGCTTTTAGCCCTGTTGCTTATGCCTGTTCTTCCTCTGTTGAATTTAATATATTTCTTCATCAGACTCTATATATGTGTATGTATTACTCTGCTTTGTCCATTTTGGATGAAAATGAGGTTCAGCTGATGCTCACTCTTCTTCATGTTTGTATACTCTCTTCAAGCACATCAATTACAAATTGCATCCAACATTTTGCCTCCCTTCTAAACTAATAAAATCCTCATTTTACCCTCCCTTTCTTTCTTCTCTTAAGAACCTTAAAGCAGAACCAATTCATGCTACTCCCAGTGACTGTTTTTCTTCTTTAACTCTTTCCATATCATTTGAAGGTATTAAAGTTCTACAAGAGTTCTTGTTTTTTCTTTCTTTATCAGAGTGTTAGCACTATATCATCATACAACACCTGCCTTTGCTCACTTTTCTGTGTTTCTCTGCATTCTTCAATGTTTTTGTATTTCATAATTCCTCAGCAATTACCATTTTATCAGAAATGCTTAAAAAGTCTTTGTTCCATTAAAAGTCCATTTTTTCTACACCCCTATTCCCCCCCCCCATTATACTGAACTTATCAAGTGAAGTTATCCTTGTATGTAAGCCTATATCTATTGCCTTTTGGAATATCATTTCAAGATCTCCTTTTATTTATGCTAGAAGTGTCCAAATCTTGTGCAATGCTGCCTATGGTTTTTTGGTACTTGAACTAGTTTCTAGAAGCTTGAGGGGATTTTTTTCTTTACATAAGAGTTCCAGGATTTGGGGAGCAGCTAGGTAGCACAGTGGATAGAGCACTAGCCCTGGAGTCAGGGGGACCTGAGTTCAAATGTAATCTTAGACACTTAATAATTGCCTAACTATGTGACCTTGGGCAAGTCACTTAACTCCATTGTCTTAAACAAAATTTCTTTTTTTTAAAAAATCCAATTTGATGAGTTCTAGATTTTTCCTGTAATGTTCTTGGGACTTAACTTGTTGAATTTTCTTTCAGGGGGTGATTGTGTTTCTTTCCTTCTTTGCCCTCTGGTTTTAATAGAGCTGGACAATTTTTATTTATGATTTCTTCAAATATAGTTTCTAAACTTTTATTTGGAGGGACCGTTCTATATATGGAATCTAATGATTCTTAAATTCTCTTTCCTTGATTTGTTTTCCAATTCGTTTTGTTCTACTATTGTTTTGTCATACTGTTGTTGATTTCTGTTTTGTCTATTCTATTTACAGAAAGTCTATTTCTTCTGAGATGTTTACCATTTTCTCTTTTAAGTTCTTTATTCTCCTTTCAATTATCCTTCCAGAGATTTTCGGTTTTTTTGTCTTTTTCATTTTTACTTAGGGAAATCCAATTTTTTTTTTCCTTTGAGTCTATAGCTTGCAATTGTTATAGAGCTATTTTTTACTTCTTTTATGAGATCTTTAGATGTCCAGTAAATTTTGTACCATTTTGTGTTTTCTTTTGGTTACTCATCCAGATTGGTTCCTGAATCAATACTTTTTTCTATAATTGTGTGTATTTGTTGGGGGAGAAGGATGAGGTCAGCACTACTTGGTTTCACTCTAGGTCCTTTGGAGTCCTGTACTAATCTTCATCTTTGGGGGTTAAAAGTACTAATCTCAAAGGCCCTCCATTATACCTCTGCAATGGAGGAAAAAGTGCTAGGATCCACAAGTTTGAAGAAAAACCTGGAGTTTTAAGTGAATTTCAAGCTCATTGAATCAATATTGTGGCATAACAGTTTAAACAAGCAAAAAAAAAAACCGTTAAGAGAACTTATGGGATCATTCAGCTACATTCTGCCCTTGTCATATATCTAAAGTAGAGTAATTCAGGGTGCTGCATTAGGTAGAAAGAATACTTATAATAAAAAAGGAAAGTCCTGGAATTCATCTCATGTTAGGATTAGTAAAATGAATAGGGGATATTTAATCTGGAGAAGTGGAGAACCCTAGGATTCAAGTATTTGCAGAGAGTAATTTTAAATATGATTTGATTTGTTCTGGCTGACTTTATATGGAAAAAATCAGAGCAATGGGAGAGAAGCTGCCTAGAAATAAGTTTAGAATTAAGAACAAACTTCTTAACAAGTAGAACTATTTAGGGGCGGCTAGGTGGTGGAGTCAGGAGTATCTGGGTTCAAATCAGATCTCAGACACTTAATAATTACCTAGCTGTGTGGCCTTGGGCAAGCCACTTAACCCCATTGCCTAGCAAAAACCTAAAAAAAAAATTGTCATTAGGAGAACCAAGGTGGTGCACTGGATAGAACAGGAGAATCTGAATTCAAATCCAGCCTCATGCACTTAATAATTACCTGTATGACCTTGGGCAAGTCACTTAACCCCATTAACCCACACACAAAAAAGTGCCATTAAAGAGATTAACCAACCACCAGGAATGGAATTTTTAATGAATTGTATTGCTATCTTTTGTTTTTACAACTCCTACATTTCTCAGTGTATCTTATATCATTTCTCTCAGAGTCACAGAATCATCCCTTAATATATAAGAAAGAGAAAGAAAGGCTACCATGTCAAAAGTTTCACATTACCTTTAGTTTTTCACACTCATAGTTTTCCTCTGCTTTAAAGGAAGGAAAGTTACTTCATGTATCTCTTCTTTAGGGTCAGACCTTCATCATTAACATTTTTTAGCATTCTGTTTCAAGTGCTATGTTATTCTTCACATTTAAATTATTGTAGCCTGAGTGTACATTATTTTTCTGATTCTGTTTACTTTAGGTAACATCGATTCATCAAAATCTTCTACTTCTCTATTTATTGTATTGTTTCCTAAAGCAAAGTAATGTTCCATTACATTCATCTACTACAACATGTTTATCCATTCCCCATTCATCTTTGTTTCTAGTTCTTTACCACTGTAAAAATGCTATTATGAATGTCTTCTAATTCAAAATGCAAAACAGTACTGTGTCACATAATAAGCATTCAAGACTTTTTTTGTCATTGAGTTACATATTATACATGGCAGGAGAACTTCTAGGTGAAAGGGAATGGACTTCTTAAGTCATTTTCTTAACCTAATTCTAATTTACTTTACAAAATAGTTGAAATTTACAGTTCTACCATAATTCAATGTTCCTGTTTTTCTACTTAGATAAGGTGTTTTTTAAAACTGTGTGTGTGATTTGGTTTAGAGTTAAAATAATCATGTGACTTAGAATTTGCCTAAGAATTATGCAAATTTTCTAGTTAGAGGGCATGTACTCTAACTAGAACATCCTTGTCTACCCAGATCTACAAGCTATGCTGTTCCTATAATCCACGTTTACTTTTGAAAACTTAGCTCTTTCAGACTTCAAGAACTGTCTCTTTCATTCAAATCTTTGAAAAATTGGAAAAAACTTCACCTTTACCTTACCTTTACCCTTCATGATTTTATAGACCTCTATCATATCCTTTCATATTTTTAGACTTAAAATCTTAAACTGATCAGAAGATGCCAGTGCCCTCTCAATCTTCTTGAGTATTTTAATTGACTTTCTTTGGACATTCTCCAGCTTCCTTATAAATGTAATTCTTAAGCCATATGCCACAGCCACTAACTAAAAATGGGAAAATTTTCTTTCACTGTTGTTTTGTATATATGACACTGAATAAATACCATTTTACTGATTTTTTCACTCAGTACATTTAAATTTTGAGTTTTGAGACCCCTTAGATAATCTAAGATTAAAAATTTATGAAGATGATAGGATCTCATTTAAACTTAGGCTAACCTAGTAAATTATCTAATTTCTGTAAAAAGCATATTTTCATATAAAATCCACTAAAGTCCTCCTCCAGAGCCTCATCAAAACATGAACATTGAAGGATTACTGACTGCATATAGATCTATGATGTATATGCTTAGATTAGACAGTGATCTTCAGAGATTAAAAAAAGACTGAAAAATGATCAGGAGAATTGAAAGGATTCTAAATGGAAAATGCAGCGGGCTGAACAAGTCAAGACTTTTGGCAATTGGAAAGGTTTTGATTATGAATCCAGCAACAGATTATATCTGTTATCTGAGAATTAAAATAGCTTAATTCAGCAGTCTGACCATCAGGTGATGATTTGTTTTTCTTTTGGCCACAGTAACTCTTTAAGCCTATTATTTAAACCAACTAATGAGACATGAAGTAATTGCAATTTTGTTTCAATTAAGAGTATACCCACACAGATGATATCACAATTTCCTATTATATAGCAAAGTATTTTCATAAGTTAATTTATAGATTATTCACCTTAAAATTTTGTCTGTTTTAAATAAGCCTCTCTTGATTGCTATGATTTACAAAAATTTAATTTACATTTTTTGTAATACATTTTTGCATATTATTTTTGCCTGTAACTCTAACGTATCTACCTCCAGCTTTTTCATCTTTCTAGTCCTCCTTCTTATAAATTCCAACAAGATTAATTTACCAAAAATACCATTTTTATCATCCTTTCAATGACTTACCAATATCTTTAGAATAAAATTTATTCCTCTTTCCATACCTTTGCCCATGTTGAAATGTTCTCAACCTTCTTTTCCACTTATCCAAATCTTATCCATCATTCAAATTCCAGTTCAAACCCTGCCTTTATCAAGAAATATGAACTTTGTTGTTTTTCTGTATGTCATTTGTTGCAGCATTTCTTGTCAAAACCATGAATCATAAAATCCATAGGCCACTTCAGGTATCTTGCACTTCAAAAATATATTGTGTGATCTTCTTTTATTCATGTAATCAAATTCTGAAGAAAAAAAATTGATTTGGAGAGACACATACTGCAAATGAATTGGTCATATTAGTGATTTGATTTTCAGGATACTGATTTATTTAGAGTTTAAAAATGCAAGCATTCTGGACAAGCACCACAAAATACATAATTGACTGGTCATTTGAAAAGAACTCTCAAAGGAACTTTTAAATACAAACTTAATTGTGGAAGCTTAGATCTCGTGGAGGCTTGGAGGATCTTAAAGATAAGGAGGCTGCAATTTTCCCCTTCTTGCTTTGTATTCCTTTACTAGATTGTGAACTCCTCCAGGACAGGCAGGGATGTCTTTCTTTGTATTGCCAGAGCTTACCATAATGCCTGGCACATGGCGGGAACTTAGCAAATGTTCACTGCCTGACTGATTGACAGTGACTCAAAAGTAGCATGATTTTGTAGGTTAGTGTATTGAAAATATGATTCTTTTTTCAGTTATATTCATTTTTACTTGAGGCCTATAATTGAAATATGTGTTCCTCTTCAGATTCATAATATGTGCTTATAATACATGTATGTGCTTATTTCATGTTACTTATTGTTAGTTTCTTATGACTACTTCTGTTAATGTCTATATTTTTCAAATTGTGACATTCAGAATGAAGTAGTTTAAAATAATAGTTCATCATGAACTTTCCTCATACCTAAAGATTGCCATATGAAGAAAAATGCCATGTATGGGTAATTCAACTCCCTAGATAATCAGTAACATTAGACATGCCTATTTTCAAGATAAAATTAAGCCATTACAAACCTGTTATGGATCATTATTCAAAGAAAAAAAGTAAATAAGCATATATTCCAGACAAAAAGGATTAATAATTATCTGAAGAACTGCTTTCAGACAATCTTGCAGGGGAAAAAGGAGGAACCTTTTGTCTTTATCTGACTTAAAGTTTTTAATCCATTAGGGACTGAAAGGAAAGTTTAAATATCAGATCTTAAGATGATTATATCATACAGAAAATTTGTTTGGCAAAAGCTAAAATACCGGAGGCAAAATTGAGATTTCAGGTAACCTAGACATACATAAACTAAATCATAGTAAGTCTTTAGTCAAGTAATTCACTGCAAAGGAGGAAAAGGAGAGAAAAAATTTCATATTGTTATATTCCATTATCTTTTATATAATTTACTTTTACAAGATACTGATTTTAACACTCAGTTTTCCCTGAGGAAAGAAATTAAGAATTAAGTGGAAAGAGAAGACTAGTTGATAATTTGGGGGTACAGCTAAGGATTGTGACAAGGGTAAATTTGGATCTGAGTAGCAGACCCTATAATTGGGACAACTTAAGAAACATTGAAACAAAAAGGATTCAAATAATGCTCTCCTTTATAGAAATACAATGAAAGTAACTACAGATATATACTACCTGGGAAGAGAGAAAGGCAGAGAGAGCATGTATACGTTTGTATGAGGCTTCTTATCCTACCACTGAATGTGAATATAAAGAAATGAATGAATAGCAATATCCTTAAACTGTGTATCCAGAAGGCATCTGAGTGAAATAGGATGAGGAAAAAGGAATTTACGGCAAATGGCCTCAGTTTTTTCAATAACATGAGATGAGGTTCGCAGCTGAGAAGATAGATAGAGAGGAGCTGTGGGAACTTTTGAAGAGGGAATAAAGGTTTGGTAGAACTGCTATGGAGAATAATATAGTAAGTTAATAAGGAAGCTGTGAAAGGAATTTGACCGCATCTCTAGTGAACCCAATCAGAATATTTGAATCATTTTTCTCCACCTTCATTCAACAGTGTGTGTGTTTAAGAGGGAAAACAGTACCTGGTGGAGGTAATTTAAGACTACGACTTCACAGGGTGCAATCTACAGTATTATAATGGAGCAAGGGGCTCAAGAAGAGAGGACAGAGCAGAGTTCATCTGAAGGGATCAAGATAGGGAGAGGAGGAAAAGTGACTAGTATAGGGGAAGAGAACTGAGGGCATATAGGTCAGAGGGTAGATAAGAGTAGAGTTTGATATAGAAAAGTAGAGATTTGTGATCAGATAAGGGAATTTCAGAGTTCTTGAACATGGAAGTGTGGCATATTTGTAGGTAGTAGCACAGTCACATGTATGACCATCATTGTGATTGGTTTGAGTCAGTAAGAGAGAGTAGATCATGGGCAGTGACTTGGTTGAGGAACTGGGAAATTAAGAGTATCTGAGGGAGTATAACTTGTATATGTTCAGTTCTCCTTTTATGAAGGCAGAATTGGGGAAGAGATAAAGATTGAGCCCAAATACTTAATTCTTTGTGTGTGAAAGGAAAGAGATTGTCCTAGAAGTGTGTTGACATCAACTACCAGTATTTTGATTGGGTGAAAGATGTGAATTATATGGACTCCAAAAGAGGAACATTACTCAGTGATGGAAATAGAAGAACCTGGAAATAGCAAAAGATAGCTAGGAGTATTCCAACTCTTCAACTCTACCACCTCACCCAGTGCAGCTAAGAGGGACATCTCTACAAATTGACAAAAGATGAAAGAAGTGAAAGAGGAAAGGAAAGCAAGTTTGTTGCCTGTGGAACAGACATTCCAGAAAACTCAGTGAAATGAGTTAGTAGACTTTGGTTGAGATTTCAGGGTAGGACTCTGAGAATGAGGAATTGAGAAGTCAGTAATTAAATTTGGATGATGTCCTTCAGGATTTCAAAATCATCAAATGTGTGGGACAGGAACAAGTGTGAGTGTGTGAATCATGATGTGAAAGAATCCTCCTCTCTTCCCAGAAGAGAGCCAGTGGTGTGTTCTGTATGAGGAGGAAGATTGGTCCTGCCCTTGGAGGTCTTTTTCTCTTCCCTGAGAGGACATACATAAAGAAGGAAAGCATCGGGTCAAATGTAATGTCCCACCTTTCCCTCAGAGGCTAGAGCTCAGGAGGATCTTGCAGGAGATGTAGGAGGAGAGATCCTGCTGAGACAGATGGATGTTGTGCCCAGAATTGTGTTATCTTTCCTCTTCCCTTTCTGTGTGCAAATATAGATAGACAGACACAGATATAGATCAGATAGGTAACACAATTCCCTGTACCCCACATCCAGTTCCTTGTTTTTGGCCTCCCACCCCAAAATCTCCCCAAAGACATATATGTAACCCAGGACTCTGAACTGCAGGGGGCTAAATCATTTGGATGTCTGGACTAAATTCCCCACCAATTATATCAAGGGAGCCACTGAGCAGCTTAAGAAGGGGCAAACTGTCCCAAGTCAGAAATGAAATAGGTTAGAGCTCCCATGCAGAGCAAACCCCTGAGGGGTCCCTGCCCTTCCAGCCTGTATGAGAGAGGAAGTACCAGTCTCAAAACAACAACAACCAAGTACAAATTTCCTGAAAACTGGAATATAATGATCAGAAATCAATAGAATAATAAGATAGCAAGAAATACTAGAACTTAAAAAAAAAACAGAAAAAATGTAAGCTCTGATATTTAAAAAAAAACAACTACCTGGAAAACATTTGAAGGAGAGATTATCAAACTCCAAGAAAACCATCTTTCCCCCCAAAAAAATCTAGGCATTATTTATCAAGAAATCATAAATGAAAAGTGCCTAGCTCTATTAAAACTAGAGGGCAAAATAAAAATAGAAAAATCTACTGATCACTTGAAACACTAAAAGGAAAATTCCCAGAAATGTCATATGCAAACTCCATAGCTGTCACATTAAAGTCCTCCCAGAAGCCCAAAAGAAATAGTTCATGTTCTAAAAGGGCTCACAATCAGGATCACACAAAATCTGATACTCTCCACCCCCCCAAAAAATGATAGATCTTTACATATACTATTAAAAAGAGAAAAGTATACAACCAAAAAAAATATCAGCCTACAATGTTGGGTATAAATGTACTGAGAGGAAAATTGGTCTTCCCAAAGAATAGAGAATTTTGAAATATTTCTGTTCAAAGAGTAAACATAAAACAACAGAGAAAGCTAGAAAGGGAAGTTTGAACAAATGTATGTGTGATGATGAAGTGTGCTAAGTGAAAGTAGAGATGATGCAGTACTAATGTTCTAATTTTTGAAAGAAATGTGTAGTCTATTATATACTTGAAAAGAATTGAGTCATATGAAATGCAGTTTCATGTTTTCATATGGAATTCTTTTTTCCTACTATGTATATTGAAATACCTTTTTGTTGGTATTTAAGTTCAGAATTAAAAAATTTTCAGTAAAATTTAGAATAATATTCATATATTCATTTTATTCAAAGAATACAAATGTAAACCCTAGTATAATTTTAGAAAAAAAAACTTTAAATTGAAAAAAAAGTCTTATAAAGCATATTCCCTTCTTGACATATCTAACTTTGTTATAAAATCTGTCAACATTTAGGAGACAAAAATTATTATTCTTTATCAACATTTTGTTTTATGTTTATTTTTATTTTATGACATTTTTCTTTTATTCAAAGTAAGAAACAATTTGGGCCAAAATATAATTCTGGTTCTGAATGTGTCATGCAACCAGATCAAAATTGTTTCTGTCTTTTAAAAAGTGTGTTTCTCTAGCTACTTCATATTGTGGGCTTCCCTAGAATTTTGGCTTTGAATAATAATGATAAAGTAACTATACAATTTTAGATTTTGAGCATTCATAGAGATATCTTCATGCAAAAAGTAATTTTTCACTCAAAAGTGTAATTGATGTAATTAATGCATCCTGAGATGGAATGATTTTTTTAAATGAAAGAATCTTCCCCCTAGAATTTCTTAATTAAATGCCTAAACTACTTTATTATTATTTTTTTCCTTTAAAAGTTTGAGGTATTGTTATAGATACATAATGATTGTTGACTTTACCTCTTAGAGCTAGAATTATTTTTATAGTCTGCATCTTAGCTATTAGCATGGTTTTCTTTTTCCAGTCTGACAGTTTTGGACACATAATTATTACAATGAGGCTAAATTAAACTTTTCTCTAGTGTAAACTGATTTGATAAGCCTTAATATACAAAGTTTTCTTTTTTGTTTTAGATTTTCTCTGATATAGTTTACTTGTAGGGAATAATTTCTTTTCACATTCCAAAACTTTATAGCTTTATAGAAACACATTAGACTAGCTCACTTTGCACATTTGGGGAGAGGATGTAGTTTTAACTTATGGAAAACAGTCTGAACTATGAACACATTTTGAACTAGCTAGAATCTCTAAATAACAGCACAGATCTTCTTGTCCAGTATTACTATTATTATGTTATTTTAAAGACTGTTTTGGCCCCCAAAAAAGGATACTATCCCACTGTACTGTGCTTAACCTATAAAAATAATTTCCATATACATATTTTAAAGCTATATGATAGGATACAAAGATTGGGGTAATCTAGGATTTTAGTACATAAGTTACTATGGACTTAAAACTGAATTTGTAAGTTAAATTACTTAAAGCTATTAATAATTTATTAGTTTTTCAAGAGACCTCTCTTTAAAGACAAGTGCTTTTAGGAGGGAATAAAAATTAAGTTGTATTATCAAGTACTTAATGGGGAGAAGGTATGAGTACGTACACATGCATATATAATGTGCATAAAGTATCAATGCATTGTTTCTTTTCAAATTTTTATTAAAGAAATTTGATAAAGAATTTTTCCTATACCTATTGCTCCATTCTATTATCTTCTCAGATAAGGAATTATATAAAATACTTTCCTCTTTCTCCCTTTAATTTTTTTAGTTTTTTACCTTTCATTTTCTATGTCTTTTCCTCAGAAAGATTTCCTTCCCTTATTCTCATCATCATCATTTATCATACCTTTCTGTCTATTCTAGACTTTTATTACTTGATTCTTCACTCTTATTCTTTATTCTCCTTATTTTTCATGGAATTAAATCTTTGAAGGTACCTCTTTGGGGTTCCCTCTTCTCAACTCTGTTATTTCCTTGCACATCTTGCCCCCTATTATCCCCTCTTTTTGTTGTTGTTGTTGTGCCTCACTTTTAGAAAGATACCAATTACTTCAGGTGAGAGGATCCTGCCCTACCTATTCTTAAGAATCTTTGAAGCTATGACTTTGATTATGCATTTCAATATTGACCTTTGTCTTCTCCTTGATCTTTTTTTTCCTATTTGCCTCAAAAATCTGTTCCCTGGTTCTATGTTCTTCCATTCTTCAGGAAGTCAGGTGTCTAAAGGAATCTTGATTCCCCTTCCCTCATGGTGGAATGAGTAGTCTCTCTAAGTACCAAATTCCTGAAGATAACCTTTGTAAAGCCTCCATTTCCCTTTCTAGACTATCTCTAGTCTCTCATAGAAGCATTCATTAATGGTTGTATTTTCCCACCATTCTCTTAATGCTGAAAAACTATAGGAGTATTTTCTTTTCATTGTTAGCCTTTGACATGATTAGGGTGCATCATATCATTCTCTCCACCTTTTTCCTCCTCTCCTCTTTTTTTATTCACCCCTCGTATATGGTAAGTTAGTCCTACAACAAACATGCATTCATCCATGGATGGCAATATTTTAAGTCTTTGTTTCTGCTTCTACTTGCCTTCTACTTTCATTTGTGTGTTCTATATGTATATATTTAGAAAAAAATTAAATTATTTGTTATTTTGTTGTTGTTTTGTCATCCTTCATTACTTTTTGTTTGCTGAGCTCGTTTTCTCTCTTGTGGGAGGTATTTAAGGACAAATAATGTCATCAGGTCTGGTTTTCTTTGTAGGAAAGTCTCAAAAGCTTTTAATGGAAAGTTCATATTTTTTTCACTTATGATTAGGTTCATCTGTATCTTGAGATCAGTGCTCTTTGTAATGCATAATTCAGTTTTCTCCTTCAGTTTTTGATGGGTACAGAATAGTTTATATTTTTCAGAATTCCTTTCTTTTATATTTGAAAATCTCCTGATGGCTTACAGATTTTGTTGTCTGTTATTAGAATTGTTCAATTTGGCTAATTTGTTTTAGAATTTTCAGCCTAGCATTTTTGTTTTGTTTTGCTTTGATTTTTGGAGGTGATCTGTGAATCCTTTCAGCTGGCATTTTATTTTCTATATTCAAATATTCTGGATAGTTTTCTTGTATTATTTCTTGTACTGTCATGGTCACTTTTTTTTGGTTTTTGTTTTTTGCTGTGTAATGTTCTGTATGATTTATAATCCTTAGTTTATATTTACATATATAGCCTTCAAAATCATCTTGTTTTGCTTGCATGGAGATCATATTTTTTAAAATACTATTGCTTTTGGTTGTCTTCTTCCAGATTATGCTTCATTCACTTCCATATATTTATATTCACAATCAGTTATTCTGTCTTTTGTTTGTTTATTCCAACTTGCTACTATGCATTTGAACTTTTTTTCTATTTTGTCGATTATTTCTGCTATAGAGGCCAAAAATTCTACTCTCAATTCTTATTTCTCTTTTTAAGTCATTCAGAAATACTGTACAGTCATTTCATTCTGTCTTCAAAGTAGAATCCTTTGCCTCATTAAAAGTTGAACCATTCATTTTACCTTTGTCTTAGAACACTTAATCATAGATGTCTCAACTCTTTTACTTAACCTAGAAGCTATTAATGTCTTCTCCGTCTTAACTTGTTGTTGTTATTCAGTTATTTCAATCATGTCTGACTCTTTATGATGCTATTTTGGGTTTTCTTGGCAGAGTTTTTGGAATGATTTACCATTTCCTTCTCCAGCTTATTTTACAGATGAGGAACTAAGGAAAATAGAATTAAGTGACTTGCCCAGAGTCACACAGCCAGTAAGTGTCTGAAACAAAATTTGAACTCAAGTTTTCCTGACTCCAGGCCTGGCTCTCTACCCTTTGTACCACTTAAACACTTTATCTATTTAAACTCAAGGTTGTTTTTTTTTTTAATTTTCTTCCTCCTGGATCTTTGGTATTTTCAGAATTTTTCCCCTATTTCCTCTGTTACCTACATTTTTGACTTCCTCTCCTTTGATGGCAATTTCACTAGTAGCTAGATTGCCAAGCTTCTCAACTTCCTCTCAGGCTGGACAATTTATGGTTAAACAACCTTGGTCTATGCCCTAAGGTTCCTTTGGGACAGAAAAAACTGTCTTTTGGGTATTAGGCTCTTTCTTTCAGGCTTGGTGGAGTACCACACAGTCCCCCAACTTCATGTCCTACCCCTGGTCCTTCTGTTCTTTAGTTCTGTTGCCCAGCAGCATAGAGTACTTTCACAACCTGGCCATTTTTTTTTAAATATAAGATTTTGTTAGGGAACTACTACCTTAGAAGCTTAAATAGAACAGAAAATAATTACTTAGGATCAACCCAAATGCTCAGATCACAATTTTCAAAACCTATATAAATCAAAGAGAACAAATCTAATACAAAGGCCAAAGTTGAGGCCATTTTTGACTCCCTGCATTTTTATTTTGAAATTAGGGATTTTCTTTTTATTGTTTCTGTTTGTAGCCAGTAGGAATTTCTGTGGGAAATATCCCTTCTAGCAGGGGTTAGCCCTGATTTCTTCCATACCAACCTGTTTCTACCTTGGCTTCCATACTATCTCCAAGCAAGACTTGACTTGAGATAAGAGCCTTCTCTTGAGACACTATTGGCTCCTCTCCCTTTCCTTATATTAGGTTAGGAGGTTGCCTCAAATACCAGCTCTGAATAAATGAATAACCACCTAGGTAGCACAATTTGGGATAGAGTTTATATTTGGAGTCAGGAAGTTTTTGTTTTTGTTGTATGGTTATTTAGTCATGTTTGACTTTGTGTTTTCTTGGCAAAGATACTGGGGTGATTTGCCATTTTCTTCTAAAATGGATTAAGGCACACCAAAGTTGTTACTTGCTAGAAAGTGCCTGAGGCTGAATTTGAACTTAGGTCTTCCTGACTCCAAGCCCAGTGGTCTATCCACTGAGCCATCTAGCTGTAGGCAGGAAAACTTGAGTTCTAGTTTATCTCTGTTATAGACAATGTTTTCTCTTTGTTGTAGATAAATACTATTTATCGTTTTAAGAAAAGTTCCATTTATTCCTATTCTTTCTAGTATTTTTAACAAGATTAGGTGTTGTATGTTGTAAAAAGCTTTTCTTCTGCCTGTATTGAAATATTATTTTTGTTATTGATATGGTCATATATTCTCATGGTTTTCCTAATACTGAATCAGCTCTGCATTCCTGATATAAATTCAGCCCATATGATGTATTATCTTTATGATGAATTGCTATAATCTTCTTGTTCGTATTTTTCAAATTTTTCATCAACATTCATTAGGGAAATGAAACTATAATTTTATACTTTGTTTTAACTGTCCCTGATTTAGGTGTCAAGATCTTATTTATGTCACAGAGGGGAATTTGGTAGAAATTCTACTTTGCCTATTTTTTAAGCAGTTAAATATTTGAATTATTTATTTTTGAATCTTAGAATTTACTTAGAAAATTGTGATCTGGGGGCAGCTAGGTGGTGCAGTGGATAGAGCACTGGACTTGGAGTCAGGAGTACCTGAGTTCAAATCCAGACTCAGACACTTAATAATTGCCTAGCTGTGTGGCTGCTGGTAAGCCACTTAATCCCATTGCCTTGCAAAAACTAAAAAAAAAAAAAAAAAAAAAAAAAATTGTGATCTGAGCATTTGGGTTGATCCTAAGTAATTCTTTTCTGTTCCTATTTAAGCTTCTAAGTAAATTCTAGATAATTCTAATTTTAGAATTAGAATTTATCTGATTCTGGTTTTGGGTTTTTTTTTTTAAGGAAGCTCATTTATGACTTGTTCGATTTATTTTTTTTAAGATAGAGCAGTTACTGTTTTTTTCCTCATCTATTAATCTTCTGTGAATTTACATTTATATTGGGGCAACTAAATGGTGCAGTAGATAGAACGTCCACCCTGGAGTCAGGAGGACCTGTGTTCAAATCCAGCCTCAGACATTTAATAATTAATCTAGCTGTGTGACCTCCATGGGCAAGTCACTTAAACCCATTGCCTTGCAAAAAAAACCCCAATATTAATCATTTATATTTAGATAGATGTTTCCATAAATTTTCTTCTTTTTCATTTAGTGTCCCCATTTTATTAACATATAGTTAGACAAAATAACTCCTAATAATCATTCTTATTTTATTTCCATTGGTTGTAAATTCATCCTTTTCAATTTTGATACTAAAAATTTGATTTTCTTCTTTTTCCTTGATCATTAGCTAATTAACTACTCATTTCATTGTTTTAAAAAAAATAACAACAGCTCCTAGCTTTACTTATTGGTTCAGTGGTGTTTTGTTTTGCTTTTATTTTCAATTTTTTGGGGCTCAGCTTTGATTTTCAGTATTTCTATTTTAGTATTTAATTGGGAATTTTAAATTTTGTTTTCTAAAGGGCTTTTTGTTATTGTTATATTCTCAATTTGTTGATGTCTTTCTTTTATTCTGTGCTTTGAAGACCTTTTTTGTTATTTATTATTCAGGGAATATGTGTTCATTATTTTTGCTTTTCTTCATTTGTATGTGAAGTTTTTAATGCCAAAATACAGGGTCAGTTTTTGTGAAGGTATGACTATGCACATCTTAAAAATAGGTATAATTCTTTCTATTACTGTTCAGTAATCTTTAGAGATCTATCATATCTGACATTTCTAAAATTCCATTCATCTACCAAGAGAGGGACAGCTAGGTGGTGCAGTACATAGAGCACCAGCCCTGGAGTCAGGAGTACCTGAGTTCAAATCCGGCCTCAGACAATAATTGCCTAGCTGTGTGGCCTTGGGCAAGCCACTTAAGCCCATCATGTTGCAAAAAAAAAAAGCCTAAAAAAATAAAAATAATAAAATTCTATTCATCTCCTTAACTTTTTTCTTTTTTTATAATTAGATTAATCTAGGTATGAAAGATGGCATATTGGGGTCTTCCATTGTCATAGTTTTACAATTTCCTCTTGTAACTCATTTAACTTTTGCTTTCACCTGCTGCCACACTGCTCTCACTTCTCCAGTCTCAGTGTTTATAGACCTCTTTGTCTATCTCCTTTAGTTGCTCTGTGCTATGAAAATTATTGACTATGATATTTTCTTGGCTTTATCAATTAGAATTAACTTTGGTTCACTTTTCCTGAGGAGGAGGCAGTAGAAGAGCTAAGATAAATTTTTTTTTAATTTTGATTTGCCAATGGGTTTAAGTGACTTGCCCAAGGTCACACAGCTAGGCAATTATTAAGTGCCTGAGGCCGGATTTGAACTCAGGTACTCCTGACTCCAGGACCTGTACTCTATCCATTGTGCCACCTAGCTGCCCCCAAGATAAAATTATTGCTTCTTGCTTAACTATCTTGATTCTGCCTTCTTGACTCCACTTCCTAATTATCACATTTTTAAAAGAACATTGAGGGCTAGCTAGGTGGTACAGTTGATGGAGTAGCCCTTGGAGTCAGAAGTACCTGAGTTCAAATTTGGCCTCAGACACTTAATAATAATTACCTAGCTGTGTGGCCTGGGTAAGCCACTTAACCCCATTGCCTTGCAAAAAACCTAAAAAAAAAATTGAAAAATAAAAAAACAAAAAGAACATTGACAAGCTATGATACATTAATAGGAAGGTGACCAAGATGATATAGGAACTGGAAATTGCATCAGTGAATCACTTAAAGAAACAAAGACTTTTAACCTAACAAATAAAATACTAAATTGAAGCTGGGGATAAGGAGAGAATGGATGACATGAAAGATGTCTTTAATCTGAAAGTATATAGGTTTTTATATATGCTATTGGTAAGAGCGATTAAACTTGGTTTATTTAGCCCTAAAGGGCAGAAGTAGTAGCATTGAATAAGAACTACTTCAAGCCTGAGAAAATGAAATATATAAGGTTCAAAACATGGAAAATCTTGTTAAAATTTTTTTAGCAAATTTGACTTCATATCTATCTCTGAAATATGACAGGATGACATTCATATGTAGAATAGGTCACTATAAAGAACTTAGTTGTTCAAAAAAGAAACAATATAGAATAAAAATTTCTTATTCTGCGCAAATCCAGGAATAGAGAGAAGGGCTTAATATGGAGTACATTTGGTTGAAGGTCATAGAGACAGAAACAGAAGTGATACTGTCTCCAGAGTATGCTACAGGAAAATCAGGGCTGAAGGGATAATTAAGAATTCAAATAGCAGATTGCCAACTTGCTATAGGAATATGGTATGGATTTTAAATTATCATTATTTCTACTGCTGAAGTATCTCTTACCTTCATCTGTCATTCTGGCTACTATTGTAGTTCAGACAGTTCTTATTTAGAGTATTTCAGTAGTTTGCTAATTGTTCTTCCCATCTTGATCCATATGCATTCCAATCTTTCTTCACACAGCTGCCAAAGAGATTTTCCTAGAGCACAAATGTAACCATTTCATTCCCTAATGAATTATTAAGTCTGGTGATTAATCAGCAGATAAATTAAAATGAATTCTTTTTACTTTTAGGAGTAAGTAATTATAAATTCCCCTTTTTTTGGTATTTAAAGCCCTCCATAACCTGACTCTATTCTACCTTTCTAGACTTATTATTATTCATTACTCTGCTTCACACATACTACAATCCAGGAAAATTGACATTCTTACTATTTATCATAAACACCATTCCATCTTGATGTTCATGTCTTTATACACAACCTCCTATGCCTGAAATTCACTACTTAGAATCTCTAGTTTTCTTTAACACTCAGCTCACATGAGACATTTATTTTACTTGAAGCTTTTGCCTCTCTCCACCTTCACCTCCTCAGCTGCTAGGTCCCTTTTAGTTTACATCTGTTTTTCAATACAAGCAAAACCCATTTCATTGTGCTTCACAGGTATTGTGGGGCACTGTTATTGTTTGGGTTTTTTTTTTTTTATAAAATTGAAGATTTGTGATTACCCTGCCAAGAATAAGTCTGTCAGCATAATTTTTCTGACACCATGTGCTTACATTGTGTCTGTGTGTGTGTCACCTTTTGGTAATTAATCACAATATTTCAAACCTTTTCATTATTATGATTATAATATCAGTTTTGGTAATCTGTAATCAGTGATCTTTGATGTTACTATAGTAATTGTTTTGGGGCCCAGGTAAGATGGTTAACAATCTAATCAATATGCTGTGTGTTCTGACTTCTCTTGCCAGTCATGCCCGAGTATCTCTCTCTCTCTCTCTCTCTCTCTCTCCCTCCAGACACGATAATACTGAAGTTAGACTATTTTATGACTCTATAATAGCTTCTAAGTATTAAGGTTAAAAGAAGATAATAATAAATAAATGCAGCAAATTTCATTGTTGCCTTATTTTAAGACACAGCAACCCTACCCTTCAGCAATCACCACCCTAATTGGTCAGCAAGTCATCAACTTCATGGCAAGACCCTCCACCATCAAAAAGAGTGTGATTTGTTGAAGGCTCAGATGATAGTTAGCATCTTTTAGCAGTAACATATTTTTAATTAGGAATGTACATTGGATTTTTTAGTATAATACAATGTACACTTTTAGGGGTTTTTTTTGTTGTTGTTGTTGGGGTTAAGTGGCTTACCCAAGGCCACACAGCTAGGGAATTATTAAGTGTCTGAGACCAGACTTGAACTCAGGTACTCCTGACTCCAGGGCCGGTGCTCTATCCACTGCACTACCTAGCCACCCCGAATGTATACTTTTAATAGATTAACATTAGGATAATGTAAACACAACTTTTATATGCTTTGGGAAACCAAAAACTTTCTGTGACTCATATTATTACAGTATTTGCTTGATTGAGGTGCCCTGGAACCAAACCCACCATACCTCAGAAATATGCTTGTAGATGTACACATGCAAACATACATACATACACACACACACACACATATATATATATATATATATATAGTGTACACACATGCATATATCTATCTATATATACACACGTTTTCTCCCTAAACCCAATGGATTGTAAATTTCTTAGTATATTTCACTTTTTAAGAACATAGATTTTAATAAAAGATTATAGCCTTTGTTTTTACATCCTGGATTTCCCCTCTTATCCTTTCTCTTCCTCCCTCTTAGAGAAGAATTCCTTCTAGCAAAGGAATTTTTAAAAAATAAAAAAAAGAAATTCAGTAAAACTAATATATATTTAATATATATTTTAAAAACCTAATGTTACCAATATTCTATAATCATCTTCTATGTACCACACTGTATCTCACCTCTGCAAATGAATTCTTATCTCTTTTTGGGGGCCAAGCTTGTTCTTTTATAGTTTTATGACATTCATATTTTACCATTTTTACCATTGGCTTTTCTATCCATTGATGTTGTTATAGTTATTGTCTATATTATTTCCCTGATTTTGCTTATTTCATTTAACTTGTTTCGTGGTCATCAGGAATATCATTTTTCTGACTGTTTACATCTTTGTGCCTAGAATAGTGCCTGGAACATAGTGGGAGCTTAATATAATCCCTGTGGATTAATTAACCATCTCTCAGAGCTCACTCTCTGCAAAACAAAAACAAAAAACAGAGCAACTTTTAATTTCTCAGCTTGCCTTAATAGCAATTTCATCCTTCAAGTTTTAGAAGAAATTACAAAGAATTTATATTCTGGGTTCTTCTGATTCTGATTGGCAAAAAGGAAAGAATGACTGGAGTGGAAATGAAGGGGAGCCTTGGAGAAAAGTGTTTGCCCCAACTTTGAATTTGTTACAATGAGAGAAGATCTAGGCAAAAATCTTACATGTAGAAGTCAGGAGACTCTTTCATAATGTTCAAATAAAAGAAATGTTTAATCCCATAGACTGAAATTCTGCAAGGGAAATGAAGAAGAGGAAGAAAATTAAAGAGATCAGTGTGGTATGCAGAATAATTATCAACCAACTTATGTCTCCAAAACACATGTACAGAAAGCAGAAGTGATGACAGCAAAGGATGTGTAGAACAACTCAGTTAAGAATATTGTCAGCATTACCAAAACTTACTGTGAGCTGAGTCAGGTAAGGCTTACTAAGAATGGTAAAAAGTCTTGAGTTTTGATTTTTAAATTTCTCCCATTTGGTGGAGGACCTTTATTTGATGCCCACAGAAAGATGGCAACAAAAAGGACAGAAAACAAAATTGCTAAATTGCTCAACTTGCTTCTACTTTGTTTACTCTATACATGAATAATGAACTTTTAACTAACAAACAGTTGAAATACAAGATGAGTAGAAAGATGAGAAGGCCTAGCTGATGATTTAAAAGTCACCAAGTCCAAATGCATCATATCCCATGATAAGTCAGCAAATTATCAGGAATGATTGTTAAAATCATGTCTTTGAAAGATCTTGTAAAGATCCCACAGGACTGGAAAGGAGAAAATAATAATAATTAATAATAATAATAATAACTGACTTTATGTAGCATTTTAAAACTGGCAAAGGGTTTTACACACTGTCTTGAGTTTTGTCCTAACCTTATAGGGTAGATACTAGAAGCATTATCTCCATTTTACAGATGAGGAAATTAAAACCCAGAGATGTTAAGTAACTTAGTCATATCATTATAGCTAGCAAATATCAGAGGCAAATTTTGAACCCACTTCCCTTTGACTCTAACTAGCTCTATCAGACTATCCATGGCACCCTGTCTCTGCTTAAAGAATAGAATGGATCAACTCCAGGTCAGTGAGCCTAACGTTAAGTAAAGGCAAAATTCTAAAATGTTATGGAAGACAATGGGCCTAGTTCAATAGAGAACAGTCTGGCTAGACTAACCTCATTTCCATTTTGGATAGGGTTATGTGAAGTCAGAGCAAAATCAATCCTGCTATACTTAGCAGTCAACAGGAATTTATTAAGCTTTACTGTATTTCTTTTAGTTGTTTAATTGTTCATCTCCTAAAGGGTGAAGGAAAGCATTCTTAAAACTTGATTGATCTGAAAGACAGGGCCATGAGGATGGTTTCCAGGCATCTTTGGATATAGAAGACCCAATTTAGGAGTAGTCCTTGTTCCTCACATTTATTAAGCACCTACTATGTATTAAGCACTGAAAGAGAAAGACAGGATCTAATGGGGGAAGACAGCACAAGAAGAAGCTGGATCGTGGTGGCTAGGTGGCATAGTGGATAAAGCACTGACCTTGGAGTCAGGAGTACCTGGGTTCAAATCTGGTCTCAGACACTTAATAATTACCTAGCTGTGTGGCCTTGGGCAAGCCACTTAACCCCATTTGCCTTGCAAAAACCTAAAAAAAAATGAAGCTGGATCGGGGAGGTGCAGTGGGGAGAAGGGGCTAACTGGTACAGGGCCATCTTGTTCCATGGAGATGAAACCAAGTGGCAGATGAAAAGGGGGGCAATGGAGAAGCTTGCTGAAATTCCCACAACTCTGAAAGATAACACATGTTTCTGACCTGATCTTGTTGTGACAAATGCAGGTGAGAGTAAAACCATGTCTGTGTCCACCTGAATCCTTATTGAATTTTTTTTTATTGAATGTCACATGGTTCATGAGTTTGCATTGAGTTTCAATCCTGAATCTGATTTAATTTCAGTTCTCAGGAAGTTTATGTGATAATGAAGGTGACAACATCTACATGTATAGGCATATAAATTACATACAAATTAACCTTAGAGGAAAGCACTAGAAACTGAGGTCTGGCAAGGCATCCTGCAGAAATCAGTGTTTGGGCTGAGTCTTGAAGGAATCAAGGATTCTAAGAAACATGGGTGAAACAAGAGCATTCTTTGCTTAGAGATGAGAGATGAAGCACAAGTCTGAGAAATATGTAGGCTGATAGGGCTAGACCATGGGGTAACTGGGTGGCATAGTGGATGGAGTGCTAGACTTGGAGTCAGGAAGACTCATTTTCCTGAGTTCAAATCTGACCCCAGACATTAGCTATGTGGCCCTGGGCAAATCATTTAACTCCTTTTGCCTCAGTTTCTTCATTTATAAAATAAGCTGGAGAAGGAAATGGCAAACCACTTCTGTATCTTTACCAAGAAATCCCCAAATAGGGTCATAAAGAAATAGATGTACCTGGAAACAACTGAACAACAAAAGAGGTCACTTCATAGTGAATGGAGAGGAGTAATGTAGATGAAAACTAGAAAAGTAGAAAGAACTTGGGTTTTGAAAAACAGAGTCTATATTTGATACTACAGGTAATAGGGACTATGAACTTTCCTGAAAAAGGAAATGATATGGTCAGGTGTGTACTTGAGGAAAATCATTTTGACAACTGTGTGGAAAATGTTTGAAATAGAGAGAAACTAGGCAGAGACAACCAATTAGTTTATCATAGTAACCCGGGGAGAATAAAAAGGCCCTGAACTAGAGAGATTAGCAAGAAAAAAGACAGTATCTATTTAGTGATCAACAGTGTCAGATGATGCAGGGAGGTCAAGAGGATTGAGAAAAGACCATTAGATTGAATAGTTAAGAAATCAATGGCAGCTTTAGAGAGAACACTTTCCCTTGAATTTGATAAGGTCAGAAGCCGTATTTTCCGGGAGTTTAAAAAGCTGAAAGGAGAGGATGTAGAGGAATTGAACAATAACTGGATTTTTCAAAGAGTTTAGCTCATAAGGAGAGTAAAGATATAATAAGTAATGAGAAAGGGAAGTTTTCTGGGGAAGAAGAAAAGGATAAGGATTAAGTGTGCATGTACAGGATTTAGGCTTGGCCAGGGAAAGAGCTACCTCTTCAGATACTGGAGTGGAAGAAGAGATGGGTGGAGATGATGTAGGAAGACTGCTGGGAGAAAGGGAGCATATAGATAGCAATGAAATTTAAGAGGAGTCTATCACCAGAGATGGTGGGGAAAGGGAAAAGTGTGAGAATTTTTTTTTACATATAATTTATTTATTTCACATTACTACAATAGTCATTGTAAAAATAAGCATAAAATCTCCCCCCCCCCCCAAGATAGAAATACCTCACAAAAAATAAAGTGAGAAAAAAAGTGTATTTCAGTCTGTGTTCAGATACCATTATCTTTGCCTCTGGGATGGATCACATTCTTTGATCATAAGTCCATCAAAGAAGTTGCTTCAATTTTTTTCCCTACAAATGCTATTGGAGGCAGCTAGGTGGCACAATGGATAGAGTACCGACCCTGGAATCAGGAGCACCTGAGTTCAAATCCGGGCTCAGGCACTTAATTACCTAGCTATGTGGCCTTGGACAAGTCACTTAACCATATTACCTTTCAAAAATCTATAGTTACTATTGCTAGCTATATTTCCCTCCATCCTATTCCTCCCCAGCCTTAATTGTTCTATTCTCTCTCCCCTTTCATCATGTCCCTCCTCAAAAGTGTATTGTATCTGACTACCCTCTCCCACAATTTTCCCTCTCTTCTCTCACCTACTCCCCCTTCCCTCCCCTGTCTCCCCCATTATCCATCCCTTTCCTCTCATTTTTCTCTAGGGTAAAATAGATTTCTGTAAACTATTGATTATGTATGTTATTTCTTCACTAAGTCACTTCCAATGAAAATGAAGTCTCACTCATTCCCCCTCACCTTCCCCCTTCCAATCCATTGCAAAAGCTTTTCCTTGCCTCTTTTGTCTTAGACCAGTCTACCTCTCCTTTTCCTTTCTCCCAGTACATTTTTTCTCACCCGTTGACTTCATCTTTATACTATATTAGACCATTATATTCAATTCCCTCTTGTGCCTTATATATGGTCCTTCTAACTGCTCTTTTAAATGAGAAGGTTCATATGAATATCTTCTTCCTATGCAGGAATAGACACAGTTCAACATCATTAAATCCCTCATAATTAGTCCTTATGGTCCATCCTCATTATGCTTCACTTAAATCCTTGGAGCTCAAACTTTCTGTTCAGCTTTGGTCATTTCAACAGGAAAGTTTGAAAGTCCCCTATTTATTTCATTGCATGTGCATCTTTCCCCCTGAAAGAGGATGTTTAGTTTTTCTGGGTATGGATAGCTAATTCTCAGTTGTAATTCAAGCTTTTACCTCACGGATTATATATTCCAAGCCCTAGGAACCCTTAATGTAGATGCTGCTAAATCCTGTGTAATCCTGACTATAGCTCCATGATATTTGAATTGTTTCTTTCTGGTTGCTAGTAATATTTTCTCTTTGACTTGGGAGTTCTGGAATTTGGCTATAATATTCCAGGGGATTTTTATTTTGGGATCTCTTTCAGGAGGTGATCAGTAGATTCTCTCAATTTCTATTTTGCCTTCTGCTTCTAGGATCTCAGGACAATTTTCATGAAGAATTTCTTTAAAAATGAAGTCCAGGCTCTTTTTCTGGTCATGACTTTCAGGTAGCCCAACAATTTTTAAATTATCTCTTCTAGACCTATTTTCCAGGTCAGTTGTTTTTTCCAGTGAGATATTTCACATTTTCTTCTAGTTTTTCATCCTTTTGGTATTGTTTTATTGTTTCTTGATTTCTTACAAAGTCATCAGCTTCTCTCAACTTCATTCTACATTTTAAGGAATTATTCTCTTCAGAGAGAATTTGTATCTCCTTTTCCATCTGGCCATTTCTGCTTTTTAAGGCTTCATTCTCCTCATTTGCCTTTCCATTTGACCTAAACTGTTTTTTTGGGGGGAGGGTTGGGGGTTTTTTTTAGCTTTTTGCTAGGCAATGGGGTTAAGTGACTTGCCCAAGGCCACACAGATAAGTAATTATTAAGTGTCTGAGACCGGATTTGAACCCAGGTACTCCTGACTCCAGGGCCGGTGCTTTATCCACTGCGCCACCTAGCCGCCCCTAAACTGGTTTTTAATGTTATTTTCTTCAGCATTTTTTGTATCTCCTTCACTAAGCTGCTGACTTGTTTTCAGTTTCCTGCATCTCTCTCATTTCTCTTCCCAATTTTTCCTGTACCTCTCTTACTTGATTTTCAAAATCTTTTTTGAGCTCTTCCATAACCTGAGACCAATTCCTATTTTTCTTGGAGGCTTTAATTGCAGAAACTTTAACTTTGTCATCTTCTGAATATGTATTTTGATCCTCCATGGGACCAAAGTAATTGTTTATGGTTAGATTCTTTTTCTTCTGTTGTTTACTCATTTCCTCCGTTGGTAACCTAATTTGTGATCCAAACTTTTGAGGTATTTTGGGACACCTCCCCAGAGACCTTGATTCCTCCCATGTCTTAGGAGAGGCTCTTGCCTGTACTCTGGTCTGTGGATGACATCAGCACTCCTCCCCTACCCCCCGCCTGGAGCTGTGAGGAGGGTCCCTGCTGGGCTATTGTAGCATGGGGCCCAGACTGCGACCTGGGTGTGAATTTGGGCAAATAGCAGAGCCCTGCCCCAGAGACAGCAGAGACTTCTACAGTTTCCCCTATCCCCTTACCATCTATAGGCTGAAAATTCTGGAAGAAGCTGCGACTCTGCACATTTTCAGGGTACTGAGACCTGTGCAGGCCTTGGCTCCATGCTCACTCTGGTGTACTAGTTTTCCCACTGACCTTCCAATTTGTCTTTGGCAATCATTGGGCTGAGAAGTCTGGAAACAACTCCTGCTACCCCAGATCCAAGTGTCTCCAGGGTCCCAGGTGCCCCATTGGCAGTTCCTGAAAGACTGAAGCTGGTTTATCCTAGCACAGTGTGGCCCCTGCTGTGCTGCAGCTCTTTCCAACCCCCACATCAGACACTTCCCACAGATCTTCCAAGTTGTCTTGGGACAGAAAATTGTTTCACTTGGTCTTTCTGTGGGTCCCCCCTCTAGAATTTATTTAGAGTCATAATTTTGAGGTATTTGGGGTGGTCTAGGGAAGAACTTCTGGGTTTTCCTGCCTCCATGCCACCTATCTTGGCTCCACCCCACCTAGTACGAGAAATTTGAAGAAAGAAGCAGAAGTTTGAAAGTTCCACTGTGACAAGGGGGATATAAAATTAAGAGAGTGGAGTCAAGAAAGTCACTCTTCCTCCTTATCTTCTTAATAAGCATCGAAAGAATGTGCTAGGTTGAGTTTTAATCAGGACAGCAGGAGTCATAGTAAGCCATTTTTCTAGCTCAGGGCAGTATAGAGAGGTCAAAAAGATCAGATATGGGGCAGCTAGGTAGTGCAGTGGATACAGCACCAGCCTTGGAGTTAGGAGGAACTGAGTTCAAATCCGGCCTCAGACACTCAATTATGACCTAGCTTTGTCACCTTGGACAGGTCATTTAATCCCATTGCCTTGCAAAAAAACAAAAACAGGTCAAATACCCTGGGGTGGGCATCTGCCAGGAACATCTGGTTCAGCAGCAGTGCTGGCAGAGAGCATGCCAGCACCCAGCACCAGCCTAAGTAAAGGCTGAACCGGGGATCTTGAGGGAAATCCCAGTATCTTCACAAGCACTGGTTGCAGGACTAAGTGCTATTTAGCATTTCTTACACCTATCCCCTATAAATCCGGCATGGAAAGAGGAGTCATAAGCTTTGGCCCTAGGAACAATTTTAGAGAACTAAATGTGGGCCATATGGCTCTGGTCCCCAAATCAGCTCACAGCATCTCAGTCCCAAGGGTTTGAACTCAGCAGTTTAGATGTGCTGAATCAAAAAGCAGTCTACTAAAACTTCCAACCAGAAATAAGCCAACAGAACCAAATGTAAATCAGAACCTTGTAGACCTTAGGTCAATGAAAAGACTTTATCCTGTACCACACTACTTTGGGAGCTCTGATAGCTTACAGGCTACCAGCCAGATCTGTGAAAGCAGCAGAAGGATATAAGAGGACAGAAGCTCAACACAAAACCCCTGCCCCTCTGCCAGAAGTGTGCAAAGCCAAAGTCCACAATCAAGAAGTAGGATAGAAGGATATGCAAATAAACAAAGACAAGCAAAAAAAAAAAACCTCCATCTGTAAAGAATTATTGATGATGAGAGAGAAGCTCAAGACACAAACACTGAAGGAGAGAATGGTTTGAAAACATCTACAACAAAACCTCAAAAGGAAAAATGCAGCTGCGACTCAAATTTGATAAGAATTCCTAGAGGAGTTAAAGCAAGAGTTAAAGGAGTTGAAAATCATCTTAAAACCAATTAAGAGCAGTAGAGGAAAAAAATAGGAAAAGAGACAAGAACTAAGGGGGGGGAAAAAGATATGAAAAGATAATTTACCCAGAAAAAGAAATACAAAAGCTTAATAAAGAAAATAATTTCTTACTGATTAGAATTGGTCATAAGAAGGGTAATTACCCCATGAGACATCAAGAAATAATAAAACAAAAAAACCAAAAGATCCCCCCCAAAAATAGGAAAAGAAAATCTCACATAGGAAAACTCCTGTCCTGGAAAACATATTGAGAAGAGATAATTTAAGAATTATTAAACTATCTCTAAGTCAAGAGGGAAAAAATTCTAGACATCACATTTCAAGAAATCACTTTCTAAAACCAGAGGACAAAGTAGAAATTGAAAGAACACACTAGTTATTTCCTGAAAGAATTTAAAATGAAACCTCTCAGGAGTATTATAGCCAAAATCCATAACTCCCAGATCAAAGAGAAAATATTGCAAACAGTCAAAAAGAAATCATTCAAATGCCAAAGAACCACAGTCCAGATAACACAAAATTTATTAAACACATCTTTATAAGAGTAAAGAGCTTGAAATTTGTTCCAAAATGCAAAGGACCTAGGCTTATAAGCAAAAATAACCTACCCAGTATGATCCTTCAGAGGAAAAAACATGGGGATGGGGGGATATTTAATGAAATAGAACACTTACATGCATGTAGTCTAGCTGAAAAGGATTAATATTTCCAAAAATATAAATTGTCCAAATTGAAAGGGAAGTGAGAACTTAAATAATACTATTTTAGAAAAAAAATCAAACAATCCAGACATGAACACCCTAAATCAAAACCCCAGAACCAAATGGATCTCAAGGGAAATCAGTCAACTGTTTATATAACAAGTCTAACAGAAGGTAAACTATTTGAAAAAAACAGACAAAAAAATAGACAAAAAGGGTTTGCTTTTATGACACAAATATGGCCTTGATACCAAAACCAGGAAGAGCCAAAACAGGGAAGGAAGATTTTAGACTAGTTTCTCTAATGGATATTGATGCAAATTTTTTAAAATATATTAAAAAGGAGACTACAACAATACATTAAAAGGATCATCCATTAGGACTAGACTGGATTTATATAAGCAATGTAAACCTGACTCGATGATTAGAAAACTAAAGCATAAAGCTAATAAAGATCACGATATTTCAATATGTGCCAATAAAAATTTTCACAAAATATAGCATCCATTCCTATAAAACAGAGGAATAAATGGCTCTTTCTATAAAATAAAAATGTCTAAAGTCAAGAGCAAGCTAGAAGGTTTTCCAGTGAAGTATAAAACAAGGATGTCTAGGCAGCTAGGTGGTGCAGTGAATAGAGCTCTGACCTTGGAATCAGAACAGAAGTTCAAATCTAGCCTCAGACCCTTACCACTTGCTAACTGTTTGGCCCTGGACAAGTCCCTTAACCCTGATTGCCTCTCATCCAGGACCATCACCAGTTATCCCAATTCATATCTGGACCCAGATGACTCTGGAGGAGAAAATGAGCCTGGTGACTTAAAAACAGTTCCCCCCACTCAGATCCAATTCATGTGCTTGTCATGGTGTCACCTCCCCGAGGTTGTGGTCTTTTTCAAGAATGAAGGGCAAACATCATCATCATCATCATCATCATCATCATCATCATTCAATATTATACCAGAAATGTTAGCATTAAGATAAGAAAAAAGAAACTGAAGGAATAAACACAAGCAACAAGTAAATCATGCAAGTTTTTGCATATTATGTGATGTTTTACTTAGGGAACCCAGAATCGATCAAAATAAGTAACACTTCAGGAAGTTACCAGGAATAAAACAAAACCATAGAAATCATTAACATTTCTGTATTTTATTAACAAAATTCAGTAAGAAGAGATTGAAAGGGGAAATTCCAATAAATATAACTAGACAGTATATAATATTTGAGATTCTACCAGCCAAAATTTATACAGGAACTATATGGAAACAATTACAAAACACCTTTCACACAAATTTGATACATATCTAAGTAATTAGATAAATAAAAATTTCTTGTGGATAGACCAAGCACATATTATTAAAATGATAATACTATCAAAATTGATTTACTTATTCAGTATCCTACTAATCAAACTATGAAAAAATTGCTTTTTAGAGCTTGAAAAAAAAATAAAATTCATGAGGAGGAATAAAAAGTCAATATAAGGGAATCAATGGGGAAAAATGGGAAGATAGGGAACCTAACAATTGTTGAGTCATTTTCTATTCATATCCAATTCTGCCTGACCCCATCAAATGTTTCTTGGCAGAGATACTGGAGAGGTTTGCCATTTCTTTATTGAACTTTTTTTAATGTTTTATTTTTTCCAACTACATGTAAAGGTAGTTTCCAACAAATATTTTTTTACATTTTTCTCTCTTCCCACCACCTTCCTCCCTCCTTCTGACAGAAAGCAATCTACACCCTATACAGCTATAAACATAGATTCATATTATTCGTGTTGTGAAAAAAGAATCACATCTAAGTGGAAGAGAAAAAAATTAGAAAAAAATGACAATATGACAACTTTTTAAAAAGAATTGAAGATAGTAAACTTTGGTGTGCATTGAAATTCCACAGTTCCTTGTGTTCTCCATCTCTCTTTTTTGTTTGTTTATTTGTCTTGTGATTTTGGAGAGTTTTTTTTGCAAGCCAATGGGGTTTTAAGTGACTTGTCCAAGGTCATATAGCTAGGTAATTATTAAGTGTCTGAGGCTGGATTTGAATTCATGTCCTCCTGATTCCAGGGCTAGTGCTCTATCCACTGCACCACCTAGCTGCCCCATGTCTTTCAAAATTGTCTGATTATTATACTGCAGAAATGATCTAGTTCATCATAGCTGATCACCCCATATTGCTGATAGTCTATATAATGTTCTTCTGGTTCTGCTCATTTAACTCAGCATTAGTTCAAGCAGATCTTTCCATGTTATTCTGAAGTCCTTTCCCTCATGATTTCTTATTAAATGATAATGTTCAATCACATTCATATGCCATTCTTCAATTGATGAGCATTCCTTCACTTTCCAATTCTTTGCCACTTCTATGAAAAGAACTGCTACAAGTATTTTTTTACCCTTTCTGATAATCACTTTGGGATATAGACCCAGGAGTGATATTACTGAATCAAAGAGTATTCATAGTTTTATTGCCCTTTGGGCTTAATTCCAAATGGCTCTCCAGAATGGTTGGATCAGTTCACAACTCTACCAACAAGCCATTAGTGTTCCAGATTTCCCACATTCCCTCCAACATAGATTATTTTTCCTTTTTAGTCATATTGGCCAATCTGAGAGGTTGAGGTTATATCTCAGAGATATTTTAATTTGCATTTCTCTAATCAATAATGATTGAGAGCAATTTTTTAATATGACTATAGATAACTTTGATTTCTTTGTCCAAGAATTGCCTTTTCATATCCTTTGACCATTTATCAATTGAGGAATGACATAGTTCTCTTTATATTTTAGAAATGAATTTTTGTCAGAATTACTAGTCGTAAAAATTGTTTCCCAGTTTACTGCACTCCTTTTGCTCTTGGTTGCATTGGTTTTATTTGTAGAAAGACTTTTCAATTTAATGTTATCAAAATTAATCATTTTGTTTTTCTTAATGTTCTCCATCTCTCCTTTGGTCATAAACTGCTTTCCTTTCCCTAAATCTGATAAAATATTCTTTGTTCTCTTAATTGACTTATGGTATCACCTTTTATGACTAAATTCCATACCCATTATGACCTTATCTTGGCTTATGGTATGATATATTGATCTATGCCTAGTTTCTGCCACACTATCTTTAGTTTTCCCAGCATTTTTTATCAGAGTGAGTTCTTATCCCAGAAGCTGGAATCTTTGGGTTTATACAGCAAATTACATGTGGTCATTCTCTACTGTTCCTTTTGCACCTAATCCATTTCAGTACTAAACAGTTCTGATGACTGATGCTTTATATATAATTTTATATCTGGTATGCCTAGGCCACCTTCTTTTGCATTTTTTAATCAGTTCCCTTGATATCTTTGACCTTTTATTCCTTATGAATTTAGATGATTTTTCCTAGCTCATAAAGTATTTTTTGGAAGTTTGATTGATAGGGCTCTGAATAAGTCATTTAATTTAGATAGGATTGTCATTTGTATTAAATTAGCTCGGCCTACCCATGAGCAGTTGACATTTGCCTAGTTATTTAGTTCTGATTTTATTTGTGTGTAAAATATTTTATAGTTATTTTCATATAGTTTCTGAGTCTGCCTTGGCAGGTAGACTCCCAAGTATTTTATTTTGCCTGCAGCTAATTTAAACGGAATTTCTTTTTCCTACCTCTTGCTTCTGTGTCTTGTTGGTTATACATACATACATACATACATACATACATACACACACACATATAAATGCTGATGATTTATGTGACTATTTTTATATCCTGCAACTTTGCTAATTGTTTCCAGTAGTTTTTAGATGATTTTTAGGGTTCTCTAGGTATGCTGTCATATCATCTGCAAAGAGTGAGAGTTTTGTTTTGTTTTTAATTACCTATTCTAATTCCTTCAAATTCTTCTTCTTATCTTATTGCTAAAACTAACAGTTATAATATAAAATTGAATAATAATAATGGTGATAATGGCATCCTTGTTTCATCTCTGATCTTTTTTTTTCTAGGTTTTTGCAAGGCAAATGGAGTTAAGTGTTCATCCTTGATCTTACTGGGAATGCTTCTTAGCTTATCTGTATTACATATAATGCTTATTGGTGGGTTTAAATAGATACTACTTGGAGCAGCTAGGTGGCATAATGGATAGAGCACTGGCCCTGGAGTCAGGAGGACCTGAGTTCAAATCCAGCCTCAGATACTTAATAATTACCTAGCTGTGTGACCTTGAGCAAGTCACTTAACCCCATTGCCTTACAAAAAGCAAAAAAAAAGAAAAAAGATACTGCTTATTTTTTTAAGTATCATTCCACTTATTCTTATTCTCTCCAGTGTTTTTTTTAATAGGAATGGCTGAGGTATTTTGTCAAAAACTTTTCCATCATCTATTGAGATTAACATGATTTCTGTTTTATTTGTTGTTGATAGTTTTCCTAATATTGATACAACCCTGCATTCCTGGTATAAATTCCACTTGATCATAGTGTATTAGCCTAGTGCTAACTTGCTATAATCACTTAGATGATATTTTATTTAAAATTTCTGCATCCATATTCATTAGGGAAATTGGTCTATAATTTTCTTTCTCTATTTTGACTCTTCCTGATTTAGGTTTCAGCATCATATTGGAATCATAGAAGGAATTTGGCAAAGCTTCTTCTTCACCTATTTTTTCAAATAGTATATAGAATTGAAACTAATTGTTCCTTGAATGTTTGATCGAATTCACTTGTGAATCCATCTAGCCTTGGAGATTTTTTTCCTTAGGAAATTCATTGATGGCCTTTTCTGAGATGGGGTTAATTAATTCCTCTTCTTTTAACCTGGACAGTTTATATTTTTGTAAATATTATCCATTTTGCTTATATTGTCAAATTTATTGGCATATAGTTCAGGCGAAATAGCTCCAAAATATTACTTTAATTTCTTCCTCATTGGAGGTGAATTCACCTTTTTCATTTTTGATCCTGGTAATTTGATTTTCTTCCTTTTTTAATCAAATTAACCAAAGATTTATCTATTTTTTTTCACAAAATCAACTCAATTTTATTTGTGTTCAATCATTTTCTTGCTTTTGATTTTATTAATTTCACCTTTAATTTTCAGAATTTCTAATTTGGTATTTAATTGGGGATCTTTAATTTGTTCTTTCTGAGACTTTTTTAGTTGCATGCCTAATTCGTTGATCTCTTCTTTCTCTATTTTATTCCTGTAAGCATTTAGGGATAGAAATTTTCCCCTAATAACTGCTTTGACTGTATTGCATAAATTTTGGCATGTTGTCTCCTTGTTGTCATTGTCTTACATGAAATTATTAAATATTCCTTTGAATTATTGTTTGATCCACTCATTTTTTTAAAATTACCTTATTTAGTTTCCAACTAACTTTAGTTCTATCTTTCCATGGCCCATTATTGCATGTGATTTTTACTGCCTCATGATCTGAAAATGATGCATGCCATATTTCTGTCTTTTTGCATTTGATTATGAGGTTTTTATGCCCTAACACATGGTCAGTTTTTGTGTAGGTGCCTTGTAGAACAGAAAGAAGGTTATAGTCCTTTCTATTCCCATTTAATTTTTTCCAGAGGTCTATCATACCTAAATTTTCTAACCTTCTGTTCACCTCCTTAAATTCCTTCTTGTTTATTTTATGGCTAGATTTATATAATTCTGAGAGAGGGAGTTTGAGGTCCCCTACCAGTAGAGTTTTACTGTCTATCTATGTCTTCCTATAACTCATTTATCTTCACTTCCAGGAATTTGGATGCTATACCACTTGATGCATATATATTTAGTATTGAAATTACTTCATTGTCTATGGTACCTTTTAGAAGGATGTAGTTTCGTTCCTTATCTCTTTTAATAAGGTCTGTTTTTGCAGCTGTTTTGTCAGAGATAAGTATTGCTATCTCTGCTTTTTTCACTTCAGCTGAAGCATGTATGTATATATGTGTGTGTGTGTGTGTGTGTGTGTGTGTGTATACATAATGTATTTCCCCATGTGCAAGATGCATTCTTTTTTCAAAAAATTTGGGGTCTAAAAGCTGGGAGCCTCTTGTACAGTGATTGTAGATTTTTTTTAACTTGCATTTCCCACTTTTTTGTGATCGTTGTCTTTGTGCTCATTGTTTCACATTTGTTACCAGTATATTAGGTTTCATTTTGCCGCATTCTTCCCAGAAATGGCTCAAAAAAGATTTTCATCCAGTTCTAAGTTCAAGTTAAAAGTGATCCTAGTTTGCAAAAGTGAATAGAAATCATGCTGTTGAACATCAGTTTGGTCTTCCTCCAACTGAGAAAACAATACAAGATTGCCTGCAGGAAGAGGAAACCCTGCTGAAAATGCCAGGGCAGAAGAAGGCCATGAGAGACAAATCAGCAAAATGGCCTGAGTTAGAGAGGGAATTGAAGAGAGGGATGGAAGAGCAAAGGGCCATTGGAATTCCTGTGTCCACAAAGATGGTTCAGCAGGAGACTGGAAGCATTGCTGATGAAAAAGAAATAACTGATTTGTGCTTCAGGTTCATGAAATAGAATGAATTAAGCATGTGGCTTGCCCAAAAGATGCCTGAAGTCTATGAGCAGAAGGTTCTTGAATTTCATGATGAATAAAACTTGAGTTCAGTAACTTTATGTAATACATTTTTTTTCAAATTTCAGGCCCCAAAACTAAGGTGTACCTACTCAACCCTTTTACCTTTATTCTGAGTATGTAATACTATGCTTCAAATATGTTTCTTGTAAGTGACATATTGTAAAATTTTGGTTTTTAATCCACTCTGCTATCTACTTCCATTTTATAGGCAAGTTCATCCCATTCACACTCACAGTTAGAATTATTTACTTTCTTACCCTCCATGCTATGTCCCCTCCATTTTCCTCTCCTTTGACCTTATCCCTCCTCCCCAGTGTTTTGCTTCTGAATACCACCTCCCTCAATGTGTCTTCCCTTCTGTCCACCATTCTCACTTTTCTTTCACCTTTCCTTTTGTCCCTTCTTCCTTCCCTTCTATCAATCCCTCCTTCTCTTTGCTTCCCCTTTCCCCTCTTAATACTTGAAAGGTAAAATAAATTTCTGAACTCAACTGAGTGTGTGTGTGTGTGTGTGTGTGTGTGTGTGTGTTAATCTCTCTTTGAGCCAAATCCAATGAAAGTAAGATTCAGGCAGTTCTCACTCCTCTTCTTTCCCTATATTTTAATAGGTCCTTTGCATCTCTTCATGCACCCCTTCCTCCCATCTCTTTCTAGGCCCTCCCTTTTTTAAAGTCTTAATTTTTTAAAAAAATCATTCCATCAAAGTCAGGGACATACCATGGATGGCCATACCTTCAGCCTAAGTGTATTCCTTCTAAATGGAATTATAATTCTCAACAATTATGAGAATTTTCCTCCCAGATAGGGATGTAACCAGTTTAATCTTATTGAATAGCATTCTTTTTCTTTTCCCCTGTTTACCTTTTCAAGTTGAATCTCCTGTTTGAAAATCAAATTGTTTTCAGCTGTGGTCTTTTCTTTAGGAAAGTTTAAAAGTCATCTGTTTTGTTAAATATCCATCTTTCCCCTTGAAAAAGAAGGCCAGTTTTGCTGGATAGTTGATTCTTGGTCGTAATCCAAGCTTCCTTGCTCTCTAGAATATGATATTCCAGGCCCTTCAATTCTATAAAGTTGATGCAGCCAGGTCCTGTGTAATCCTTTCCATGATTCCTCAGTATTTGAATTCCTTCTTTTTGGCCATTTGCAGGATTATCTCTATGATCTGATAGTTCTGAAGTTTGGCTACAATTTTCTTTGGAGTTTTCATTTGGGGATCCCTTTCAGGTGGGGATGGATGGATTCTTTCAATTACTATTTTACCATATAGTTTAGGATACCAGAGCAATCTCTTTAACTATTTTCTGAAGAATGCAACCTCTCTTGGTCCTTTTTTTGATCATGGTTTTTCAAGTAAATCCTATGATTCTTAGATTATCTCTCCTGGACCTATTTTCCAGTTCATTTGTTTTACCAATAATGTATTTTACATTTTCTTTTTGTTTCATTTTTTTTAATTTTTTTGACAGATTCTTGGTATCTCATGAAGTCATGAACTTCCACCAGCCCTAGTCTATTTTTCAGGGAAGTATTTTCTCCATTTAGCTTTTTCGTTTCCTTTTCCAGTTGCTCAATTCTATTTTAAAGGAGTTGTTATGTTTTTCTCATTCTAATTGTGTTTTTTTTTCTCTTGCACCTGGATTTTCTTTTTTTTTTAATTGTTTTTTTAATTTATTTTTTATTCTCATTTTGTACAAATTTTTTTACATTAATAAAATATTCTTGTTTACATGTAAACAAAATACCCCTCCCCTCATGAATATAGATAGACTTGCTTGGGTGAAAAAGTAAAGGGGAGAGAAAAAAATTAAAATTAAAAAATATAATAGCAATAATTGTAGGTTTGGCCAGGTGGCACAATGGATGAAGCACCAGCCCTGGAGCCACGAGCACCCGAGTCCATATCCAGCCTCGTAAACCCAATAATCACCCAGCCATGTGACATGCAAGCCACCCGATCCCCACTGCCCTGCAAAAACCAAAAAGAAGAAAAAAAAAGACCCAAAATAAAATAAAATAGTAATAATAGTAGGGGTGGCTGGGTGGCAGACAGAGCATTGGCCCTTGAGCCAGGAGCACCTGGGTCCTAATCTGGCCCCAGACACCCAAAGATCACCCTGCTATGTGGCCCCAGGCAGGCCACCCAGCCCCACTTGCCCTGCACCCTCCCCCAAATAATAATAATAAAAATGTGCTTCAGTTTTTGTTCCAACACCAACAACTCTGTCATGGGTGGATCACATTCTTTATGATAAGTCCATCACAAAAGTTACTTCCATATTTTTCCAGCGTTGCCATTGCTGATTGCAACTCCCTCCTTTCTTATTTCTCCACTATCATGTACTATATTTTCTTTCTCCTTTCACTCTGACTTTGCTGTAGGGTTGTTGACTGGCTCAGCAGACAGATCCCTGGTCCTGGAGCCAAGAAGCCCTGAGCCCCCATACCACCCCTTAGGCCCAGAATCCACCTGGCCCTATGGTCCCGGACAGGCCTTCCAATCCCAGCCCCTTGCAAGAAGTAAGAAAGAAAATGTGTTATATCTGACCACTCTCCCCCCATGGTCCATCCTCTCCTTTATTCACATCCCTACCCCTTCCCCCTGCTCCCCCCTCCTTCTTACTCCAGATGTCTATACCCCATTGAGTATATATGCTGTTTCCTCTCCTAGCTATCTCTGATGAGAGCAAAGGTTCCCTCATTCCCCCTTGCCTCCCCCCTTCCATATCATTGCAATAGCTCATTGTAATAAAAAAAATTGTATTATGTGAAATATCTTGGACTATTCCCCCTCTCCTTTTTCTTTCTCCCATTCCATTTCCCTTTTTTTCTCTGACTCCATTTTTACACCATATTTTATCTTCGAATTCAGCTTTCTCCTGTGCTTCAACTATAAAAGCTCCCTCTACCTGCTCTATTAACTGAGATGGTTCATATGAATATTATCAGTATCATTTTTCTATACATGCAGTTCATCCTCATTAAGTCCCTCATATTTCCCCCCTCTCCTCCAATCTCCATGCTTCACCTGAATCCTGTATCTGAAGATCAAACCTTCTGTTCAGCTCTGGCCATTCCAAAAGGAACATTTGAAATTCCCCTGGTTCACTGAAAGTCCATCTTTTTCCCTGGAAGAGGACATTCAGCCTTGTTGGGCAGTTGATTCCTGGCTGCATTCTAAGCTCTTTTGCCTTCTGGTATATTATATTCCAAGCCCTACGAGCTTCCAATGTAGTTGCTTATGCTAAGTCCTGTGTGATCCTGACTGTAGCTCCATGATATTTGAACTGTGTCCTTCTGGCTGCTTGTAATATTTTCTCTTTGACTTGGGAGTTCTGGAATTTGGCTATAATATTCCTAGGGATTGGTTTTTTGGGATCTCTTTCTTGGGGGGATCGGTGGATTCTCTCCATTTCTATTTTGCCCTCTGCTTCTAGGATATCAGGGCAATTTTCCTGTGGTAATTCTTTGAAAAATGATGTCAAGGCTCTTTTCTTGATGTCATGATTTTCTGGTATTCCAATACTCTGGAGGCTTGGACTAAACATGTTTACAAACATTGCCTAATGATGCCCCAAGAGGTTCTACTGGTGCGAGACCTGTGCTAGTTTAGGAGGATCATGGTTAAGCCTGGAAGCAAGGAACAAAGGCAAATATCAAACATGGGTTTTTAATATTTTTCAAGAGTGATGTCAAGGCTCTTTTCCTGATCATGACTTTCAGGTATTCCAATAATTTTTAAATTATCTTTCCTAAGTCTGTTTTCCATATCAGTTATTTTTTCAATGAAATATTTCACATTTTCTTCTAATTTTTCAATTTTTTGGTTTTGAAGTATTGATTCCTAATTTCTGGTAAATTCATCAATCTCCCTGAATTCTATTCTTTGTCTGAAGGATTTGTTCTCCTCAGAGAGTTTTCTTATCTCTTTTTCCATCTGGTCAATTTTGCTTTTTAAAGCATTCTTCTCCTCGATAACTTTTTGAACTGTTTTATCCATTTGACCTAAGCTGGGTTTTAGCATGCTATTTTCTTCAGCATTGTTTTAGATTTCCTTGACTAAGCTGCTGACTTCATTTTCATGTTTTTCCTGCATCTCCTTTCTTTTCCCAGTTTTTCTTCCAACTCCCTCATTTGATTTTCAAAGTCTTTTTTGAGCTCTGTCATAGCCTGAGCCCAATTTCTGTTTTCCTCGGAGTCTTTAGATGTAGGAGCTTGTGCTTCCTCATCTTCAGACTGAGTATTTTGATCCTTCTTGGGCTCATTTGCAAAATATTTCTCAATGGTCTTCCTCTTGTTTCTTTGCTTGCTCATTTTCTCAGCCTAAGCCTGTTTTTTGGAGTGCTTCCTGAGCTTTTGGGACACTCCCACAAGGGTCTCAGTGTGTGAGGATCTGTCCTCCCTCCTGGTCTGTGAATGACCATAAGTGCCCCCCTCTGCCACCAGGCTGAGGTGGGGGGGCCGCTGCTGTTCTATGGGGGGGCCTAGACTGCAATCAGGATCTGAATGTGGTCAGAGCCCCAGAGTCCAGCTCCAGGGGCAGAGGACAGAGCTAGGCAGTCTCTCTTCACTCCCCGCCCTCAGCTCAATGGGCCCATGCCCTGGGGGCTCCTGCTTACCAGCTCAGCCTGCTTCTGTTTCCTGGTCTGGGCTGGGGAAAGACCTAGCTGCTAGCTGTGTGTCCTGAGGGCTGGGCTCCACCTGCTCGCTCTGGAAGAGGTCCCAGGCTGTTCCCCCACTTTGTGCCCAGTGCTCCTTGGGGTGCAGCTCAGGAGACTCCCCTGCTGCTGTGAGCCGCAGCTCCCAGCACCCTGGGGCTGCCTTCGGGAGGCTGAAGTTCTTTCACTCTGGCAGGCCACCCCTCCGGCAGCCGCCCCTCTGACCCAGGGGAGCAGAGCCTTTCTGCTCTGAGTCCCTTTGTGGGTTCTGTCTCTCGAAAGTTTAGTTAGAATCCTTAGTTTATGAGTTTTTATCAGAGAGCTCCTAAGATTGGATCCCTTCGTGTTGCCATCTTGGCTCCGCCCCCCTAATTGTGTTTTTGAGAGAATTTTTGAATTTGTCCAATTGTATTTTTTGCATTTTTGTCCAATTGTTTTCTTCTGTCATTTTTTGTTGCAAGATGTTAATTTTCTTTTGCATTATTTTTCCAGATTTTCCATTTGATTTTTAAACTCCTTTCTGAACTCTTCTAAAAAGTCTTTCTGCTAGCGGCTAGGTAGCTTAGTGGATAAAGCACCAGCCCTGGAGTCAGGAGTGCCTGAGTTCAAATCCGGTCTCAGACACTTAATAATTACCTAGCAGTGTGGCCTTGGGCAAGCCACTTAACCCCGTTTGCCTTGCAAAAACCTAAAAAAAAAAAAGTCTTTCTTGGATGGAAACCAATTCATATTTTCCTCTGAAGTTTCTTATATAGCATCCTTTCTGTCCTCCTTTTCTAAGTGGTATCCTTATCTCCAAGGTAATATTCAACAGACTCTGCTTTTCTTTAGTCTTTCTTATTCATTTTGGGATATGTTGCAGCTAGGTGACACAGTAGATAGAGCCCGTCCCCGGAGTCAGGAGGACCTAAGTTCAAATGTGACTTCAGACACTTGATAATTACCTGTGTGACCTTGGACAAATCACTTAAACCCTCTGCCTTGCAAAAACAAACAAACCAAAAAAAAAGGCATTTGGGGATATAATATTCATCTCAAGGGATAGGGGAAAGAGAGCTTGCTCGAAGACCTTCAGTGTTGAGGTTGGCTTACTGGCCTGGGACCTTAGATGTTAGGAACTCCTTAGGGTTACCCAGTGGACCAACCAGTAAGAAACACCAGAAGCTCTATCTGGATTGTTTGTATTAAGGAAGTCAGCCACCTACTCCCTTTGCCTGGGGCTGTGTCTGGGCTGTCCATTGGGGCTGGAAAAATCAGAGGTTCTCTCTGGATACTTTTACTGTAGATGTCCACTGCCCACACACTGGGTCTTTGGGAAAGGTGTAAACACCTGAGGCTATTTTTGTGCTGTTTGCACTGGGAAATACCAGGCTATTGTGGTTTGGGCTAGCTGCACTGGAGCTTTCCCAGTCCACCTACATCTACTCCCACAGCCAAGGGAGTCAGTTAGTCCTCCCCACCTTACCCTGCTGTTGTTGTGCTGGGTCTCTATTCTCTGCTTTGGGTACATCCACACTCCTCCCATGAAGGCTTGGTTAATGTTGCTTCTGAAGAAAAGCCAGGAGAAATTAAAACAATGCTGGAAGTCCCAGCTCATTTTATAAATGAAGAAAATGAAGCAAGCAGGGTTTACTGATTTGCCCAGGGGCACCCAGCTAATATCTGAGGCCAAAGTTGAATTTAGACAGTCTTATTGACTCCAGCCCAGTTGCTTCTGTATATCACCTCCACCCTCCTGCCCCAAACCAGATATCAACCTAAACTAAATCCAAAGCAATTTGGTGCTAGGTAGGCAGTAGATAAGTTGATAAGCGGAATTAATTAGGCATACAATTTACAGAAGCAAATGAGTTCATTAACTTAATGTTTGATAAACGCAAAGGTCCCAGCAATTGGGGCAAAAGCTAGCTCTTTGACATGGTGAATGATATCATAAGCAGATTCATGAAAAAAGAAGAAATTACCTATCAGATCTATGTATAGGGTAAGATCATGACCAAATAAGAGAGAGAATGGTTCATGAGAGGTAAAATAAACTAAAATTAGAAGAAAAACAGGAAACTGGGGAGAAAAATCTTTGTTGCAAATTTCTTTGATGAATGTACATAGTGAACTAAGTTAAATACATACTGAGTCATTTTTTCTTAATTAATAAATTATCAGTAGACATAAATAAGCAGTTTTTAGAGGAAGATGGGTAAAGATGACAAAATAGTGCTGAAAGACTGTCAGAAAGTAGGAAGACTTGTTAGTGGAGCTATGAACTAGTTTATATCTTTATTTTGTGCTTGTAATGAATTGGAAACTGAAATGTCCATAAATTTTGGAATGAAAAAGTTATAATATATGAATGTGATGGAATATTTTTGTTCTGTAAGAAATGATGAAAAATCCGAGAAGATTTATATGAACTAATGCAAAATGAACTGAGCAGAATCAAGAGGACAGTTTATCCAATAATAACAATATCCTCAAGATAGTGAACTTTGAAAGACATAATAACTTTTTGATTCAATAACCAACCACAATTCCAAAGAATTCATGATAAAAACATGTTATCCATCTCATCTTGAGATAGTGAGAGTTAGGGTTTTTGTTTTTGGATTTTTTTGTTTTTTGTTTTTGTACAAAGTCTGAGTGGCTAACGTATTCATTGAATCAACTTTAAAAATAGTGTTTTATCAGAAAAATGTGGTTTTGGTAGACTTACTATCCCATATGAATCAATTCTCTACTATGCCATCCAAAAAAGGTAATATAATCTTAGGCTTTGTTAAAATAAATATAGTTTATGGATAATCTGCCAGTTCTCTTCCTTGATCAAACCAAAACTGATTTTATTTAAGAGTATATTAAGGATCAAGTATCCCGAAATCCTTTGCTCTTCCTCTTCCCTTGAGCCGTCCTAGGTAATCATTTAAAATGGTGAGGTATTCTCTTGATCCAGAGAACCCCACAAAATCATGCAAGGGGTTCAAATCTCCAGGTCCACTTCAAGAACACCTGTGAAACAGCTCAAGCCATCAAGGGTATGCACATCCAAAAAGCTACCAAGTATTTGAAAGATGTCACATTGAAGAAACAATGTGTTCCATTCTGTCGATATAATGGTGGAGTTGGCAGGTGTGCCCAGGCTAAGCAGTGGGGTTGGACACAGGGTTGTTGACCAAAAAAGATCACTGAGTTCTTGCTGCATATGCTTAAAAATGCAAAGAGCACCGCTGAATTAAAGGGTTTGGTTGTGGATTCTCTTGTCATTGAGCATATCCAGGTTAACAAGGCTCCCAAAATGAGATGGCATACTTACAGATCTCATGGTCGAATCAACCCATACATGAGTTCTCCTTGCCATATTGAGATGATACTTACTGAAAAAGAACAAATTGTTCCTAAACCAGAAGAGGAAGTTGCTCAAAAGAAAAAGATATCCCAGAAGAAACTGAAGAAACAAAAGCTTATGGCACTAGAGTAAATATGACATTAGAGTGCAAATAAAAGTGAAATAAAAAGAAAAGAGTATATTAAGGGGGCAGCTAGGTGGCACAGTGGATAGAGCACTGGCCCTGGAGTCAGGAGTACCTGAGTTCAAATCAGGCCTCAGACACTTAATCATTACCTAGCTGTGTGGCCTTGGGTAAGCCACTTAACCCCATTGCCTAGCAAAAACTAAAAAAAAAAAAAAGTATATTAAGGACATTGATAAACTGGTAAGCACCAATGAGAAAGTGTCATAATGTTAAATACCATAGAGATTTGATATTTTACTATGTGAGAATAGTTTTAAAGGATATTTAACTTAGTGTTAAGGATATTTAACTTAGGTTTTCTTTCTCAAATTTAATAAAAGCATTAATTGATATTTACATGTGAATTTCTCCAATGGATGTGATATTCTCCTGTGAATTTTTGTTAACTAGATGTGTTTTTCCCTCTTTTGGTGGACCCTTTATGTCTTGTTCAGTTTTTTTCTGAGATTGGGGCATATAAGATATATTTAAGATTTAAGGGTATTATATTTCATATGTTATTACATTAGATTTTTCTAGTTGCTCATTTTTTCTAAATATGCAGTTAACCTGTATTTACATTTAATAAGATCTGCTAAGTGTTGTTATTCTCAAAATTTTGCCCATTCATTTCTATCACAATTTTTTTTTCTCCCTTTCGGTCATATTAACCAAGAGTATAAATTTTGTTAGTCCTTTCAAAGAACCAGCTTTTAGGTTTTTGGGGTTTTTTTTATCATTTTAACAGTAATTTTTCCATTTTTTCCTGGTTTTTGTAATTTCTTTTTTTCTGTGTATTTTGGGTTTATTGATGTTTTATTTTTTGGATTGTATATATATAATGAATAAATCTCTTTCTATTTTGCTTATATATGTTTTCAGAGATAAAATTGTTCTCAGGACTATATCTGCATCCCATATGTTTTGAAATCATTTCATTATCATATTGCATTTTTATTGTTTCTATGATTTTTTGTTGATTAATTTATTCAAATGAACATTATTAAGTTTCCTTTTAGATCTTTCTCTTTTGCTTCTAGGGATTCCTTGTATTAAGTACTATTTTTACTGTAGGTTTAGTATTTCTGCTCTTTTGCATATATTTATGCACTCAGTAATTAGTTTATTTTTCTAAAGGAATCAAATGATGCTGAGAAACACATATATTTCCCAAGTCACATCTGTTCAGGAATTTGTTCATTTTTTTTATTTTTTATTTGTCTTTCTGTTAGATTTTCAAGCTTTGATAGAGGGGCATTAAAGTCTCCTGCATTTGTGTTACTCTCTATGCAGCATTACCTTCTTCCAAATCACAGTGAAGAGATCATCTATGATCTTTTATGGCAGGGGGTGGCATGAAATGAGAGTTACCTCCTCTCTATATATAAAACAAATGCAACCATTGAACTTTTAACTTTGCTCATTAGTTGTCTCTTTAACATTTAAAATAGATGTTCTGGAGATATTGCAAATCCAACATGCCCAAAAGAACTCTTTCACCTTAAACACACCCCTCTTCCAAATTTCACTGTTTCTGTGAAAAAGCATCACCAGACTCCTAAGTTAATACCTCAGCATTTATTCTCATATATTCATTCAGTTGTCAAACTTTGCCACATCTATGTCCACATCTCTCACCTGAGTTTCCTTTATACTTCCACAATTACTACCTTAGTTCTATACCAACTCCTTCCAATTCATAGCCCTTACTTTGATTCTCTCCCCTATTCTAGTCTACCCTCTACTATTGCCAAAGTGATTTTATTTAAGTGCTCGTCATGAACCTGGATAAATGGAGATATAGTGTTGATATCAAAAATGTGAGTGGTTAAAGGTGGCTACAGCTTCCAAAAATTGCAAAAAGAATGAGGATTTAGGAATGATTTATCAGTTAAAGAATCACTGGTGACATTGGAGAAAAGAGTTTCAGTCTAGTGACGGGTTTGGAATTCTGATTACTAACACTTGAGTGAGAACTCAGGAAATGGAAGTAGAAAGATAGAATTATTATTTCATATACTATGAAAGAAATAGTAGATAGAGTATGATAATTTCAGGAGAGGATAAATGAAGGTTCTTTAAGGATGAGCAGCATGAACATGTCTCTTTAGTGAAGCAGATTACATTTATATCTGATGAGAAGAAATTGAAAATAAGAATAAGAGAAGTAATAACCAAGAGATGATCTTCTCCAGGAGATGGTTAGGGGTAGGAGGTGAAGGAGATAGGATCTTAAATACAAATGGAAGCATCCTTACTAAGGAGAAGACTCATTAGAAATTTGCTAAGGAGAAGAGTCATTAGAAACTGATGCAAAGGGGCGGCTAGGTGGCGTAGTGGATAAAGCACCGGCCCTGGAGTCAGGAGTACCTGGGTTCAAATTTGATCTCAGACACTTAACAATAACCTAGCTGTGTGGCCTTGGGCAAGCCACTTAACCCCATTTGCCTTGCAAAAACCTAAAAAAAAAGGAAACTGATGCAAAGAGAGTGATATATCAATAGGGAGAGGGGAGGGGAGGGGAAGCTAGGTTGCACAGTGGTTAGAGCTCCGGCCTGGAGTCAGGAGGACCTGAGTTCAGATGCAGCCTCAGAAACTTAATAATTACCTAGCTGTGTGACCTAGGCAAGTCACTTAACCCCATTGCTTTAAATAAAAAATTTTTAAAATTAAAAAAAAATAGGGAGAGGGGAGAGATGAAGGATTTGAAGTGTAGAAGAGAGAAAAGGGAACTTTTATAAGGTGACCACTTTTTTTAAAGAACAAGAGAAGGTAATTCCTCTTCTGAGTAAGAAAAGGAGATAGTGTAGAAGAAGAGAGAAAAGGTAATGTTTATGGAAACATTTTTTAAAGCCAGAAACCTATTATATAGAATTATATATAAGATGATATTATTATTATTGTGCTGGTAAGTTAATCCACTTATTCGTCACTGGAGTTTGCTTTTTTAATATTGAGCTTTATGTTTTACATTATTTTTTAAATCTGTTTGATATATTTAATTGATTAGCTTATGTAATCATATTTTTCAAGAGTGGAGAAAGAAAAATATTTAATGATTAAGTGAAATTAAAGGCAGTTAAATAGCACATTGGATAGAGTGCTGGGCCTGGAGTCAGGAAGACTTGAATTCAAATCTAACCTTAACAACTACTATCTGGAGATTCCTGATAAAGGCCCAACCTCTGTCTGCCTCAGTTTCCTCAAGAACAAAATGGGGCTAATAATGGCACCCCCCTTCTAAACCTTAAGGTACTATATATTGTTAGCTATAGTAATAATAATTTTTATTAATATAAATACATAATGATATAAAATACAGTAAGAACAACTAGATGGTACCAGGGGATCCCAGGAATCAGGAAGATCTGATTTCAAATTCAGCCTCATACATTTACTAGTTGTATGACCCTAGGCAAGTCACCATTTGTCTCAGTTTCCTCATTTGTAAAATGATTAGGAGACAGAAAGAGAAAACCACTCCATTATCTTTCCCAATAAAACCCCAAGTGGGATCAGGAAGGGTCAGACATGACTGAAACAACTGAACAACAAAAATATATGGTCATTTGTGGCAGCTAGGTGGCACAGTGGATAGAGCACTGGCTTTGGAGTCAGGAGTACCTGAGTTCATATCTGGCCTCAGACCTTAATTATTACCTAGCTGTGTGGCCTTGGGCAAGCCACTTAACCCCATTGCCTTGCAAAAACATATATATATATATATATATATATATATACACACACACACATATATATATAGTCATTTAAAATTTTTTTAACTATTTAATTATTGCTTTTTAAGAGTAAGCTGGCATATTTTAAATGAGATTTGTCTTAGATTCAGCCTCTTTAATGAAAGTTTATTGCAACACTGGAAGTCATTAGAACTAAATTTTCAAAAATTGACATATACAACATTTCCTGTGTTTGGTCTTTAAGGAGCATGAATCTTGTCAAGATATACCAAGTGGCCCATTCATAGCACTCAAGGCCATCTTTATGCTATATCCCCACTTGGAATGTTCTAAAATTCATACTTAAAAATGATGGAATGAACAAAGATTTCATTTACAGATTTTATTTCAAACAAATGTACATTATGACCAAATGAAATAAAAAAACATTACTATTTCTGTGAATATTAACATTTCCTTTCTTGGGACTTGTTTTGAAATCTCTATTAGGAGACTAACACAAACAGCAGTAATATCAACATTGTGTAAAATAACTCAGCCAGGGAATTTGCAATGAAGTTGCACAAATGATCTCCAAAATTCAATATTCAGAGTTTTATGAATACATAAATCATATTTTTCTGTTGCATTTCATGACTAAATTACTTATGACATCTGAAGTTTGAAAGGAAACTAATATTCTAATGGTCTATTTTATGACCTGAGAAAAGTGTTACTATCACTTAAAAATGCTAAATGCAACTATATAAATTTATACTAAAATGCTGACTATAAATTAACATTAAGTTCAAGATTTTTTCTATTTTTATTCAGTATTTTCACAAATGAGCTTATTAATTACTGCAGCACATAACCTGGTTCTTCAAAAACAGCAAGCAAAATTTCTTGACTCATCTTTGGTAGTTTTATCTTCATGACTGAATTTTAATCTTGTGAAAATATATTAATATTTTTAGAAGAATGCCCCATTTTATTTGGATAGTTTAATTAACACTAAAGGGCATTTCTATTTTAATAACTCTTGTTAATATCAAAGAAAAATATAAGTATATTCAATTTTATAATAAATTTACATTGTTATAAAATATTAGCTTTTAATTTTAATTGATACAGCATTTTAAGACTTGTGGCACTTGATAGAAGTAGGAAATGTAAAGTAACATATAGGATGTTTGTTATATTTTGTTTTTTAGTATTTTTAGCCAGGAATTATTACAGCAATCAGTTTATGAATGATCTAACGATGCAAATCATAAGCCATCCATATCCAGTCTGTTTCCTTCTGTAAAGGGTACATCCTGATCCCATCTTTACGTTTCTAATTATCTAACATTAAGTACATGAGCAGTCCATCTATTATACTTTATAATTACTGTATGACCAGTCACCTCCTTTTCCAGTCCTATATTTTCTAAAATATAATTTTGTACCTCTTCTTGCACATAAATCATTATTCTCAGTATATTGCAGCCTCTTTATGACCACCCATACTTCTCCCCATTGTTGTTTGAGTCACTTAAAGTTTTAAATTCTTTAGAAATTATGTTCTTCTATGATTTATCATTATGGGATCTATATTAAAGTGAGAGAACTTCAAAGGTCATCTTGTCCAACTCCCAACAGATAGAAACACTAAGCATCAAAAGAGTAGATGGCTTGCCCAAAGTAACAAATGCATTATGTCCCAAATAGATCCCTTTTCATACCACTCTGTCCAGCCATAGCATGGTATCAGAATACAGGCTGCTGTTAAAAAAGATGGGATAGGAGCAGCTTAAGATCATTAAAAGAAAAGTTTTTCAAATGCAAGCTATTGTCTCTCTCATATTTAGTATAATGTCCATCTTCAGTCTGTGTCCAAAATATAAGCACTGTTGGACATGGATCTTTTGTCCATCCATATAACTTCATATCATAGTCTGGATAATAGTCATTCTTTGTCCACTTATTTATTTCCTCGATAGATTGTTAAACCAAACTTTTAAGTGATTAGATCTCATTAAGGAGTTGCGTAGTATTCTGATGGGTTTGTGATGAACACAGCCATTTACAACTATCACCATTCCTATTTCCATTTGATTCTATGCTAGGCATCCTCAAAGAAGAGTAGCAAACCTTTTTGGCAAGTAAATGACTAAAATATTATACATTTTTTGATACTGATGATTAAGAAATCATGTGGGAGACACTCATTTAGAAAGTTTATATGGTTGAATTTTGCTCCTCATCAAAAAAGCAATAAACACTCCAGTTGATCATTGGATATGTCAAAGTGGATGTTCTATAGGCATCTTAAACTTCATATCTAAAACTAGTCTCTTCACTGTTACTCCCCACCCCTCTACTGCACCCCGCCCCCACCAAATCCAGTCAAAAGCAAATCTTACTGATTAATACTTTAACTCCTCTGACACTGCCACTATTATCATTCAGGCTTTCATTAACTCTCTGCTGGACAACAGCAATAGCTGTCTGGTTGGCCCTTTCTGCCTTAAATCTCTTTGTCTGTGCTCCATTCACTACCAAAGTAAGCTTTCTAAAGCCCATGTCAAATCTAGGTCTGAAAAATAAACCCCAGTGATTCCATGTTACCTTCAAGATTAATTATATAATCCTTTTTTTTAAAGTCCCTCCATAACCTTGCCCTTCTCCTACCTTTCCAGTCTTACATTCTACTTCCCTCCACATACTCTATGATGCTCTAATCTCCACAGTTAGGTGGAACCTAGATGAAAGAGACTGAGAAAGTCAGACAGGATCCAGCAGATAGTAACCTAAAGAAAAAGAGAATATCAAGAAGAAGAATTGGATTGGTAGTGGCTAAGGCTTTAGAACGATCAGCAAGAATGAGGATTGAGAAAAGGCAATATTTGGTAATTTAGACATCATTCACAACTCCTCAATCTGCCTTGGACTTCCTCATTCAGCTGAAACTACTCTTTCTTAAGGATACATTTGATATATGTTTAGATCATTCTCGTGAATTTGTAGACATCACAAAATAAGTATATGGATCATTAGTCACCTTTGTTCACCATTTCTGGGTATTAATACCATGTATGATGTTTTTCTCCCAATTACTCTCCCATATATCCCCCCAAGAAGAGAACAGGTATCTTTTAAATATCTTGAGAAAATTTTTTCATGACATTTTAAACTTGGTCATCTCCAGTACAATTTCTTCTTTGAATACTGCATTTGGTTCAACGTGTCTTCCAGTTTTTGTTTTCTTTTGTACCATTTCTACTTCCTTATGTAGCACACCAAGTACTAAATCAAGTCTTTGGTTCCACTGTCTTCATTAATAAAAGCAATTACAGAATGGTTGAAAACTGCTCCATTTTTATCATGTCCTCATTCTAGTTTTTATATGTAAATACTTTGAGGATGATCCAATATAATTGGTTCTTTTAGCCCTTTCTTTTTCTCTGCTTCCTTCCTCCCTGTATTTTCATTGACCAAAAAGGAGAGGTTCTTATTTTTACTCCTGTATGAAAATGCAAGTGGCACATCCAAGGATGAGAGACATAAGATTTTTTTTTATCATGGATGACATAAAGAGGAGACAGTAACTCACATCAGTTATTCAAAGAATGCATTTCTTTATTTCTTCCTTTGCTTTTTATTGTTTTATGGGTAACACAACTCATAATCTCCTATTCTCTTCTTCAAGGTATTGCAAATGAATTAATGTGCAAGCCAGTGTTACTCATGCCTATCATTTGTGTCCACTTGGAGGGAAGATCAGGTATTTGGTGATCTTTTGGCAGATTTATGAAATTTACATCTCTTTAAAGTACTAAAAGAAATCAAAATAATCCATTGGGTTTTTTTTTTACAAATCCTTTTCTCATTTCATTAGGTAGCTTAGGTTAAAGCTGTTAAAATTGTGTTTTATATCTCATATTAATCTGTTTTTTTAGTATGGTATTGATCTGGCATTTGTTTTCAAAATTTGTGGTATATCTGAACACTAGTAGTCTAATATTTTAACTGGTTGTTTTCTTCCTACTAAGATGTAGATTGAGACCACTAAATTGTAATTATGAAAACTTTTATATTAGTTGAAAACAGGTAAGTACAACAGAATTGACAAGTAAAAAATGTAGTCCCAAAACATTGATTATTGTTTTTTATTCAACAAGCCTTTATTAAACCTTAACCATGTGATACTTTTACTAAACCGTGAGAAAAACAGAGAAAGTCCAAAATTCAATTACTGTTTTCAAGAAACTTTCAGCCTAATGGGAGGAATAACATGTAAATGACTATCTATATCACATATATTTATAGTTGAGGAAATTAAAATTTTGTTCTGTTTTGATTCTAAACTGTAATTGGCCCTATTCCCATTTTGTCAAGTCTCACTTCTCAGTTAAGCTTTCCTACTCTGAAATGACTTGTTTTTCATCCTTCATTTTAAATCAGACCAATGATAGATGATGACTTGATTTGAGTTTAAGTGAGGCAAAGTTGCTCAAAGTCAACAGCTTCACTTTGTCTTCCAAAGTCATCAAAATCCAGTAGATGACCTTAGGAGCTTCAAGGTCTGTCTGACCAAGCTCTAAGTACCCTACAGCACCTGCTTCAGTTATTTTCATGTCCACTGGAACAAATTCTTATCATTCACCCATTCCACCAGGGGAAGTCTTCACATGCTTGGGGTAGACATCTTCCAAACTGACTGACAGATTTGAGGCCTGTTGGTTACTTTAATTCTGGTTTTAGCCTGTCTGCCAAGAGGGTTTACCAGGGTGGGACCACTGTGCATGCCTCAATTTCTTGGAACCACAGGTGAGACACTTGACAGGTGGTTGACAAGTGGACACTGAAAGTGGATGCTCATCCCTGAAAATGACTTGGAAAGCCTTCTCTCTGGAGATGCTAATCCTCCCCTCACTTCTGAATTATACTCGCTCCTGAATTGGCTTAAAGGTATGATTGACAGGAAATGACCTTATCACTCCTAGAACTAGCCCCTGGGGCTTTTGCTTGTTAACCAGTTTAACCTGAGTCATCTCTTTGGTGTCTTTACACCAGAATCAGCTTAAACTGGAGCCCTTCCCAAAAGACAATTCTATCCTTCTCTCTCCTTGTAAAATTAGAGGAGGTTTGATTCCCCACCACCTTACCCTCTTCGTAGAAATCAAGTTGGGTGTTCTGGTCTCCTAGCCAAGATTACAAAAGTTAGATGAATCCTATAAAACAATTAACAGTCATTTAATTGTTGAGAGGGAAATGATCATCCACACTTGAAAACAACCTACTTTTCCCAACTGTAACCAATTGTAAGATACCTTAATCACCCAGAATTACTCCTTTTCTCCTCATGCAAATCACTTGACCTACTTTATTTACAACCACGTGTCACTATTGATACATTGCTCAGGAAAAGTGCCTCAGTTTCCATTGCTACATTTTACTCACCATAAAATGCCAATAGAAGATAATCTCAGAGGGAAGGGAAGAGATGGAGAACCAAGAAAGGCTTCTTGTGGAAGGAAGACTTTTGAACTGAGTTGAACAGGGAAGGAATATAAGTAATAAAGGCAGTTTTATATTTCGAGTATCATTGCCTTGGGTCCCATAGATAGTGTCTAATTCAAATCTTGCTCTTCTTTGACATCTAGCACTCAATCTATAAGACTATAGACATTATATTTTCTCTCCATTGGTAGAAACCTGATTTCTGCTCTGGTGACTTTTCACTTTTCCCAACAGTTCTAGCATCTTCCAGCTGCAGAATTTTGCTCTGACTGTGATGTACATTCAGAGCCCAGCCCATCAGGGGACTCTGACCCCATCACACAAATACTGCAAAGTTCTGAACTGCAAATACCAAAGTGAATCACCCTGCAGTAGCAGTGCAGCAGCTCTCTGAACTGGTGTTGTTGAGCTAGAGAACAGAGGAATGGAGGGAGGAGGGCAAGATAGGAAGACACACTCTGTGTAAGTGTGTGTATGTTTGTGTATATTTGTACTGAAGAATGGGGGGAGGACAAAATATGAAGACAGTTTACTCTTGTTTGTGTGTTTTGTGTGTATGTGTGTGTGTGTGTGTGTGTGTGTGTGTGTGTGTGTGTTAGGGAAGGTGGACAACAGTGTACCATTCCATTTAAACTGAGGGGAAAAACCACAGTATCCACTGGGACCAGTCGTAGTTCCCGAAAAGTCATTCAGGGCAGATGTAAGCTGGTGAACTTGCCCAACATGGAAGGAGGTTGGAACGCTTCAAGGTCCAGCCCTAAGAAAACCATCATGGGGGGGCAGATTTCAGAAAGAGAATGGGGATAGATGGGAAGGTGGGAATGAAATTACCAAAGATCTCAGTAAAAAAGAAAACTCAGAGACCTTGCACATAAACAGATAAATGAGCAGGGAAAACATTCATAACAGAATGAAATATGACATCTAGATTTAGTAAATGAATTCAAGCATCTCTGAATAAATACTGCAAAACATACCAAAAAAATGATCCAGGACTTGATGAAACAGAAGACCCCATGGGCATGAGAACATGGAAAACCAAGTTGTCCCTGAGAGATTCAAAACAGAAATGAAAAATACTAGAGCAGAATTTGTGACCTACACAATAAAAATAATGTCAAAATAGAAAAGCTGGAGTCTGCAATGGCACATCTAACCAAAGAAACAAGAGAACAATAGACTGGGAATGCAAATATACAGTCATGAAGGACAAGCTAGAAGAACAGAAGGAAATAAAACAATGATACTAAAAGAAAATGTGCTTAACTATTCAGGCAAAACATACTGATCTTGAAGACAGGGATGAGTAGAAATATTGTAAGGATCATAGGTCTCCCAGAAGAACATGACAGGGATATTATTGTGTAGTAGGAAATGCTGAATATGAAGAATTCAGTGAAACATGGGCAGAGTTGTATGAACTGATATGAAAAAAAAAAGTAAAAAAGAAGCACTGCAAATAGAAAAATATACAGGTATACAGATGAAAAAAAAATATATAAAAGAAAGTTGAATTCTTACAGAGATAATAAAAGCTTCCTTCCCCTGCACAGCAAAAAGAAGAAAAGAAAGGGGGAAAAAGTGAGACAACTACAAAACTGAATTATAATTATAATTATAAGAACAATTACACTTTGTCATATGTCACTATCAGATTTTTAAAATTGTTTTGATTTGTCACCAAGGAAAATTCATTCTGGAGGGAAGTTTTGAAATGACTATGATATAAAGAAAAAGGAAATCAATAAAATTGTTTTTAACTTGGTGAATAAAAAATTAAATCCAGTTGATCCAGTGCAAAAGAAAGGATTAAAGTCAGAAATTTTGCTAGAAAATATGGATGGGGGTCCAGGAGCTCTCTCCAAAATATTTCAAAACTCTTTAAAAATTATGACTAAATTTTTGAGAGACAGAATCCACAGAAAGATCCAGTGAGGCAATTCTCCAGCCCAAGATAACCTGGAAGATTGTTGGAAGGCTGTATTCCACAGGGTTGGAGGGGGATCATTGGACAGGAGGTCCAGCCTTCTGGGAGCAGCCCCAGGGCACCTGGGTCCCTGGAGCACCCTGGCAGCAGAAGTTGTTCTGTTTTCTGACCTGCCAAGCCAGGGAACACCCAACTTGGAAGATCAGAGGGCAAACCTCTGCCAGAGTGAGCACAGAGGCCAGGCCAGCCTGGCCCAGTGCAGCCCAGGACACAGAAGCAGGCCCATAGAGCCACCCAACAGGAGCCACCTGGCAGCTGCTCCCAGAACACTCAGACCATGGAAGGTAAGGGGATGAAGGGGAAACTTTCAAGGTCTCTCTTCTGTCCCTGGGACAGGACTCTGGGGTTTTGTTGACATTACGATCCTGGTCTCAGTCGGGGCCCCCCATTGCCATTGCAGAAACCCTCCTCACAGTTCCAGGGCAGAGGGGTATGCTTGTGGTCATCCACAGACCAGAGCCTCCCATAACACCTTAAAAAGAACTGAGGTCCTTGTGGGGGGTGTCCCAATAATACTCAAAAGCTCGGGAAGACTCCCAAAACCAGGGCACAGACTGGGGAAATAAGTAAACAAAAAAAGGAACCTGACCATAGACAATTACTTTGGTCCCATGGAGCATCAAAACACACACTCAGAAGATGACAAAGTCCAAGCTTCTGTAATCAAAGCCTCCAAGAAATACAGGATTGGGCTCAGGCCATGACAGAGCTCAAAAAAGATTTTGAAAATCAAGTAAGGGAGGTTGAGGAAAAATTGGGAAGAAAAATGAGGGAAAAGCAGGAAAAACATGAAAACTAAGTCAGTAGCTTAGTCAAGGAGATCCAAAAAATGCTGCAGCAAACAATATGTTAAAAAACGAGTTTAGATCAAATGAAAAAAGCAGTTCAAAAGGCAAATGAGGAGAAGAATGCCGTAAAAAGCAGAATTGGCCAGATGAGAAAGGAGATAAGAAAGCTCTCTGAAGAAAACACCTTCTTCAAATGTAGAATGAAGCTAAAGAAAGCTGATGACTTTGTGAGAAATCAAGAAACAATAAAATAATACCAAAAGAATGAAGACTCTAGAAGAATATGTGAAATATCTCATTGGAAAAACAACTGATATGGAAAACAGGTCCAGGAGAGACAAATTAAAAAGTATTGGGCTACCTGAAATTTACAACCAGGGAAAGAGCCTTGACTTAATTTTTAAAGAATTTCTACAGGAAAATCATCCTGATTTCCTAGAAGCAGAAGGCAAAATGGAAAATGAGAGAATCCACCAAATCTCCTCCTGAAAGAAATCCAAAAAAAACTAACCCCCAGGAATATTATAGCCAGAGTTCCAGAACTCCCAAGTCAAAAAGAAATATTACAAACAGCCAGAAGGAAACAATTCAAATATCATGGAGCTACAGTCAGGATCACACAGGACATAGTAGCATCCACATTAAGGGCTCGTAGGGCCTGGAATATAAAAGACAAAAGAGCTTGGAGTGCAACTGAGAATCCACTACCTGGTAAAACTGAACATCCTCTTCCAGGGGGGAAAAATGGGATTTCAATGAAATAGGAGAATTTCAAATGTTCCTGTTGAAACAGCCAGAGCTGAACCCAGGTGAAGCATAGATAGTGGACAAAAGGAGTAAATTATGAGTGTCTTTGATGATGAACTGTCCATATTCCTTCATGGGAAGATGATACTGATAATACTCATATAAACCTTCTCATTTAATAGAGCAGTTAGAAGGAGCTTTTATAGATGAGGCATAGGAGAGAGCTGAATTTAAAGGTAAAATATGGAGTCAGTAGGTGAAAGGAAAATGTACGGGGGGAAAGGAAAAGGAGAGGTAGAATAAACTAAACTATTTCATGTAAAAGAGTCAAAAAGCTTTTGCAATGGTCTGGAAGTGGGGAAGGTGAGGGGAAGAGGGATCCTTCATTCTCATTGGAAATGGCTGAGAGGAAACAACATACATACATACAGGGCATAGAAATCTAAAGGAAAAAGAGGAAAGCAGGGGAAGGGGGAGTGAATGTGGGTGATAGAAGTGAGGATAGTCAGATGTAAGACATTTTCTTTTTTTTACTTTTTGCAAAGTGCTGGGATTGGGTGTCCTATCTGGAACCACCAGGCTGCATGGTTCCTGGGTCTCAGGGGTGGGATGTAGGTTTGGTGTCTCCTGACCCCAGGACCAGACCTCTGTCTACTGCACCACTCAACTGCCCCACAGAACACTTTTGAAGAGGAGAAAGGAAAATATAATAAATGGTAGTGGGGATGAATGAATGGAGGGCATTACAATCAGCAACAGCAACTATGGAAAAATATGGAAGTAACTTCTCTGATGAAGTTATGATAAAGAATGTGGTCCTCCCCAGAGAAAGAGCTTATAGTATCTGAACACAGACTGAAGCACAGTTTTTCCTCTTTTTTTCACTTCATTTCTTGTAAGGTTTTTATTTTTGTGGGGGGATGGGTGATTATGTTTACTCTTTCAACAAGACTATTTTAGTAATGTCTAAATAAATAAAAATGTAAATTAAAAAAAACAGAAAATCTGGATCAAGAATAAGAGAAATCAGGGTGGCTAGGTGGAGTAGTGGATAAAGCACCAGCCCTGGAGTCAGGAGTACCTGGGTTCAAATCTGGTCTCAGACACTTAATAATTACCTAGCTGTGTGGCCTTGGGCAAGCCACTTAACCCCGTTTGCCTTGCAAAAAAAAAGAAAAAAGAGAAATCAAAAAATTGTAGACCTACATAGAAGTTTCATACTTATAAATCATGAATATTTTCTTTAAGAAAAGTCAGATTATGTTAAACATGGTATATACCTAATAACATCACAAAATGACAATCATTTTAACAAATAAAAATAACTCATTATTGACATAATCATCTCCCTGGAATCAGCTTTTCTATGTACCATCATTTTAAAAATTATGTTCTCATTGAGTTATTTTTTCTCATAAAATACTGAAAAGAAATGGAGGGAAAACAAGGCTAGAAATTTTAACCTTTAAATCTTTTGTATTTTAATAAATTATTGAAAAAATGGTTATGGGTAGAAGAATGTAGATAATGACCTCAGTAACTTCATATAGAAATTTAAAGATATAAATTGCTAGGAGAAAGCCTAAAATTACAGCAAATATTTTACTCATCAAATGGACAAGTACAGCTGCAAAAGTAGCATTGCTTAGAATATTAACTGGATGAAGGAAGAATGTGAACAGTGTGAATTTATAAAATGGAAATAAAAAGTAGAAAGTAAAACCAATTTTTAAAAAAGTTCCAAATAAGCAAGGGCATCCTGAAGTCATTTAAAGATAAAATAAAAGGACAATATGCAGAAAAGATAAGGAAAATGTCTATTAAGTTTTTGTTTTTTAACAAATTTTACATCATCAATGTGTAGGATACATAACAAAAACTTTGAAATGAAGGGGGGAACGTTTGCCATCTTCAGCTCTGGCAGTTAAACTATGCTGATGGCATGAAAAGTCAAACTATGGCTAGCCAAGGAATAGTTTTGACTCTGGCCCTTTAAAAAGCAAAGCACTTTTCCTAAGAACTAGGTGAAGCCAAAAAAAAAACAATCCCTGAAGAATCCCTGGTACCAAAGAAGAAAGTCAGCTATAGGAAAAATCCAGCCATTCCTTGATAGGAATAGTAATTTGACCTTTATAAAAGGAGAGATTTCTACCTTCCCCACACATTGGTTGGGACATTTTGTAGTATAGCTGCTAATTTAGTAGGAAACAGGCCATCTATAAGATAGTAGACCCATTCAGATGTCATATCCAGAAAAGATGTGCCTAGCAAGTGTAATAGGAGGACACCATGAGGTTAACAACACTGAGACAATGCCAAAGCATGAGTTTCTTTGGTTCTATGTACTCACTAAGTTTGGTATTCTACTTGTATTCTCGAGATGTGCCTACTCTTCACACTGATGTGGCTTGGAATTGTAGGAGTATGTTTCCAAGGAATATATAGAGTATGTTTGGTAGCTACTGTTCTTTGGTAGCTACTCATTAAAACCTTTGCCTTTGATTAATTGTGTCTACTTGCTGACTATTAAAGGTCAACCCACTGTTGAGCCTCATGAGGTCCAGTTTTAGGAATGTAGACCCACAGAATACCTAGAAACTAGAGGATGTCAACTCTGGAGACCTAGTCTTTTGAGTTTTAAGAGATACCCATAGGAAATATAATTTTTTTATTCCTATCCTTTCCAACATGTTCTTTAGTAGTTCCTAAAACCTCTGTACTCTCAATTTACCCTCTAATCCTAAACTGACTTAAAAAAAACAAAACCAACCATTTACTAATTCCTCTTTCCTACTTGACTTTTTTGGCTCATTTGATAAAGTCTTTTGGTGGGACAAAGGACTTAGAATTCTCAGCTTCTGGGAACTGACACTGTAGTTTAGTGTTGTTGTTGTTGTTGTTGTTGTTGTTGTTGTTGTTGTTTTAATCTGTGCTTGTTAGGAATTGATTTTCTTTTTTGATTGTTTTTTGAATTTTACAATCTTTCCCACAATCTCGCTTCCCTCCCCCAACCCCCAACAGAAGGTAGTCTGATAGTCTTTACATTGTTTCCATGCTATATACATTGATCAAAATTGAATGTGTTGAGAAACAAATCATATCCTTAAGGAAAAAATAAAATACAAGAGATAGCAAAATTACATAAGATAACAAATTATTTTTTCTAACAAACCTCAGGTGCTACATTCTAGACTTATTTCAAATCCATCCAGAAGAAAAAAATGGTTTCATTTTTTTAAGTTTACTAAAGAGGCACATGCATGATATTTTAGAAGTATATGGATTCTCTTTGTATGGTTTAAGTGTGCATATATTAGAATTTTGAAGAAGGAAATGAGTATTTAGTCTAACCACTCATTGTAAAGACAGGGTAATGGAGGCCCAGAGAATTTAAGTAACTTGCCATTGGTAACATAGGCAGTAAATAGTAGAACCTAGGATTCAAACACAGGACCTCTAATTTCAAATCCCCATGTGGGTATATATGTTTTCATTGCCTTATAAACAATCACCACAAATAAGTTTGCTCAATCCCCACTTTCATACAGATTACAAGTGTTCTTAGAATTCAGAGAAAGGGATGCTCAACTGTGAATTGAACCAACCTTTCTGGAGAGCAATTTGGAATTATCCCCAAAGGGCAATAAATCTGTGCATCCCCTTGATCCAGTAATATCACTTACTAGGTCTGCATACTGAAGAGATCATGAACAAAGGGTAAAAAACCCACATGTACAAAACTGTTCACAGCAGCTCTGTCTGTGGTGACAAAGAGTCGGAAGTCGAGGGGATGTCCATCAATTGGGGAATGGCTGAACAAATTATGGTCTATGTATATGTTGGAATACTATTGTTCTATAAGAAACCAGGAGGGATGGGATTTCAGGAGAAAGCTGAAAAGACTTGGATGAACTGGTGCTGAGTGAGGTGAGTAGAACCAGAACAACATTGTACACACCAACAACAGCATGGGGTGAAGATCAACTTTGATGGATTTGCTCATTCCATCAGTGCAATAATCAGGGACAACTTGAGGGGATCCATGATGGAGAATACCAACTGTATCCAGAGTTTAAACAAAGAACAAAGATTGTTATCTTCAATTTTTAAAAAGTTGTCTTATATACTGCATAATTTTATTGTCTCTAATGGTTTTCTTTTCTTTCTTCCATATGGATCTCAACACATTCAAATTTGATCTATCCATATCTTGGAAGCAAATGTAAAGACTATATCAGATTGTCTTCTGTTGGGGGAAGGTGAAGGGAAGGAGAGGGGGAATTGTAAAATTCAAAACCTTGCAAAAATGATTGGTAGAAACTATCATTGTATGTAATTGGAAAACAAAATATTTATAAAAAAGGAAAGATCAATCAGAAATAAGCTTATTAAAGGAGATTTTCTGAGAAGGTAGAGATTGAAGAGGTCTTGGTTAGAATGGATAGCATAGATCAAAAAAGAAGGAAAACATAGCAAAAAGAAACAGCAAAGTCACAGACAGGATTATTTGGGAAGCTTTTGTGGCAAAACTAATTTTGGTGAGGGGGATAATAAGAAAAGTTAAGCAAATAGAATGGGAAGAAATCATAGACCTTGAAAAATAAATCATTGGAGAAATTTAAACTTGGTATGCTGGGAAATCAGCAACCATTTAAAATGCTTTAGCAGGGAAATAACATGACAAAGGTGGTTTTTAAGGAAGACTAATCGAGCAACAGTATTGCAGCTTGGATTGGAGGGATAAGAGGCTGGAGTCAAAGAGACCAGAAGGAGATTAATGTAGTATTCCAGCAGTATTTTGACAGTTGTGGTGATAGTGGAAATAGCAGATACAGGACACATTTTGAAGGAAAGATTGGCAGACACATACCTAATTGGATCTTGGGGATAAAGAAAGTTTTATCAAAGACAACTGCAAAGTTTCAAACCTTGATGTTAAAATAATTAAAGTGCATTGATAGGGATGGGAAATCAGGAATTAATGGCAATATTAGGGGAGGGAAATTATAAATTTGGTTTTGAATATGTTGGGCTTGAGATAAAGCTAAGGTAGCATATGTCTAGTAAGTAGATAGAAACACATTTGACTGTTAATTTACTCTCATGATTTTATGTGAGGTAGAAAATTTACAGTAAACAACAATAGTATAAATACTATTTGAATTTAGGAGATGCAACATCAGTAGGGTGAGTTAAAAAAAATCTGATTTTCATGAAGATGTGCTGCAATAAGGGAAAAAAAATTTAAAAAATGATTGATTAAAAGTGGAATTAGACATGATTGTACATGTATAGCCTATCTCAGATTACTTGCTGTCATAGGGAGAGGGGAGGGGAGGGAAGGGAAAGAGGTAGAAAATGTAGAACTCAAACGCTTAACAAAAAGCATGTAATTGAAAAATTAAAATAAACTAAAGTTCCAAACATTAAAAACAACCTAAGTAATTATTTCTTAAAAATGGAGTTAGAGCAAATTTTTTTCAAAAGCTTCCACAAGGTGTCAGCAATACTTTAAAACTTAATGAACAAGGAGATAAAATAATAATTTTAAATAAAATATCCAAATTCCCCAATATTGAACTTCGGGGAAGTAAAGTATTTAATTTTTTTGTATTTTGTATAGTTCTTAAACGATCCTAAGTAATTTTACATAATATATAAAACACATCTTTGTGTTATATGCCTGGAAGAGCATCATTTTTCTAGTCTGGAATATAGATGCTTCTAACTTCAATATTAAACAAAGGAATTCAGAATTATTATATATATTATATACAGAAGAAACGAGGAGCACCAGGGGGCAGCACTATCTTTAAAAAAAGAAATTTAGTTTTTTAGGAATAAAAGGATATCACCATTGTTCAGTAGACAATAAAAACTAACCCAAAAACTTAGAGGATATTTTAAAAGATATTGAGTGTTCAGGATTTGTTAATTATTATTCCATACATTTTCCAGTAAAAATATTACTAAAAACTTTTCCATTTATATTTAAAATAACATTTAAAATAATTGTATTCAAAACTATAAATATCTTGGTTAAATCAAAGAAAAATGTTGCTCTTTTGAAATATAACTAAATTGAGCAGGTACAATTATTATCCAGAAGGTTCTGGTTTTGGTGACCCATTAGAAGTTGACCTATGGAGGAGAGTTCTACAAAATTTTTGTTGAGGCATCAGAATTTAAATATATATCATGACTAAATGGTTAAGCCTTTTTTGCTTTTATTTCCACTGTGTTCCTTTTTTGTAAAATAAAACAATCTTCCTTCTGTTGATTGTGACTTCAGTTGGTGAACATTTTATTTAACCTCTATTATGTGCCTGGAACTAGACTAGGTACTAGAAGCACAGATAAAAAAATGAAACAACTATTCTCAAGCAGCTTACATTTTTTAAAATAAATTTTTATTGACATCTTTTGTTTTTATTTATATATTTTTCCTTCTCCAGCTCTCAGAAAGTTATCCCTTATTAAAAAAAAAAACTATGAAAACAAGGGAAAGGGAAAAAATTTCCATAAAACTAAGCATGATATCAAAGAAGTCTGCCAAAAGATAGCAAAGGAGTGGAGGAAAGATGTCTTTTAAGGTATTACCTTTGAGCTAAGCATGGTCATTAGAATTTTGCAGTCATTAGTTTTAATATATTGTTTTTCTATCCATTTACAATTCTAGTTTTTATGTATTTTGTTTTTCTGGTTCAGCTTAGTTCACTTTGCATCTCTTTAAGTCTTTCCATGCCTCTTCATTTAAGTATATTGTTTCTTACAGTATAATAAAGTCCTGTTCAATCATAGACCACAATTTGTTTAGCCAATGAAGTTTCATTCATTTAAGGACCACAATTTGTTTGGCCATGCTCCAATCAATGGACAGGCATCTACTTCCAGCTCTTTGCTACCTCAAAAAATACTGCTATAAATATTTTGGTATGTCATGGGATCTTTCTCTTTGGGGTGCTTTCATTTGGGGTATGTGCTTAGCAGTGAAATTAATGCATCAAAAATTTTAATCACTTTCTCTATTTCCAAATTGCTTCCCAAAATTGTTGCATCAATTCCTAGAAATTGCATTAGTATACTTATCTTTCTTGAAACATCCCAACATTGATTATTCCCACATTTTGTTATCTTGGTCAATTTTTGGTTGTGAAGTAAAACTTCAGGTTTATTTTATTTGAATTTTTCTTATTAGAGATTTGAAACATTCTTTCGTATGTTGGTAAATAATTTGCAGTTATCCTTTTGAGAATCATTTGTTTATGTGTTCATATGTTGACTGCTCTTCCATTGGGGAATGGCTTTTGATGACATATTTCTGTTAGTTGTCTACACATTTTAGATACCAACCTTTATCAGAGATATTTGGCATTGTTGACCTCTTATCTTATCCTAGGAGAGTTAATTTTATTCATGCAAAAAAGGTTTTCAGTTTCATATAATCAAAATTATTTATTTTACCTTTTATGATTTCCTCTGTTTTTATTTTGGTTAAGAATTCATCACCTTCCCATAGCTATAAAAGACATATGATCTGCCTCTCTTCTAATCTTTTGTCATAGTTTTTAATATCCACATATCTATTTTGAATTAATTTTGGAATATGGACTAAGGTGTTGGTCTAAGCATAATTTCTACCATACTAGTTTCCAGTTTTCCAAGCAGATTTTCTTATATAGGAAGTTATTTCTTTTATTTATTTACTTTGAATTTTACAATTTTCCCCTAATCCCGTTTCCCTCCCCTCACCCCCCCCCCCCACAGAAGGCAGTCTGTTAGTCTTTACGTTGTTTCCACAGTATAAATTGATCTAAGTTGAATGTGATGAGACAGAAATCATATCTTTAAGGGGAAAAAATAAAGTATAAGAGATAGCAAAATTACATAAGATAACTGAGGTTTTTTTTTTAGTTAAAGGTAATAGTCTTTGATTTTTGTTTAAGCTCCACTATTCTTTTCTCTGAATACATATGGTATTCTCCATCGCAGATACCCCAAAATTGTGCCTGTTCGTTGCACTGATGGAATGAGCAAATCCATTAAGATTGATCATCACCCCCATGTTGCTTGTTAGGGTGTACAATATTCTTCTGGTTCTGCTCATCTCACTCAGCATCAGTTCATGCAAATCCTTCCAGGCATCCCTGAATTCTATAGGGAGTTATTTCCTAGGTAATTTATAAGTTGTAGTCTTAACAAGGAAATCATATAGTTATCATGACTTTTTTCTTTTTAGGTTTTTGGCAAGGCCAATGGGGTTAAGTGGCTTGCCCAAGGCCACACAGCTAGGTAATTATTAAGTGTCTGAGGCCAGATTTGAACTCAGGTACTCCTGACTCCAGGGCAGGTGCTCTATCCACTGAGCCACCTAGCTGCTCCTTATCATGACATTTTACTGACACCCAAAAGACACCTTTAATTTTTGTGTTTTTTTGCATTGTAGTTCCAGACTTTGTTGTTCAGTCTTGTCCCACTCTTTATGTACCCATTTAGTGTTTTCTTGGCAAAGACACTAGAATGGTTTGGAATTTCCTTCTCCAGATCATTTTATAGATGAGAAAATTAAGGCAAATGAGGTTAAGTGACTTGCCCAGTCTCAGAGCTAGTGACTGAGACTGAATTTGAACAGGGTCTTCCCCGAACTCCAGGCTTGGTGGATACACTGCAACATCCAACTGCTCAGTTCCAAACAAGCTGTCTTTAAAGCCTGTCCCAATCCAAAATTAACTCACTAAAGTATTCAAATTATAAGGCCACCAATTATTGACCCAGACTCCCCATATTTGTATTTGTTTTCTGAAAGTAATCTGGTACTATCCTAAGGAAACTTCTTACCTCTGGCTTAAGACTATGATACATTGACTTTAGGTCTTGCCCACAGCTTTCATCTCTTTTTTTTTTTAAAGAACTTCCTTCAGCCTCTTTGGCTGTCAGATGCCCTTTGCTCAATAAGGCCTTTGAAAGGAGCTCTTCCCAGATCCCCCATTTGAGAAGGGTTCCCAGAAAATCAGCCTGCAAGATAAAAATCCCTCTTTCTCAGATAATTTCCCACCCTGGCTATGCTGGCTACAAACCTCCCTCACCAACCCCAACTCCCAACCCCCCCAATCCCTGCCACCACCCTTTTTAGTTTCTTTTTATGTATTATCCCATTAGATTCTGAGTTTCTTGAGAGCCTAAACTGTCTTCTTCCTTTGTAGCCAATGCTTACCATAATGTTTGATACATAGTAGGTACTAAATAAATGGTTTTTGGCTACTGATTATTCCTCTGATCAGCCCTTCTTTCTCTATGTAGATCAGTTCCCAGGTACTGTCCCTACTATCAGTTTATCTTAATTGTAATGTTCCGATATTTTAACCAGGAAGACTCATCTTCATAAATTCAAATCCAACCTCAAACACTAGCTGTGTGAACTTGGGTAAGTCACTTAACCCATTTGCCTGTTTCTTCATCAGGAAAAGTAAATGGGAAATCACTCCAGTTCTTTGTCAAGAAAACCATAGATGGGGTCATGAAGAGTTGGAAACAATTGAACAACAAAATCTTGCTAAGATTTACCTTGCAACTCCCCCCAAATTCTTTGTTAATTCTTTTCACTATCATTATGATGTCATTTTTAATTCCTGTTTGTCCCTTAGAGCACTGGCTTTGTAGTCAGGAGGACAGGAGTTCGAATCCAGCCTTAGACACTTGCTAACTATGTGACATTGGGCAAGTCACTTCACCCTGATTGACTGGTATCCAGGGTCATCTCCAGTTATCTTGATTCATATCTGACCACTGGACCCAGTTGGCTCTGGAAGAGAAAGTGAGGCTGGCAACTTAGCATAGCACCCCCTCAGTCAAATCTAATTCATGTGTTTGTCAAGGCATTACATTCCTGATGTCATGATCTTCTTTGAGAATGAAGAACAAACATCAAATGAGAGAAAAAGAGTTGGTCAAAAGAACTGGGATCTTAAATGAGCCTGACTATTCCCTTGCCTATTAGTATTGCTGTTATGTAATACATATTTCGCTCAGTTTAAAGTGCTAAATCAGACCTATGGAGAGGAAGAGACCTATGCTGAGGAAGAAATAGAAAGAGAAATCTCATTCAAAGTAACTGTAGACAGTATAAAATACCTGGGAGTCTATTTGCCAAGGCATAAACTTTTTGAAAACAATTACAGCACACTTCTCACACAAATAGAATCAGATTTAAATAACTGGGCAAACATCAACTGCTCACGGATAGGTCAAGCTAATATAATAAAAATGAGAATTCTACAAAAACTAAACTACCTGTTTAGTGCCCTACCAATCAAAATTCCAAAAAATTACCTTAACGAATTAGAAAAAGTTGTAAGTAAATTCATATGGAGAAATAAGAAGTCAAGAATTTCCAGGGATTGAATGAAAAAAAAGTGCAAAAGAAGGTGGTTTAGCCCTACCAGATCTAAAATTATATTATAAAACATCAGTCATTAAAACCATCTGGTATTGGCTAAAAAAATATAGAGTGGTGGACCAGTGGAATAGACTAGGTCCAATAGCAGGAAATGATTATAATAGTCTGCTGTTTGATAAATCCAAAGTGTCCAGCTGTTGGGATAAAAACTCTTTGATAAAAACTGCTGGGAAAATTGGAAGTTAGTATGGAAGAAATTTCAATTAGACCAACACCTCACACACCCTATACCAAGATAAGATCCAAATGGATACAAGATTAAGACATAAAAAACAATATTATAAGCAAACTAGAAGATGAAGGAGTAGTTTACCTGTCAGATCTATGGAATAGGAAGCAGTTTATGACCAAGGAAGAGATGGAGAACATCACTAAAAACAAACTAGATGATTTGGTTAAATTAAATTAAAAAAACTTTTGCACAGACAAAACCACTATAACCAAGATCAAAAGAAATGTAGTAAACTGGGAAACAATCTTTACAACTAGTATTTCTGACAAAGGACTCATTTCTAAAATATACAGAGAACTGAGTCAAATTTAAAATAAAAAAGTCATTTCTCAATTGACAAATTGTCAAAGGATATGCAAAAGCAATTTACAGATGAGAAAATCAAAGTGATCCAGTCATATGAAAAATTGCTCTAAATCATTACTTATTAGAGAAATACAAATTAAAACATCTCTGAGGTACCACCTCACACCTCTCAGACTGGCCAATATGACCATAAAGGATAATGATGAATGTTGGAAGGGACATGGGAAATCTGGGACACTAATACATTGTTGGTGGAGCTGTGAACTCATCCAACTTTTCTGGAGAGCAAGTTGGAATTATGCCCAAAGGGCAACAAAAATGTGCATACCCTTTGATCCAGCAATACCATTACTGGTTCTATACCCTGAAAAGATGATGAAAAAGGGTAAAAAAATCACTTGTTCAAAAATATTCATAGCAGCCTTATTTGTGGTGGCAAAGAATTGGAAATCAAATAAATGTCCTTCAATTGGGGAATGGCTTAGCAAACTGTGGCATATGTATGTCATGGAACACTATTGTTCTATTAGAAACCAGGAGGGATGGGAATTCAGGGAAGCCTGGAGGGATTTGCATGAACTGATGTTGAACTAAATGAGCAGAACCAGAAAAACACTGTACACCCTAACAGCAACATGGGGGTGATGATCAACCTTGATGGACTTGCTCATTCCATCAGTGCAACAATCTGGGACAATTTGGGGCTATCCTAGATGGAGAATACCATCTGTATCCAGAGAAAGAATTGTGGAGTTTGAACAAAGACCAAGGACTATTACCTTTAATTTGGGGGGGGGGGGACTGATATCTCATTATGTAATCATGCTATCTCTTATATTTATTTTTCTTCCTTAAGTATATGATTCCTCTCTCATAACATTCAATTTGGATCAGTGTATACCATGGAAACGATGTAAAGACTGACAAATTGCCATCTGGGGGGAATGGGGATAGAGAAGCAAGATTAGGGGGGGAAATGTAAAACTCAAAATAAATAAAATCGTTCAAAGGGAAAAAAAAATGTACTGAGCTGAAAGACAACCAAAGGTTTCCCACAGTGCATGTCTCTCCTCCATTAATTCAATTTGCACAGTAGAATTCTAGATTATAGTACAGAGCTGGAAGGGACCACCAGAGTTCAGCTAATGAAGATCCCTCATTTTACATATACAAAGTGCATGGTTTAAGAGGAAAAGTTTTGTCCAAAGCCAAGGGGAAGAGAGCCCAAATCAAAGGAGCCAGCTGCTGCCCACAGCACTTGAACCAGGTAAAGTTGTGCTACTTATTCTGGTCTTAACTGGAGCAAGGCTTAGCCCTCTGCAGAGTTTTCTTCCCCCAGGCTTTCCAGGGCTTTTACCTCACTAGGAGATTCAATAGCCTGGGCCTTCTTGCTGGGTTTCTTTGGGACTGCAGCTATTGGCTGCCCCTGCTGCTCAGATTCTTCCAACCTTTGCCTCCAGCAATCTTCTCCAAGCCAAGTTTCCAAATGTTCACTTCCCTGGGGCATGGAGAAAGCCCCGAGGAAGAGGCAACATTATAGGAAGTAAAGCTCACTGGAGGTGGCAGTTCTGGCATGGGAATGGGAATTATCCCCACCCCCTGCCTTTTTTAATATTTCAACATTATTTGATTCCCCTTCCACCTCACCCTAACCTCAGAAAAACATGAAGGACAGCTTGTGCATATGATTCAAATAGAATTACATCCAAGATATCTTTTAGAGACAATGAAAATAAACTCACTTAACATTAAAATCTTAAAATTTACAATAATTGACAGTGCTTTGAATTCCAAAGGAATTGTTAAATATGAGAGGTTTATGGGCAAATTGAAACCAGTTTGTGTTTATAATGTAAAAGCAGAAATAATAGTACAGCTTCTATACTTATTTTTTAAAAAGTTTTTGTGCCTTTTGTTTGAGGAATTCATGGTTTTTAAACTTCTCATTTAATTTTTGACATATTGGCATCACTTATAGAAATATGGGCATAATTAATTCTAACATGGTGAGACAATATATGCAGTTTATTCTTTGGCTTCTCCCTGATGAAAAAAAAATTTTTTTCTACCTTCATAGAATGTCTTATAACCCTTTCACCCTTGAGGGAAAGTGCTAGAAAGGAACAGGATACTATGTTGGGTAGGTTTGGGAAAAAGTGATACTTTTACTGTTATTTGCCTGTAGGACTGCTCCTTTAAGTAGATGTAGTAATGACTGGAATTTGTTTGACGGTGGGTTAATCACCAACAGCTATTGCTACCTAGGCAAGCCCCAGTTATAAATTAATGATGGGAGCTGTAGAAAGAGTGGGTAGAGATCTCTGGATATACCCCGAATTGAGCAGCATGCCCTGAGGAATATTCCGAGGAGAGAAACCACTTGAGTATACAGTATCCATATTTAATTTGCTTTTACTACAATCATTCTATTTCTATGTAGTTTTTGTTGTAGTAGAGGTACCACTGTGCCAGCCATGGGGAGATAGTTACTTTGACTTCTCTGGAAAAGTCAGGTGATCCAGTTTAGTTCTTTTTTCCCCCATGGCTGAAACAGAATGAAACCTGTTAGAATGACACTCTTTTACCATTCTTTTTCACAAATCTTCCTAAACTTCTGTGGATCTTGAGATCCTGCAGAACTTTCAAAGATACTTTTGGGGGCAGACAACGGAAGGAAAAGAAGGGAAATTTCCCAATTGGCTAGTTGAGGGGGAACAGGAATCAACCATACTTCTATTGAATTCCCAAAGCCTTTTGCATAACCCTTTTCAAAAATCATCATATTGCTAAAATACAGCCTTATATCATCTGTATTAATGCAAAACATTCCATGGGAGTCAGAAAACTTGGTCACTTACTAACAGTCTCTGCCATTGACAAGTTATTATTTATCCCTCTGAATTCAGTTTCCTAATCTGCAAAATGATGATGATAATAATTGCATCTCACAGTTGGAAAGAAAGTTACTTGTAAATGAGAAGGGCCTATATAAATGTGAACTGTTGTTTTTCTGTTATCTGATTCTAGGTTAACTAGGAAACACTACATGGAAAATAAATTTTTTAATGTCCTAATAGATGCTGCCCAGCATAGAAAACACATCAACTATACAGACCCCATAATTTGACCCCATAATATATGTGATGAAATATGATAGCTGAACTGTATCTCTCTCCATTTTTTTTACATTCATAAATATATATCAAGCCAAAGAGATGAAAGTGTCTCCAAGTGCCCAGTGATTTGGGAATATAAAATGTTCAATATCTTGTACGTTGCTTCGTGAAATATATAGAAAATCTATTGGCTTTCTAGTCTATGGTCAAGTTTTAAAGTTGCAGAAGCTATTCTTACAGTTTTATTAAAATGAATCCAGTGGATCAATTCAATTACCAATTAGACATTATTTGATATGCAAGGATAAGTAACAATAGATATCAACTTAGAAGCACTAGATTCTTCATAACTACTGAGTTTCAGAAGAAAAATAGAAATTTTTCATCCATGGGAAGAGAAAGATAAATAATATAGAAAAACCTGCTTATAATTTTGTTAGATTTTACTTCACTGGGGTCTTCAAAAATCAAAATATAACATCCTGACATAGTTTCTTCTCATGAAATGCTCATTTAGAATCTTAATGAGTGTTTGGATTTTGTTTTATCTCAATGAAAATTTGCATGTTAATAAGTTCATAACTCAGAGAATATATATAAAAGTATATCATTGCAGCATTTTATTGTAACATAAATTACTATTAATTATTATTAACATCTGGGATACAGAAAGAATCATTCTGTAGATTTTGACCCTGATCCCATTTGAAAAGGACAGTTAGTAATAAGCTCTGATTACCTGTCATATGCAAGATAGCTCTTTGTGTGTTTGTGTGTGTGTGTGTGTTTGTGTGTGTGTGTGTGTATAAGAGAGAGAATTTACTGAATCTTTTATTATCTCATCTCTTTTTTACTTCTAGCTTTTATGAAACCAAAGAGAACCCAAAATATACTGGTAACCTCTTTTCTAGCCTGATGCTATGAAAATTGTCCTTATAATGCCTGTTCTTGAGAGTTACGTATTTACATATTTAACAGCAAGTACAATATTAACAATGCATTCCTTAAATTGTCTTTTCCACAAAATACTTCTAAAAGTTTTCTTTATGATTCTAGGGCTGTGGCTCCCAGATGAGCATGTCAGAAATGTCCTGTAGTGAAAGTACATCTTCTTGTCAGTCTCTCGAACATGGCTCAACTCCAGAAATCCTCATTGGCCTGCTTTATAATGCCACAACTGGCAGATTATCAGCTGAAGTGATAAAAGGCAGCCACTTCAAAAACTTGGCAGCAAACAGACCACCCAGTGAGTGAAAATCTTTTTAAAAAAAATTTTTTTTAATCCTAATACTTTTTATACTTCTGGGACTCTCTAAGTGTTAGGGACTTCAATCCTATCATTTAGACCTACCCAATAAAAATGAAATGGTACAATCATCAACTAATCTGTTTCATGTTTTCCATTTCTAATCATTTGGGAAATGAATCTGAAATTCAAAATATTAGTTATGAGTTGACAGACTTAATTTTTTATGGTGAATTGAATAAATTATCTTTATCATAATGTTTAACTATTAATGCCAGAAAGGAAAAAATAAAGCATTTTAAAGTATATTAGTTAATAGACCTATATAAAACTTTTGTTCTTACATAAAAGGTTGATATCCTTGTGTTTCTCTGAGTATACTATTATAAGCCATAGTATTTACTCATGTATTTTCTCTTTATGTTCTTTTACTACTACATTTTGAGAAGAGATTATTTTCCCCAGGTAATTCTCCATTTACATTTTTTTCTACTCTTAAATAGCTGTCAGCAGAAACTTCTCTAAGGTACATGTTCTTTATCCTTGGGAAGATAAAGTTAAAAGTCTTCTTTTCAATACTAGTTGCTATTTCTCTGCCCCTACCCCTGTCCCTGCCTCACTGCCCCTCCTTCCTTGCCACCTTTATCTGTATTTCCCCATCCAACTGTCCTAGACTGGGATCTTGGGAGGGAAGGACTTTTCTGGTCTTATAAGTGCGCTTGAAACTACTGAAAATCATAAGCAGTGAAGTAGAGCTTGAGGGACTAACTGGTCATTCTTTCCTTGGCCAAAATGTTCTAAACCTCTAAATAAAACTTAAAATCTTAAAATGTAATCAACTGTTGAATCACTTGGAAATATTTCATAAATATTTGATATAGATTTCAATTAACTTTGCAACAAATTAAGATGTAATTATGAATGTTGTTATTCATTAGTAAATGGGAATGAAAAAATCTTAAAGATGAAAAGGGCAGGTAGGTGATGCAGTGGATAGAGCATCAGCCCTAGAGTCAGGAGAACCTGAGTTCACACCCGGCCTCAGAAATTAATAATTGCCTAGCTGTTTGACTTTGGGCAATTCACTTAACCCCATTGCCTTAAAAAAAAAAAAAAAAAGATGAATTAGGGGGCTGCTAGGTGGTGTAGTGAATAAAGCACCGGCCCTGGAGTCAGGAGTACCTGGGTTCAAATCCGGTCTCAGACACTTAATAATTAATTACCTAGCTGTGTGGCCTTGGGCAAGCCACTTAACCCCATTGCCTTGCAAAAACCAAAAAAAAAAAAAAAAAAAAAAAGATGAATGAGGTTTGTCAGCATCAGCAGTAGTGTTAAGAACCAAGATGCTTTCATTAATATCTTTTTCCTTTATTTTTTTTAAACCTTTCTCCTTCATATTTTACAGTGAAAATGTCAAGGAACAAGGAGGAAATTACATGAGTAAATACTTCATATAGTAGTTAATTAACCTTTAATTTTGATATTAATATAATTTGGGGAAAAAGCATGATAAATGAAATCTATATTCTAAGTTTACAGTTTCATGTCTTTGACAAATAAGTCTTTAATTAGGTGTGCTATATCCTGCAGGAGAATAAACTCATTCCGTGGATTGACCTTCCTGTTGTTCCATTAACTACTCTTTGACTGAAAAGCTGTGCAACAGCCTAAAACCAAGGGACCAAAAGATAAAAAAGTAACTAGATTATCTAATACACAGAATAGACAATAACTCCTTAAATAATCAGTAGTTGATTACAATTTGTATTTATTGATGAAAATAGTCGCCTATACTTAATCATTAATAAAAATGTAAAATATAGACAGGACAGAATTTTCAAGTTAATAAGAAGTATGTTACATTACTCTTATTTTAGAATTAGATCATTTTTTTAGAATTGATTGATAATGATTATTGACAGTAAACTGGTAAGCCAAATACAATTTGTCATTTGTTAAAGATGCAAATTTGGGTTATAATTTAACTAAAAGTTTTGCTTTTTCTGAGTATATTCTCTACAATTTCCAAAAATATATAGGCATTCTGTAAATAATTAGACCAAAGGCTAGATTAAATTATGTTTGGAATGATCAAATTATATCTAAAATAACTATTTAAAACAAAAATTATATTAGAATTGATGTTTAACTTTGAATCATTTTCATTTTAAACAATTTACTTCTATTTTATATTGGGAATAATGTACTTTTATGCTAGATTTTTATGCTAGATTTTGCATGAATAAACTTAAGGTTGAATAAAATTACCAAAAAGTATTCTATATTGCCCTTCTTCAGTCTATTATAGCCTGATCATTTGCATGATTCTTTCTATGTTCAATGTGCTTTAGATCACATAGCTAATGTTACAAAGATGTCCCCTTTTAAAAGTGTAATTTTTTTCTAAAGATTACACAATGGCCTTTAAAATTTTTTCATTCCATGAAATTTACCCAACAGCCCTTTCGTTCAATCCTCTATCTGAACTAAACTGCTAAAACTTTGTGTTCTTCCACTCCAGTAAACAGTGTTTCCTCTTTAACTTTAACCTTTGACCCTCTCTCACCCAACGATTGACATCTGGTCATTATTTCTTTTACTGCTTTCCACCCCCTGTTGTCAGATGGACTGTTCTGTTGTCTAAAACACTTGATAGGTGGACAGGTTTATATAATCCGAGGTGAGTTCCTGTAGAGGCTAATTGGATGTTGTCTTTTCATGCAAAAAAAAAAAAAAGCAAACCCTAAAATTTGCCAGCAGTGAAGCTGTCCACCATGTTGGTTTCCAGAAAATGCACATTATTATCTGTGGTACTTTTAAGTACAACTAACTGTAGACTTATCTCTGATTATGGATGATGGTATTCAGAGCACCTACAAAGTTACAAATATATAAAGAGCTTCTTTTTCCGAAGTTTGTAAATAATTTTAATGTTTTAATAACTTTATTTTGATTCATACAGCAGAAATAAAGTTTGATCTTTTTATTTAGAAGCATGTCAATTTCCTTCTATGTTAATTGAAATTCTATCATGAAATATATATATATATATATATACACATATATATGATGAAACAATATGCTATATACCATTTGCATGGGTCAAAAGAACTAGAACATAAGTTTCAAAGAGAAGGTTTATCACCCAAGTAATAGAAAGCAATGCATAAGTAAAATTCATTTTATACACTATACATTGCATCCATTTTTTTATATTTCATAAAAATATTAGCTGACATCACAAAATTTCACATTCAGTTGTGAAAAGAATCCTATAGCATTATTTTATTTTCCCCAAAAAGCACATTAAATGTACTCTTGCATGAAAATAGAGAAGAGAACATTTTACTTGGTTTTCTAAACTTTGAGCACCTAATGCATTTGGCTTCATTTTGGTCTTTAAATGTTTTGTAAAAAATATTAAAAAAAAACCACATCCATGCAGAGATTTTTTTGGCATTTCATCCTAAGCTGTTTTGATGTCTCCTTTGCATTTATGTGTTACTCTCCTCCTTTTCATCAGTTGCCTTCATTCCCACTTGTTTATTTATTCCTATTCTCTAAAAGCACAGTGGAATGCTTTATAGTGTTGTGGCTAATTGGAGCTTGCTAAATGTTTAATAATGCTATGAAATTCTGCTTTAGTAAAGCTAAATGGGGGTGGCAGAGGTGGCAGGGGTGGTGGTCGGAATGTGAGGCTAAGAGAAAGGATTATGAAGTATACCTTTGAGTAAAATTTCTAACTTAGGGTACCACTATAATCATGTAGAAATATTGAGGTTATATTATCATTTTACCAAAACTATTTTACCTTCTCAGTTTCCTCTTCACTTTATATTCACACTATACAATAATTGTATTAATGTAGAATAGACTGAACTTTCTTCAGTTAACATGGTATACACCATATCCTTAGAGAATGTTAATACATAGTCATCTTAGCATATCTTAAAATTTGTTATTTTTACTTAATGTTCCAAAAATGTTGTTTCTGGTTTCCCCCCCCTGTAGATACTTATGTTAAGTTAACTCTTCTGAATTCCATGGGTCAAGAGATGTCCAAATGCAAGACATCCATCCGCAGAGGACAGCCAAATCCCATATACAAGGAAACATTTGTTTTTCAAGTGGCACTATTTCAACTTTCAGATGTGACCCTTATACTGTCCGTGTATAACAAACGCAGCATGAAACGAAAAGAGATGATAGGTTGGATTTCCCTGGGTCTCAACAGCTCAGGAGAAGAAGAACTCAATCATTGGACTGAAATGAAGGAATCCAAAGGACAACAAGTATGTAGATGGCACTCATTATTAGAGTCGTAATGGACAGAGCAAAGGGCAATTGCGACTCAATATAGCCTTGTTTCTGGCTCCAAAAGATTGTTTTTACTTAGCCACTACTAGAAGAGCAGTTCACAGAAGTATCAGATTCAACATTCCACCTTAAAATATGCACAAAGTGCTATGGAACAGAACAGCTAATACATCATCTCTTCATTGATTTTCCATTTCTCTGGTGGAAATTTTCATGGAATATGAGAAACTTACATGGTCATGATCAAGCTAACAACTCTCCAGAGGTTTAAACATATGATGTTGGGTTTTTACAATAATAATTTCACTTTAGCTACTAGAGAGCTAGCTATTTTATTAAAAACTAGAATTTTCAATGAATTAAAAATGGAGAATTTTGGTTTCAGTACTGTAAGAATATTGGCACTGTTCTAAAAGTTCTCCATAAAATATTTTTTTGACCAGCCGACACCCAGTATTAGTGATGAGAAATTTGCGTTCAATTTGAAAGAAATCTAAATCAATTTTAATAGAAGAAATTTAATCCCATTGAAAAATCATTTGATTTTAGATTTTTTTTTTCTCTTTGCGTATGTTATTATGCTTCATTTCTCTGTTAAACATCACAGTAGCATTACATCTAAGTGGAAGCAGGTATACTTTGACAAAAAGAAGATATTTCTTCAGCATGTCATGGGGACAAGCTCCACTTGAACACAAGTCATTTTCCCCCTTGCCTCTGCTTCTGCTTAACCCAAAGAGACCAAGTCACTGTACTGGTCCCTTGCAAGCCTTCTTAGACAGGTTGTACTGTAGAATTATGTAACTTTCTGTTGAAAGTACTTCCTATAGTCATGTATTCCAACATAGGAAGCTCATAGAGCAGGACTTGACTTTTAAAATTCTTTCAATAATTGATTATTAATTTATTTTAAATGCCAGTATTGTGAAGAATATATTTTTAAAATCAATGAACTATAGTAAGTTAGCTGCTGAAAAAAAACCACAATCCAGTGTGATGAAGTTTTAACTGTCTGGTACTAGCATTTAGTAATGAACATTATTTTTAGCAAAATAAGTATTCATATTAAAAAAGAAGCTTCTCTCTAAGTGTTCAGTCTTACCCTCAGATATTAACCTGTGATGCAAAGACTATCCCTGTCTCAGATTCAGTCCCAAACTCAGGTTAAAGACAGCTCTGAGACTCCTGATGGTTCTCGTGATGTGACTAATTTTTATGAAATTTACAAATACGTTCTTCAAAGTAACATCATCCTGTGCCTTTCATGTCTGTTAAATTTGCTCATACAACTTGAGAAAGCTGTATTTGCAAAATTAGGCCTTCAATTTTTATAAACATAAGGATTCCTCAGAACAGTGTGATGAGATCTTTTTTTTCCTCTGAACTATGTAAAGTTGTATATTATGTGCTAATTTTTTAAATGACAAAGGTGTTTCATTTGGGTTGTTTTCTTAAAGTCGAAAAACTTGGTTGGAAGTAGCATTAAGTATTGTCCTATTTTGCTTCTTCTCCTGTTGGCTGTCTATAACTCTGCTCTTAAATATTGTCACTTTTAGTTATGTACACAGTTCCTTTCCTTTGCCCTTTCTCCTTTCAGGGCCAATTAGAACAAATGTGTTTAGCAAATACTGAAAAATACCGTATGGTTTTTCAAGAGATTCTTAGTGTACTCTAAGGTACAAACATATGTTAGCAGAACATCCTCAGAGAAAATTTCGTTTGAATTTGAGTTTATAGAAGGATCATGCAAGTAAATCCCTAAAATTCAGTAAACCTTGATTACCTTTTAGTTCAATAAGTTAACAGTTTAGTGATGACAGGTCAATTCATTCTTCCATATGAATTATAAGAAAAATTATTATTAGGTTAAATTGCAGTTTATGAATGCATATTCATAATAATTCAATAATGGGAAAATTCATTCTTTCATTAAAATAGTGAGCTTTTTCCGGGATTTTTATAAATGAGTTAGTCTACAATCATCTGTGAATCACAAGACATAATTTAAGCAAGGTCAGCAACAGTGTAGAAGGAGGTTTTGAAAGAAATTAGGAATCTTTACTTAGAAATCACAACTAGAATTTTGACATTGTAAAGATTGACTTAATGTTCATTAGAATATCCCCAATAAAAGGAAGTATCAGCCTTATTTGTAACCATAATAAGCCTTACTCAGACATATGATATCCTTGTTATTTTACCTTTGAGTGAACAATCCACTAGCCAACTGTTAGTTAAATTTGCCTTTTTTTCAGACAAATCTCAAGAGAGGTATGTATGTGTCCAGGATCTCCCAGACAACTTCTAATCAGAAACTTGTAGATCTAAAAAATAAGAAAGTGAAAATTTTTAAATAAGACCCCTATTCCTTTATGTTCAAAAAGTTAACATAAACTCCATCTCTAGATTCTGAAAGAGTGAGGGTATCAGAATGCTGGAAATGTTCAACCTAGTGAATTCTGTTTCTTCTCTGCTTCCTTAACTCAGAATTAACTTTTGGCTTAGATTCTAAATATGACTCCATACCTACTTCTTTTCTTCCTCAAATAAAGATACACACGTGCACATACATACATATAGCAAAATACATATCTTATACTGTGGATTGACAAAAATAGTATTGGTTCTCAGAGTAATTACTTCTAAAAGATTCTCTTTTCTGTTAGAAAAAAAGGCTTAAATAGGACTCAAGAGACCCCTTTTATTCTACCAGATTTAATATATCAAGATAGTATTGCTGGGTTTTTTTTGTGCTTTAATTTTCATGAAGCTTTAAGGCAAATTTTTATATCCTAGTAATTACAGCAACTACAGAGGCCCACTGGTGTGCAGTATGGTATGGATTTAGAAATTTGAAATAGAAAACTCAGTTTCTTATTGTTTTGTTAAAAACCCCTAAGTTTTGCAATAAAAGGAGAAAGATCGTATATGGCAATTAAGTGGCATGTAAGCTCCTGCTCCTGCCATTCCAGCCTTTATTCATCAACCAAATGAGCTCCAAGACACAGGGTTTTCTCACTGCCCAGGAAACAGAAGGTACACTTCAAATCAGTAGAGAACATTGGGCCAATAGTGATTCTTCTTGTCTTTCAAAAGTCTTCTTGCCTAACCTTGTTTCTTAGTGCTTTAGTGCATATTTCCCATGAAATTTTATTTGCATGTTATATTTTAGTCCATTAGGCATTCAAATACTACCATGGTAACAAAAATAACTTATGTTTCATAGTATTAAAAAATAGCTAAAATGCCAGTCCATGTAAAACATTCACCAGATAGATGGGTAATTAAATTGATGAGAACTGTACCTTTGGTTAATTTTTATTCTGGAACCAAGCTTGTAGAACTTAAATTCTTATGACCCTTTTTTTGTAAATATTCAAAACATTTTTAGTAAATTGGAAATAAAAATGATTACTAGGTGATTTCATCTCCAGTATAGGAAGAATAAATAGAGTTAGAAATAAGTCAAAAGGAAAACAGAAGACTTGAGAAAAAAGCACATTAATATTTGGGTCTTATGCATGATCCTGGAAACATGTGAACTATTATATAGAAAGACAATTAGTGGTTCTGAATTTCAGATGCTGTAAGAACAGTCATATCTAGAAAGTTTCTCTACAACTACATGGTATATGATATGAATAGAAGGGCCAAAAATATCTTTGCATTTAGTTGACATATGACTACATAGGGTTAGTCTATCTTCAGGCAGTTTCCAAGTTGAAACTCTGTTATTGTTCTATTGTAATTTTTTTGATTCCTTTCCTCATCTTACTTTCTTTGTCATCTATCACTTCTAACTTTAAAATAGATCAGCTACACTGATATAGGTGTAATAATTGTTATCATCACCAGGAAACATTTCTGAACACAAGATTAAGTGTGATATTGAACATTGTAAGATATGAATTTTTAAAACATAGCAATTTATAACAATCAAAATCATAGGTACCAAATGTGGGCATAAAACAGGTGACATTTATTTCCACCATTGAATTTCCTTCCACCAAAATAAGGAGACATTAGAGAAATACATAGAACCAGGAAAAGGTTTGCAAACCAAGGATGAAAACCAGGAGTGTTTGCTGTCTCAAATGATCCCTGTGTTCCAGGTTATAAAATAATTCATTAGTATATCAGCACTGCATATGAACAGAAAAAAAAAAGCTAAGGAATAAAAGTTAGAGGTATGAGAGTATTAGAGTTTCTCTTTAATTTACTCTTACTAGTTTGTATTGCAAATGTGTAGTATTTCTACACATTTCTCTACAACACTTTAAGTATCTAAGGTTTTTTTAAATATCTAAGATTTAGGTATCTAAGATTTTTATCAACTTTATAATCTCAGATTTTCTTCCCCATAGAAAGGAGAACCAGTCTTTAAGCTAAACCAACATTGGGATTAAGCAGGAAAGATGGGCAGAGAATAACTTTTAATATACAGGGAAGAATCTCTATTGACCATGTCCTGAAGGGACTACAATTGGAATGGCTATCTCCCTGTTCTAATGTTTTATAGAGTGCATTCTGTCCTTCATCCTTTTTTTCTGCTTGCGCAAAAACATGTACACAAGAAAAGACCAATTGCCTGCTAGCAGAATCCTATATTTTCAGGGTAAAGCCTTGGAAGGATTAAGAAATAGGCATTTTTCCCTTTGAGTCCATGGAATATACATTACTGTCCTTCCCTCTCCCCCTTACTCTCCAAAAAAAAAAAATTCATTGCCCAAGTGTGAAGGGCAGAATTGAATTTCTCTAAAGAGAAAAATTTACTGATTAAGAATAAAATTGCTTCAATGGCATTAGGTTAGCATTTTAGTGAAAGAAGTTTTATGTGTGAAATTGTATGAGGTTTAGTAGTATTAGGATTTTTTTCTCCTTTATTTAAAAAAAGAGGGAGAAAAAAAGGAGAGGAATTTAATTTGGGAACCTGTTTGCTTTGGAGAACTACCCTAATTCAACATAAACCTTTGTCAAGAAATGACTATAAATGAACCCTATTATGGTGGGATTTATGGATCTTGAAAGTTATCTTTAGATTATTGTTCAAATATTTCTTCACTGTGCTGCTCTTAAGATGATAAATATGAGGCAAAGAAAGGATCTCAAAAGATATTTATCTAAAAGGAAGTTTCAAGACAAGGTCACATTTTTCATGGTGTAGAAACAGCAGGAAAATCATTCTGAAAACTATTTTCATAACAAACCACATCATTCCTTTTTTACCATGCAGAGTAACAAGGTTGACCTTTTAAGTAGGAGGCTTGTAATAGTCTTTTAAAAAATTAAATAGTAGCAAGACCTCCTGCCCTTATCTTTTGTGCCATCTGGAGATTGCTGTGCTTGTCAAGGAAAGGCTCTGAGTCTGAGAATCCTATCTTGAGAAATTCTTCCTCTTTCCACCTATGCTTGTAGAATAGTGAAAATACTGCACTGACTCTTGGTTTAGGCCATAATCTCATCTCTGTTCCATAACAGAATATATTCATTTTATGTAATTTCTCACTGAAAACTTTTGATTTTGGTTTTAATATCCTTTACCAATCCTTGGATTCAAATCAAATTTATTAAATGAGATTAAAGGGTTTTTTTTATGTACACTGCTTATTTGTCATGTAACTTTAAATATGCACCCAAAACAAATATCTCACAACATCTTTTTCTAAGCACTGTTTTCTTTTCTTCAGGGGTGAAGACCCTGGGTCCTCAACATCTAAAAGTAGTTCATATGATTGTGGCTCCATCCTTTCAAGAAGAACTTTGCTTTTAATTCTCTAAATAGTGACTTGGAAGAAGAGATTGAGGGAAGCCAAGGTCAGGAGCTGCACAAAACTGAATAAGGATTTCTCACCAATATAGAAGACTTTCAGTTTTCCTTTCCCTGAGTACATATACCTCATATGCCAACTCATTTGTAGAAAGACTTGGTTAAAGCCCTTCCCAGTTCTAATATTCCATGATGCTTTGAGGGCAAGATTAAACATTATTGTTTCAAACATTTTAAACATTATTGTTTCAAAAGTTCTAGGCACATAGTAAGATCTCATGACATATTTATTGATTAATTTCAAGAGTCCCCATTCTTCCAAAGCTCCATCCACCGTGGAAAAATAAGATCTGGGGTTCCCTGAGCTACTCAGGGCTACTTAAAGTAATAGTAGATCCTCCTTGGCTTCCCCTTTTACTTTAAGAGTCTTTGAAATGAGCTAATAAAACAAAAAACTGGCAAAATTATAAAGGGATTTCAGTCACGTGTTGGACAAGTTAGTGGCCAGTGAGGGTTATAGCATTTGAATCCACAATTGCAATTCTTAACCTCCTACCATCCAAAAAAATGAGCAAATGTTTGGGAGAAGCTATGGGCAGCACACACCTTGATTATTGGCACCAGCTTCAACATACCCCATGGGATATGGCACTTCTGAATTCTTTACTAGAAACAATATCATTCCTGGCAGCTCCTCTCCAAGCTCTGTCTCTTCCATGGCTTTGTTCTCTGTTACAGTCTTGGTTTTAAGTGACATATTAAATCAAGACCCCAGGTTCCTCCTCCTCTTCTTCTTAAAAAGATGAAATAGATAAGACACTGTCTCAGCTTCTGTTTTCCCTTATTTTCAAATCTGACCATTCTTCCTTCTCTCCTGAAGAAGCTGCTTGTTTTGAATGCATGTTTGCAGGTGCTCATTGGAGGATTTTTTTTTTCCTGAAAGGCTGAGCCTTCTACTCATAGATCCAGGGACAAATAAGATTATTAGGAGATGTAAATTAATCTAGTTATCCATCACAAAGAGTTGAAAATATGATTAGGCCCTTTTTCTCTGTGTATTTATCAATAATCTGGACTTATCTTGAGGAGAATAGCAAATAAATAGAATCATAATACTATTGTGTTTGACTGAATATGTTAATCTGGTGGCCAAAATGAATTAGAAAACTTCTCTCATATTTTAATGTTTACACTAGTATAAAAATGGGCAAAGTTTTTGTTTTTCCATTTTAATTTTCCATTCTTGTCCCCTGACCACTTCCTCAGTGCCTTTGGAATTTATAAGACAGAGGTAAGTTTATCGCGGCCACATTGATTCATAATCTGAATATAATAGGGGCATCCTAACATTTTCCCAGTCATATTGTTTAGCCAATAAGAGGACTCAGAAGGTCTACCATTTGACCTTAAGACATTTCAAAAGCCAGTGAAACCAAGCCTTTATAAACATTTTGCCCTCTTGGGGTTAGAGGTGGGAGATTAGCAGGAAGAGGAGAAGCACCCCAGCTCCAACTCTTTTCACTTAGAAGCCTTAAAACTAAATCCATTTGTCTTGAAATAGTACATAAAAGAAAAATCAGGTGATTTGGGAAGGGACTTAATTGTAAATCCACCAAAAAGTTTACCATAATTTTTGTGCTGGACTACTGCATTTTGATTTTAGCACACAAAATTTGTGGTGATTCCTAAATAATTAATTATTAGAAGAAAATCACTGCCATGGCAGTTATGCAAGAGTTTGACATTTCTCCATTGTCAATTTGATAATCTATATCTTGAGTTGTCTTACTACTTAGGGACCCTTTCTCCCATCAGCTTCTTTACTCTTCTAGTTATCAGTAAACCTAGCTTGTTCTGCTTGTTATTTGAGTTTGTCTTCCCGAATATTCAAGATTCCTTTAAAAAAGAAAAACCCTAAACACCATTCAGTTTATTCTTTTAGCATGTGATCTCTCACCTGACACATATTGTGTTTAAAATGAATACCCAATAGATGAAATATAATGCCACATTATGCCTTGAAAAAATAATAATTTTCTGAAATTGGTTTATATATTTAGTTATTGCTAAAATGCTTATTACCATGGTACTTAGCACTTGATATTAAATATGAATACATTGTTTAATGAGGAACCGGCTTTCCCTTATGATCTCTAAGACTTATTGTTTTTCCTTTGTCTTTCACATCTGTTTGAAAGGATTGCTGGGAGCTTCTTAACAGCATTTCATTTGTCATTTTCTGAGTAGGTAACCTTCCTCCTCCTCCTCATGCTGTAATTTTCATTAACAACCAGACCTTTTATACCCTAAGGGGGTCAGTCTTCCTGTGATGCCTATGCATGATACCCATTAATACTGGTGAAAGTAATACACAAGCACCCAACAGGAGACAAGACCCCCAAAGTGTAACAGGATCAGCAGATCAGAGGACTGATAGAGAATGGCGCCTGCAATACAACTAAATGTGATTTCAATTATAAATGGGGTAGAAGCCAAGAACTGGATCAAGAATTTTAAGTATGTAAATCTTCCTTCTTTCTTTCTTATTGGTTTGCATTTTCCCCCAGCTTGCACATTTATATTTTATCTGAAGTATATGCTTAGTGAATAAAAATTTTGAAATAATTCCAAACATCCATTTAACCATGCAATTCCAAAAAGCAGAGAACTAAAATCAGGGCTTTATAATACAGGTTATTTGTAGTCTTTTTTGAGCATTTGAAACATAACTGTGTGCCACTGTCCACTATATCTCATGAGACAGCCACAGTAGCTTTGGATGATATGTATGTGTTAGAATGGAATGAAATCCAACTGACTGGCCATTTTGTTTTTTAAGTAATTTCAAATTTGTTCCTAAACAAATTCCAACAACTGCTTAGCTTGCAAAATTATACTGCAAATATTTTTGACTTTTTTTTACTGTGTCTACCCATTCTCCTCCCCCCACCCTACACCAGTTCCTTCCACCTCATTCAAGATGGGAATACTACTGTAGCACCATGTTTGGAAGAATTTTCATGGCTGTCAGAAGAGGAGACAGCTAAACTTTGGCTAAGTTTTTACTAGAATTTTGAAATAAAATTTCTAAATGTTACCTTTTAGTTAAATTTATCAGGGGGGACCAGGAGTGGTCCTTGGTCATTTTATGATTGATTAGGCCTGTGATTGTCACTGGGGCCACTCCTCTTTTCTGTAAATAATAAGGTGCATTAATGCTTAATACTGTTTCATTTCTCAAAAGTATTTTTAATGCAGTTTTCATGAAAAACTTAAATTAGTGAAATCTTTTATTCGAATTTCCCTTAATTTGCTTTTTTTGAGGAGCAACTTCTCCTTGATATGTGTACTTTCTTACAGAGCTTTCTTATCTATTTTTGTAACAGTGGATCTAATAGTATAAAGTTTAAATGCTCCATGAGCAAAATTATATCTTATCCTAAGGAAATATACTGCTGATTAAAGTCTTGGTCTTTAATTATTTCCAACTTGTTTGCTGGTGAGTCTAAACCAATAACTGATCTCATTAGTAAATACAAGTGTTTGTGCTGTTATCAGCAATGTTGTTGAAATGTTTTTTGTCACATTTTAATTCACGTTTTCATTAAAAGATATAAATATATGGGTGTGTGAAGCAGTCCATTCTGTAGAATAGTACATATCTAATGACTTTAGTTTGAGTTTGTCTATTGAAATGTGCTATATTTAAAATTGTATTCATATACCTACTTTTATATGCCTGTATAGCACCGATTCTTTCGGTTCTTTGTTCTTTTGTAAAATTGTATTATGTAGACAAATTGATGTCCTGGTGTGTAAACAGTGTCAATGTATTTGAGAAATATCTTCAATTGATTAGTCTAAGGAGGTCTTAAGTGGCAGTTTAGTTTTTCATAATAGACTACAAATTTACTTGGTGGGTTAAAAGTTACTTGCCTCCCTCTTCTTACTTTAAAAAAAATGTGCTTTATGAGAAATCTAATAAGGAAGTCTCTGACTTTTGTCCTATGGTGTTACACAAAGAATAACCCTTATTCTTATTCGATGAAAAACGACTTTTTCATTTGGCTTTTACATAATAATTATTTTGCATTCCATGAACAAATATATAAGCATATTATAAATCACTGTTGAGAATGAAAGACTCTCATTTAATCTGGTCACATATTATTATTAGCAAAAAATTTCCATTGTATCTTTAAGTTGTGACTTAACTCTGGACCCCAAAAAGAATTATTTATAGATATATTTTTTAAAATTTTATTATTGTTCTACATAGTTCATAAATAACCAAGATTAAAAACTAAACATCTTCAAAGGAATCTCTCTAATTTTAAGTCCAATTTGATAATAGTATAATGAACTCTATTCTATATAATATATACTTTTTTCTAGCACCACACTTAATATGAATTTGTCAGTGTTGTCACTTTAAGATTTTGCATAATAAAAATCATCTCTACCAGTTTTAATTGTTTAATTCTTTCATTAACTTTGCTGGCTAGTTATCTCAATTAAATAATTGGTTAAAATATTTTCATTTTTCATTTTCTTGCCCATTCTGTTTTCATTAATAAAGATTTTATATCAGTAGAATCATTTTTGAAAAGACCATGTTTGCCAGCATTCTCTCTCACATGAAAAAGAATTTTAACTCAGGTTCTAGAAAGTTGACAGAAATTAAAGTCATCACATTATTATTAAGTTACCAACTGTCTTTAAAATCCCTAGTCCCATAAATTAACCAGAAGCCATCCCAATTAATTTTTTGAAATAGAATACTGATGCTCAGTTATCATGTTTGTTTTTTTCTTTAGAAATCATTATTGCTTTCTGCTGATACTAGCAATGAAATGCATGAAATTGTTCTGTTTAAAAACTAAATTGATTTTATCTTTCAGCTATAAGACAGAAGGCTAATATCTTATCCTTTACTCACCACTGAATTTTTTTCCATTTCATCAGATATTATGAGTATCCATTATTACATTTTAAGCTGAAAAAAAGCAGAAATAATAAATTTGTTCACAAATATTCACCAAAATAATTTTATTTAGTTTTATAGTCAGCAAAAAAAAGTGGTTTATTGGTATATATGTACATTGTATGGTATGTTTCGAACTAGGTGGTGCTTTCAGAGGGAGTTCATGCAGTTAAATGTCATGTCATATCATTGTATTTGAGATTGTTGTCAGAAATTACTTGTTAAAACTATACTGTCATATCTAAGAATCTCCAATATGCAAAATATTTACTGTTAGTAACTTTTTTCTTTTTTCATCTGAAAATAAAGTCATTCCCAATTTAAAGCGTCTTCATGTATTTAGCAAATATATTTTGCCAGTTGTTTTATAATAATAAAAAAATACCAAAATCTAATAGTACATTAGATTCAAAAACCTATAGGCCACAGAATCTTAGAATTTAGTAGTACCCAGAAGACCATCTTAACCAATCCTCTGCCTAATGCTGAATCCCCACCAAAAAATAAAATAAATGCCTAGCAAGTAAGGATGAAAATCCCAACTAACCTGAAATAGTAGGTTGAAATAAAACGAATGAGCTTCTGCATGAGAAAAGTAAAAAAAAAGAATGCATTTAAGGAGAAATCTTCAAAACCTCACTTTAAAATAACATTATTACATTCCAACAATGGCCAACATATATCTAATTAGATTTGAAAAGTGCTTTACATAGATTGTCCCATTTGATTCTGAGGTCATCCTTGAGAGCTGGGTACTGTTAATATCACAGATTACAAATAAAGAAACTAAGGCCAAAGTGCCTAAATGTCTTGCCTGAGTAAGATCCCAAGTTAGTGTTCAAACTCATGTTTTACAGACAAGTGCTCTCCATTATGACAGGTTGCTCCTTAAGAAAGGGACCTAGGTAAATAGAGAATTCTTCAAAGACATCAGGCCAATATATTATCATTGGCTCCCAAATTAAAATTTTCTGGTCACTGTAATTAAATATTATGGGGGGAATTATGAAATCTTATTCTCTCCCTCTGCAAAACTGTGATAAATAAAACAAACATATATATATATATATATATATATATATATATATATATATATATATATATAGAGAGAGAGAGAGAGAGAGAGAGAGAGAGAGAGAGAGAGAGAGAGAGAGAGATCGCGATCGCCTGGGGGTGGCTAGGTGGCACAGTGGATAGAGTCCCGGCCCTGGAGTCAGGAGTACCTGGGTTCAAATCTGGCCTCAGACACTTAAGAATTACCGAACTGTGTGGCCTTGGGCAAGCCACTTAAACCCAATTGCCTTGCAAAAACCTAAAAAAAAAAAAATGGAGAGCCTGCTAGATAAAGATTCAAAACCAAACCAAACCATTTAATTTCTTTATTAAAAAAAGGTAAAACATTTTGAGAGCAGGGATATGATCAAAGGTTTGTAATCATGAAAATATGATAAAGTAAATGTGGTCTTATTGAGCAAATTCACCTAACATTAGAATTAAAGGAAGGAGGGTATCTTTGAAAAATACAAAAGCAAATGTTAGAACCAACTAAAGAAAGTATTACTTTACCAAGTGTAGTAAACAACATCATGAGATGTCAATTGATAGGTACCTCAAAGGTCAACTAGTTGTGCAACTTTACTATGATTTTTGTTTGATATTTACTTTGTAAACTTTCAGAACTCTATAAATTCAAAGGATAGTTTTGATAATAGGTTCTGTAAGGATTTAAATTTATTCAAAATGAATTAATGTTTTTAATTATTTTGAACATTCATTTTTTTTAAAAAAAATATTTAAGGCAATGGGGTTAAATGACTTGCCCAAGGTCACACAGCTAGGCAATTCTTAAGTGTCTGAGGCCACATTTGAACTCAGGTACTCCTGACTCCAGGGTCAGTGCTCTATCCACTGTGCCACCTAGATGCCCCTTGAATATTCATTTTTAAAAATTTTTAGTTCTAGATTCTCATCATCCCTCCCAACTCTTTCCATCTGTGGAAAGGTGAGCAATATGACAATTATACATGTGAAGTCATGCTAAACATTTTGAAATTATTCATGCTGCAAAAGAGAAAAAAGGAAAAAGTATCCTTCAGTCAGCACTCAAAGTTAATCAGTTTTCTTTCTGGAGTTAAGATAGCATTTTTCATCCAAGTCCTTTTAGAATTGTTTTTACTAGAATAGTCTTTCAAAGTTGATCATCATTACAATATTGCTGTTATTGTGTCCTGCTTCTGCTAACTTCATTGTGCTTCAATTAATACAAATCTTCCCAGGTTTTTCTGAAACCATCTTGTTTCTCATTTCTTATATTACAATAATATTCCATCACAATCTTATACCACAACTTGTTCAGCCATTCCCCCATTGATGGGTATGCCTTCAATTTCCAATTTTTTTTCTACTACAAAAAGAGCTACTATATTTTTGTACATAGTGATCATCTTCCTTATCTTTTATCTCTTTGGCTTATTACCTAAAATACTTAATAGCATATCTAATAAAGCTAATGTGATATTTCTTGTCAAAGGGCATGTACCATTTAATAGCTTTGGAAGCATATTTCCAAATTCCTTTCCAGAAGAGTTGAACCAATTCACAACTCTACCAACAATCCATTAGTGTCTCCTATTTTTCCACTCCCCTCCAAATTTATCATTGAAAGATGAATTAATAGTAAAAGAAACTGAATTGTTTGTAGGACTACCCTAACCCCTTAAGGGTTCTATCTTAGAGGATAATGATGTACCCCCTCACAACTTAGACTTCATTACCACTTGTCAGAGACAAAATAATGGACTAGATGGATCTAGCATGTTTTGACACAAAGTGCTATTTGCATTCTATGTTAAATATACTCACATTCTTTGAACCAAGTAGAGATTAAGCATTGAGGTGATGGGCCAATATGAATTTTTAATAAGTATCCTTTGCAAGTCTTTCAAAATAGCTCCCATTCTTTTTTCTCCTTTCTCTCCTGCATACTCTCTCATTTTCTACATCTCACTACACTCTGAAATGTAAGGGAAAAATTTTAGAACTTATTGTATATAATGACCCAAATAATCACAGTGAGTACATATTTCTTTTGAAATATTGTTACCCTGTAAACTTATATGAAGAATTTTTAAAGGGGATGGAGGGAGGCTGAGAGAATTGAAGATGACAATTCAGTTGTAAACCTGGGCAACTAGGTGGATGGTAATGTTCTCCAAAGTAATAGTTAAGAAAAGGGGGAGGACTTCTGGCCAAGTGAGGACTTCCGGCCAAGATGGCGGAGAGAAGACAGGCACAGTTCTAAAGTCTCCTGATCTCTTCCCCATCTATCACATGAAACAAACCTCTTAAAAGAAATCCGAACCAGGAAACCCAGAAAGAAAAGCCAGGAGAGGAAAATCTACCTCAGGATTTGTCTCCCGCAGCAGCCTTGGCTGAGTACTGGCAGGTGAGTCTGAGCTCCCAGGGAAGATCAGCCAGACCAACAGCTGAATCGGAACTGGGAGTCTGAGGGCCTGAGAGCCGGACCTGCTGGATCAGTGGTGGGGCTGGACAAAGGGGGCTTGGGTCCGCGGGGAAGCAGAGGCACTGGTGTTGGTGCTGTCCCCCTGGAGCTTGGGGAAGGAGCTGCCTGGAGAGGTCTGGTGCAGGAGAGCTGCGGACACCATCCCTGGGCTCCTCTGGTCTGAGAAACTCTGAGCCCATGCCTCCATTGCACTGAGGCCTCCTCCCAAACAAATGCAAATTATTTCTGCCTCAGGCCCAGGTGTGTGAGCAAAAGAACCTGCCCAGCTGAGGAATCACCTCAGGCCAGGGTAAAGCCCACCATTGATTGAAGGCAAAAGAATTCAATAGCTCCAAATCCCTCCCTCAAGCAAAGGAAGAAGGCCTCGAAACCAAGGTCACAGACACCCCAGAGAGGGCAACCAGCACCTCCTACTGGCCAGCCAGAGAAACTGCACTCAGTAAAGCCTTTAGAGATCCCAAGCCCAGGTGAACCAGCCCCACCCAACTCAAGGTCTTAGCATAATGAAGAAGGGTCAGCTGAAAGGTGGATCCATAGAAAAATTCCTGGAAGCGAAATACCCCAACCCAGAGAGACCTGGAACATCTTAGGAGAATACAATCTGGTCTCCAGCGCAGAAAGACTTCCTTGAAGAAATAAGGAAGGAGTTTAAAAATCAACTGGAAAATTTGGGGGAGACAATTAATACCTTGCAACAAGAAAACAAAACCTTAGAAAGTAGAATTGGACAATTACAAAATGAGAACAATTTTCTCAGATCCTCAAATGAGCAAATGCAAAAAGAAATTAATTCTCTCAAAACCTCAATTGGTCAAATGGAAAGCTCTTTCAAAAGTAGAATTGACCAATTGGAAAAGGTTAATGAAGAAAACTCCTCCCCCCAAAAAATAATGGAGTCTACAGAAACTAATGACTCCACGAGACAGCAAGAGTCAGTTAAACAAAATAAAAAAATAGAAAAAAATAGAAGCAAATGTGAAATACCTCATCAACAAAACCACTGACCTTGAGAATAGATCGAGGAGGGGAAACCTGAAAATTATAGGACTTCCTGAAAACATTGAAGAGAAAAAAAGCCTGGACTTAATATTACAGGATCTAGTGATGGAAAACTGCCCTGACATCATGGAATCGGAGGGCAAAGTAGTTATTGAAAGAGTACATCGATCCCCACCAGAAAAAGATCCTAAAAGGAAAACACCAAGGAATGTTGTGGCCAAACTCCAGAACTATCAGATAAAAGAGAAAATCCTGCAAGCAGCCAGAAAGAAACAATTTAAATGTCAAGGAGCCACAGTAAGGATCACACAGGACCTGGCTGCATCAACTTTAAGGGAACGAAGGGCCTTGAACGAGATATTTCGAAGAGCATGGGAGCTTGGAATACAGCCAAGAATCTACTTTCCTGCAAAGCTGAGCCTTCTCTTCCAGGGAAAAAGATGGACATTTAACGAAATGGAAGAATTCCAAAAATTTCTGATGAAAAGACCAGAGCTAAACAAAAAATTCTGATATCATATCAAACAGGAGGTTCAAGAGACACATGAAAAGGTAAAAAAAGGGGGGGGGGGGCAGTAAAAGGAAAAAAATGCAATCCAGCAAGTTGAAACTGGCTATATCCCAGCATGGGGGGGGGGGTAGAGACTCTCAGAAATCCTGAGAAATGTAATAACAGAGAGAATATACCTAGCCAGAAATGATGGACATCCATGACCTATCCATGAGACTGATATCTAATGGGATGTAACTGGCTTTAACTCCACTGGGGAGAAAGACTCTAATAACTCTCAGGAATTTGGACTCTATTCAACAGAATATACTGAACTAGAAGGGACAGACACTCAGAATTTTCTATGACTTAGAGTGATCTAAAAAAAACATACACTACCTCCCTAAAAAGGGGGACAGGAAAGAGACGGGAGGAGGGAGGGGATTGAATGGGACAAATCTCATTATACTAAGAAGTACAAAAAACCTATGGTAATAGAGGGGAAGAAGGGAGTAGAGGAGAAACACCTGAATCTTCTTCTTATCAGACTTGGCTTAAAGTCAACCTACACATACTCAGTTAACTTATAAAACATCTAACCTTTCAAGAAGTAAAAGGGGGAAAAGGGGAGGGGAGACAGAGAAAGGGAAGGGGAGTGGAGGAAATAAGGGGAAATAACAAAAGGAAGGGAAGGGAACAGGGAAAGGGGAAAGAAAGGGGAGGGTGTGATATAGGAGGGCAAACACACTAAAGGGGGGTGGTATTCAAAAACAAAATACTGGGGAATATGGTTAAAAGGGGGGAAAGGGGGAAAAATACAAACAGAGGGAAGATAGCACAGAGGGCAATAAAGAATTAGTAATCATAACCTTGAATGTGAATGGGATGAACTCTCCCTTAAAACATAAGCAAATAGCAGAGTGGATTAAAAACCAGAATCCTACAATATGCTGCTTACAAGAAACTCATTTGAAGCAGAGCGATACATATAGAGTAAAGGTAAAAGGTTGGAGCAAAATATATTTTGCTTCAGCTGAAGTAAAAAAAGCAGGGGTAGCAATCCTTATCTCAGACAAAGCAGCAGCAAAAATAGATAGCTTTAAAAGAGATAAGGAAGGAAACTTTATCCTCCTAAAAGGTACCATAGACAATAAAGTCATTTCAATATTGAATATATATGCACCCAGTGGGACACCACCCAAATTCTTAGAGGAGAAGCTGAAAGAATTACAGGAAGACATAGACAGCAAAACTCTACTAGTAGGAGACTTCAACCTCCCGCTATCACATCTAGATAAATCAAATCATAAAACAAGAAAGAAATTAGGGAGGTAAATAGATTGTTAGAAAAATTAGATATGGTAGACTTATGGAGAAAACTGAATGGGGATAGGAAGGAATATACCTTTTTCTCTGCAGTACATGGAACTTATACAAAAATTGACCGTACTAGGACATAAAAACCTAATGATCAACTGAAGAAAGGCAGAAATAGTGAATACATCTTTCTCAGATCACAATGCAATAAAAGTCATATGCAATACTGGGCCAAGGAGATATAGACCCAGAGCAAATTGGAAATTGAATAACCTCATCTTAAAAAATGAGTGAACCAAAAAACAAATTATAGAAAGAATTAACCATTTTATCCTAGATAATGATAATAATGAAACAACATACCAAAACCTATTGGATTCATTCAAAGCAACTCTCAGGGGATATATTATAGCTCTAAATGCTTATATGAATAAATTGGAGAAAGCAGAAATCAATGAACTAAACATGCAACTAAAAAAATTAGAGAAAGAATAAATCAAAAATCCCCAATCAAATACCAAATTAGAAATTTTAAAAATCAAAGGAGAAATTAATAAAATTGAAAGCAAAAAAAACTATTGAATTAATAAATAAAACCAAAAGTTGGTATTATGAAAAAAACCAATAAAATTGATAAACCTCTGGTCAATTTGATTAAAAAAAAGAAAGAAGAAAACCAAATTGCTAGTATTATAAATGAAAAAGGTGAACTCACCACCAATGAGGAGGAAGTTAAAATAATAATTTGAAATTATTTTGCCCAACTTTATGCCAATAAATTTGATAATCTAAGTGAAATGGATGAATATTTATAAAAATATAAGTTGCCCAGGTTAAATGAAGAAGAGATTAAATACCTGAACAACCCTATCTCAGAAAAAGAAATTCAACAAGCCATTAAATGAACTCCCTAAAAAAAATCTCCAGGGCCTGATGGATTCACAAGTGAATTCTACCAAACATTTAAGGAACAATTGGCTCCAATCCTATATAAACTCTTTGGAAAAATAGGGAAAGATGGAACTCTGCCTAACTCTTTCTATGAAACCAATATGGTACTGCTACCTAAACCAGGAAGAGTTAAAACAGAGAAAGAAAATTATAGACCTATTTCCCTGATGAATATAGATGCAAAAATCCTAAATAAAATCTTAGCAAAACGACTACAACAATCATCACTAGGATAATACATTATGATCAAGTAGGATTTATTCCAGGAATGCAGGGTTGGTTCAATATTAGGAAAACTGTTAGTATACTCAATTATATCAATAACAAACCTATCAGAAATCATATGATCATATCAATAGATGCTGAAAAAGCTTTTGACAAAATACAGCATCCATTCCTATTAAAAACACTAGAGAGTGTAGGAATAAATGGACTATTCCTTAAAATAATTAGCAGTATCTATCTGAAACCAACAACAAGCATTATACTCAATGGGGAGAGGCTAGAGGCATTCCCTATAAGATCAGGGGTCAAACAAGGGTGCCCATTATCACCACTACTATTCAATATTGTATTAGAAATGTTAGCATCAGCAATTAGAGAAGAAAAAGAAATTAAAGGAATTAGAATTGGGAAGGAAGAGACAAAACTCTCACTATTCACAGATGACATGATGGCCTACCTAGAGAACCCCAAGAAATCATCTAAAAACTACTGGAAACAATTAGCAATTTTAGCAAAGTTGCAGGTTATGAAATAAATCCCCATATATCCTCAACTTTCCTATATATAACTAGCAAGAAACAGCAGGAAGAACTAGAAAGAGAAATTCCATTCAAAGTAACCTCAGACAGTGTAAAATACTTGGGAGTCTATTTGCCAAGACAGACTCAGAATCTTTTTGAAAACAATTATAAAACACTTCTCACACAAATTAAATCAGATTTAAATAACTGGGCAAATATCAACTGCTCATGGATAGGGAGAGCTAATATAATAAAAATGACAATTCTACCAAAACTAAACTATTTGTTTAGTGCCCTACCAATCAAAATTCCAAAAAATTAATGAGCTAGAAAAAATTGTAAGTAAATTCATATGGAGAAATAAAAAGTCAAGAATTGCCAGGAGCTTAATGAAAAAAAAATGCAAATGAAGGAGCCTTAGCACTACCCAATCTAAAATTATATTCTAAAGCATCAGTCATCAAAACTGTTTGGTATTGGCTAAGAAATAGAGTGGTGGACCAGTAGAATAGACTAGGTGTAAAAGCAGGAGAGGATTATAGTAATCTGCTGTTTGATAAACCCAAAGAGTCAGGCCACGGGGATAAAAACCCCTTCTTTGATAAAAACTGCTGGGATAATTGGAAGTTAGTATGGAACAAACTTAGATTAGACCAACACCTCACACCCTTTACCAAGATAAGATCCAAATGGTTACAGGACATAGACATAAAAAAAAAATACTATAAGCAAATTAGAAGATCAAGGACTAGTCTACCTGTCAGATCTATGGAAAGGGGAACAGTTTATGACTAAGGAAGAGTTGGAGAACATCACTAAAAACCAATTAGATGATTTCGATTACATTAAATTAAAAAGGTTTTGCACAGATAAAACCAATGTAATCAAGATCAAAAGAAAAGTAGTAAATTGGGAAACAATCTTTACAACTAATGATTCTGACAAAGGACTCATTTCTAAAATATACAGAGAACTGAGTCATATTTTTAAAACAAAAAGCCATTCCCCAATTGACAAATGGTCAAAGGATATGCAAAAGGCAATTTACAAATGAGGAGATCAAAGCAATTCATAGCCATATGAAAAAATGCTCTAAATCATTAATTATTAGAGAAATGCAAATTAAAACTTCACTGAGGTACCACCTCACACCTCTCACATTGGCCAGTATGACCAGGAAGGATAATGATCATTGTTGGAAGGGATGTGGGAAATCTGGGACACTATTACACTGTTGGTGGAGCTGTGAACTCATCCAACCCTTCTGGAGAGCTATTTGGAACTATGCCCAAAGGGCAACAAAAATGTGCATACCCTTTGACCCAGCAATACCACTACTGGGTCTATACCCTGAAGAGATGAGGAAAAAGGGTAAAAACATTACTTGTGCAAAAATATTTATAGCAGCCCTGTTTGTGTTGGCAAAGAATTGGAAGTCTAGTAAATGTCCTTCAATTGGGGAATGGTGTAGCAAACTGTGGTATATGTATGTCATGGAACACTATTGTTCTATTAGAAACCAGGAGGGACGGGATTTCAGGGAAACCTGGAGGGATTTGCATGAACTGATGCTGAGTAAGAGGAGCAGAACCAGAAAAACACTGTACAACCTAACAGCAACATGGGAGTGATGTTCAACCTTGAAGGACTTGCTCATTCCATCAGCGCAACAATTGGGAACAATTTTTGGCTGTCTGCAAAGGAGAGTACCATCTGTATCCAGATAAGGAGCTGTGGAGTTTGAACAAAGTACAAGGACTATTCCCTTTAATTCGGAAAAAAAAAACCCCAGATGTCTTATGGTTTGATCTGGTTACCTCTGAGAATTCTGTTCTCTTTAAGGATATGATTTCTCTCTCATCACACCCAATTTGGATGGAGGTACAACATGGAAACAAAGTAAAGACTGACAGAGTGCCTTCTGTGGGGGGGGGGGGGGGAAGGAAGCAAGATTGGGGGGAAAACTGTAAAACTCAATATCTTTAATAAAAATTTAAAAGGGAAGATTTGGGAAAAAGGAAGAGATAATGAGTTCAGTTTTGGACATGTTGTATATGGGACAAATTGTTAAGGATTTGTAGCTGTGGGTCTGGAAGTCAGTTTCCAGTTAGGGCTAGATGATGATAATTTTATCCGTAGTAGCTGATGAGATTAGCAGGCAAATTAGTATTGAGGGAGAAGAGAAAGGAAAGATCCTCAGGGAGAGTAAATGGATGAATAAAGTATACTGTTCTTATTATGTGCCAGAAACTGTCTTAAGTGTTGGTTGGTTCTTGCCCTTTGTTATCAAAGAAGACCAAAATGACATGTGTTAGAGACAAATTACAGTGTGTCCAACTGTGACTGATCAAATCAATACGAGCCCAGAATGCTCCACTAGGGTTTGGGCACAAATAGTTCATATAAATAACTGGGGTAGGTTCTCTAAACTTATGTATTTCACTTTTCCTTTGAGCTGCTTCAATTCTGCCTTGCTCATAGAGCGTAGCCCTGTCTCTGATGAGGGTATACCATGCTGGGTGGTCCTATGCTGCATAATCAGTTCTTAAGAGAGACCTTTCCAGCTTTCACTTCTGCCCCCCTTGTGAGCACTTGCCCTGTGTGAGTTCCCCAATAGGAATGGTAAGGTGGTATGAGTGATTTTTATTCATGCATAAATTGGATTTAAATGAGGCATAGTTGTACAAAGTCATTGGCCTCACACTCTCTTCCAAAGTCATTATAATGCAGTGACAAGACAGAGTCAAATAACTGGTAATGACTCTCAGTGACCTTGTGTCTTTGATGTCTAACCAGTTTCTAAGTGCTCCACAGCTCCTGAGTCAGCTGCTTTCATGGCCATTGGAATGAAGTTTTCTCATCCGCCCATTCCACCAGTGGAAGACTTCACATGCTTGGGGTAGACACTCCCCCCACCCCCAAGTGTTGGACACACAAAAAGCAAATGTAAAATATTCCCTTCTATGAATGAGTTTACATTTCAATGAGAGAGACAACACATAGGAAGGTTTCAGCTGCAGGTCAAATAGAAGGATTTCATGGTCCTTAGGCTACCACAGTGACAAGTTAATTCTTCTTCTATAATGCCATTTCCCCTGAGAAAATCATATCAGTTTCACATGTTAAATTATGTGAGTCTGGAGTAGAAGTATTGGTCTTCTAAAGAGTCCAAGGGGAGATAGTATTCAAATGGTGGTGATTTAACCTGTTTGGAACATGCTGCCTCATTTCTCTCTTATTGCTTAAGTTAGGCTGGCATGCCTGCCCTGTGGTGGTAGTTGGTTGCCTAAGCAATTGTCCATAGTATGGTACCTGTGGGGGCTAAGGATGCCCTAGATGAACATCCTGTCAAGGAGACTGAGGAGTGCTCAGTGAAGTAGGAGAACCTGGAGATAGCAGTTTCTCAAAAATGTATTGAAAAGTATCTTGGAAGTGAAGGTGATTGTTTATCTTTCATTCTCAAAGAGGACCAGGATTTCAGGAAGATGATGTCATGATTTGCAATTGAACTGGATTTAGGTAAAGCAAGCTTATGCAAAATCACCAGGCTCATTCACTCTTCAGGAACCATTTAGGCCTAGTACCCAGATATAAATAGGAAAAACTGGAGGTGGCCCTGGATTCAGTGGGAGACTTTGGCCTTTTTTAAGCTAAGGTCTTTTCCAAGTTTCAGTTTGTCTGAGGCAATAACCATCAGTGATTAATGCTAGGTAATAAGTGAGGCCAAAAATGACCTCTTTTACCCAGTCAAAAACAAAACAAATCAATATGGAAGGAAAGACCCTCAGGGTTTCTGTCCCAAATTGCAACAATTGCTATTTACAATCACTCTGCACCAACACAACCCAAACTATGACCCATTGAGACTTGGGCTGAGACCAATCAGTGAGGGCCAGAGTGATTTGGATTTAAGGCATGTCCTTAAAAAAGAAATCTAACCGGTAAACCTCACTATATTTTGTGAGCTTTCAGCTATCAAAATTTATATTCCTTTGGACAGAATACCCACAGGCAAGAGTATGTTTTCTTATATGGGAAGAGGAAAAAAGAGAAGGAAGGAAGAGAGAAAGTAATGATTCAATTAGGAGGAGGTATAAAAGAATTGCCTTGCCACCATTGGGTACCCACATAAAATTTTAGTGGACCAGTCAGAAAGGTGAGGGTGACAAAGGTGACAAAAAGAGGGAGAAATTTAGTTGATTTCCAAATAACTTCCACGTGGCAGTGAATGTCTATGAAATTTTAATGTTAGAATTTGCAGTGAACTGAGTTGGCACACTGTGTTATTTCTCCATTGGCGTTCAGCTGTAGGGATGAAGAGAGCAGAGGGGGAAGGAAAGTGAGAGGAGAGAGAAGATTGACTTGACAAGGTGTAAAGGAGATTAAAAACAGAAGTGAAGGGATGTGAGGGTGGAAAGCAATGGCTAGTTGGGAGCTCTCTGTCTCTTGTCTCTCTTGCTCACTTGCCCAGGGACGGACACACATACACATTCACTCATTCACCCACTCACCTGACAATATTCACCGTGAGAAAATGTCCTGAATAGAGTCCAAACTAAAGAAGGACTCCCTAATGATGAAAATGTTCCCTCATCTGTGACACTGCTTTATTTGCATCAAGCCCCAAAAGATGTCATATCATCTTCACTGTCTTCCTGGATAATCCAAAAGGAGATTAGCCTGGCCAATTGCTTGAAAAACTATTTGAAGAAAAAATATTTATTTACCATAGTATGGCCTTTAATTGGAAAAATAACTCATTGAATTGTCCCTCCATATATGTATCCTAGGCAGGCACATCAGCTGGGTTAGTAAATAATACTTTGAGGGATCCTAAGCTGCTCAAAATTACATCTAGCCTAAAAGGCAATGGAAATGACCTAACTGAGCTATAGGACATCGACAGCAGTGACTTGTGCACAAAAAATTATGTAAAAGCCCTCCTGTACATATTTGACTGGAAAAAAATCTATTTTTGTCATAATAAGAAGCCATGCCAATGGGGCAAGCAATAACCATTTATTAAGAACTTACTATGTATTAAATACTAAGCATCAAAGATAGAAATTTTTAAAAAATGAAAATGAAATAAAATTTAATTAAACTACAAAGAAATACTTTCTGTTAAAGGAGGCAATGTGAATATAAGCATATTCAAAATAAATACAAGGTGAGTTGGGGAGAATGACGGAAAGCCTATAATTCTTTAAACCACTATGAAGCTGAGAGTACATGACCCTATAGTCACTGAGAAAGGTAGAAAAAGTGACAGTATAGGTCTTTTGCTGCAGATCTCCCATCTGAGACTAAAATGTGGCCAGTCAAAACAGGCCTAGGGCCTTTGTCTTTTTGAGTTGGTTCTTTCTTCCTCTTCACCCAGCTCTGATTCTGACTTTCAGTATTTCAGCACTGGGTTAGCAACAGCCTCACCTTGAGCTTCCTCACCCTAGAACTGCACTGCACCAACTAGGCCCCCTTCTACCATTGGTGAATTCCTTCCAACCTGGTCAACATTTTTTCCTTTCCACAGCTGTGCTTTGGACTTTGTAAACTTCAATATGCTCCTCTAACGTCCCCCTTGTCCCCAAGGCAGGCTCTAAAAGTTTGAAACATTGATAAGGCAATTAGCTGGGAAGTATTTTAATTATATAGCATACCTTACTATTTGATTTCAACTTCACATATTACCTAACTGAAGTTAAAAGAGTGTCAGGTAGGGGTGGCTAAGTGGCACAGTGAATAGATCACCTGCCCTGGAGTCAGGAGTACCTGAGTTCAAATCCAGTCTCAGACACTTAATAATTACCTAGCTGTTTGGCCTTGGGCAAGCCACTTAACCCTATTGCCTTGCAAAAACCTTTAAAAAAAACTGTCAGGTAGAGCAGGAACCTTTCTTGAAGTTGTGAGTAGTAAATTATTCCCTGATTGAAAAGAGAAAGTTCTGAAGGAGCAGGCTTTTTACTCATGTGAAAAAATGTGTTTCTTTCAACTTCTGCCATGCATAGCGAAAAAGCAAGATAAGATTAGGAAAGAATGAGTAAAGCAAGTTCAAACTTTTCCTCTGATTAAGAACAATGAGAAAAAAAATGGTCTAACTTGCTAAGGGAATTTAAGACACTGACTTTGGAAGGGTTTTGATGCTAAGTGGAGCTTCAAAAGCCTCAGAGCATCTTACACCCTGCAAAAAAACTTTTACCTCCAAATAAGGCAAATTGTACAAGATAATTTTATACAAAATCTATCAAATAAGGTTAGTCAATGGAATTAGTGATGATTTTAAAATGAGTGAAAAGATGCAAAATTATATCTATCGACTTTTCTCCAAACACAGTTTTAAGTTATTTTTAGTCAATTGCATTTTAAGCTTAGCTGTCGTAATCGATTCTTTATTCTTTCACAAACGGGTGGGGGGGGTGTACTTATTTCCTTTCCGGGAAATAAATAAATAAACTTTTCCAGGAGCAGCATTAGGACACAGGTTCAACCATACTGCTAAGTTTAAGATTACTGTGTGGTAACTGGTTACTTCAGAGAGGCTAAAAGGAAATTAACAGCATTTTTGAAGGCTTAACATGTAAATATGAAAATATTAAGCAACTCTAGTAACTTTACAATGTGTTTCATTGCAAAAATTGAGTGAACATGTGTTAGGAAGACTATTTTCTTCCTGGATATGATATTTTACCCTCCCACCAATAATTCATTATGGTTGAAGTCTTGAAAGCAGTGTTCAATGTATTCTTCTTGAATATAAACATACTTCTAATTTCCTCTTCAGTTTCTTTTTTTTTTCCACTTCTCTATTTTGTAAATTTAACAAAGAAATCTTCCTCCCTCTCCCATAGGTGTGCCCCAAAGTGAAGAGAAAGCCTTAAAAAGGAACAATGAATTTATTCATATTTTTTAAAGTTTCAAAACTTTTAGCTGTGTCCTAGAAAGCTATCAGTAGGTCATGGTCTTTGCTTTATTGCCTCTGCAAACACATTCCTATGATGCCCAATGATAATTAATAACTAACAGTTCTTCCCGACTCTTGACTTCAGAAACCTGAAGTGTTATAGAATATTATTCAGGATTCCCATGGAACAGCCCACTTCTTGGCCCCCTATTTCTTACAATTAAAACTAAAGTGCATTTTGGGGGGATAGGAACAAACTATTATCTTAAGTAACAAAGGAAATCCAAAGAAGGGGTATTGCTACCTAAGCTGAACTCTTCACTTGAGTGGAATGCCGACTGAGTTCACAGTCATGTGAATATTTCAACATCGCAGTATGCCATTAATAGACATTACGCAAACTATGATGCTAGGTGTATTTGCACAAAAGCAATTACTAGTGCTCCACAGATGGAAATCCTGTGTTTGGATCAAAATCGTCTGCAACCTCCTTTTTCTATACCAAAACAAATATTTTGGTCAAAATGTTTTTTTCAGTACTCATGTCTACAAGCAGCCAAGGATTTAGGAATGAAGTGGTGATTGATGAAGGGAGCGCTAACCTAGAAATCAAGAGATTTGGGCTGTCTGGTCTCAAGAAATTCCCCTCACCTGTCTAGGACTCCATCTTATCCATAAAGTGAAAAAAAATTGCCTTAGATTTTTTTTTTTGGCAAGGCAGTGGAATTAAGTGACTTGCCCGAAGTCCCACAGCTAAGTATTAAGTGTCTGAATCCAGATTTGAACTCAGGTCCTCCTGACTCTAGGGCCAGTACTCTATCCGCTGTACCATTTAGCTGCCTAGTTAGATAATTTTTAATGTCTGACTTCTATATTTCTATAACATGCTCAGATGCCTGGACAATAAGAAGTCTAAGAGAGCATGCTTGTCAGAGTTCATCGTAAATACCTCCAGATGACCTCCAACAAACAGTGCAGCATTGTTGATCTGGTTAGGATGGCCTATTATAAGGAATAGTAAAAACTTAGTTAAGAGAAGCTCCATTATACAATTATAGACTGACTCCAGACCCAGTGTCCAGTTTTCAGTTCTAAAGGCAGCTAGATGGTGCAGTGAATAGGTTGCTGACCTTAGTCAGAAGACCTGAGTTCAATTCCAACTTCAGACACTTACTACCTGGGCAAGTCATTTAAACTTTTTGCCTCAGTTGCCTCAGCTAAAAGAAGAGAATATAACAGAACTTCCCATATTGTAAGAATCAAATGAGATTTTATTTGCAAAGTGCTTAGCACAGTGTCTGCTATATAGCTGTTGTTATTTGCCTTTCATTCTCAAAGAAGACCATGACATCCAGGGAGGTGATGTCATGACAAGTAAGTGAACTGGATTTGAGCAAGGGAGTACTGTGTTAGACCGCTAGCCTCAGTTTCTTCTCCAGAGCCATTTGGGTCCAGTGGCCAGATATATTTCAAGATGACTGGAGATGACCCTGGATGAGAGACAATCAGGGTTAAATGACTTACCCAAGGTCACATAAGCAAGTAAGTGACTGAGGTTAGATTTGGTCTCAGGTCCTCCTGACTCCAGGCTGGGACTCTATCCCCTGAACCACCTACCATATAGAAATTTTTATATGAATGTCTGTTTCCTTCCTCTTGCTGCCTTTCAGCTGCTATGCATAGATATGGTTCGTTTTTCAACTTCAAAATCCCTTTTTTTCACACTTTTCCTGGGCAGGGTCCCCTGTCCCTCCTCCAGGCACCTAAAATTTGTCTGAAGCAAGGACTGATAAACAGGTGATAACTCATAAACTTCTTGACCAGCGTCAGTGAAGCCTCATTCATACTGAAGTGTTCACTCTCAAATACTTGCCTTTTAAAGTCTTTATTCCTCTCATGAATGAAGGAAAGACATTTTCTGCCTATTAAAGGGATTTTCAGTAAGGAATGAAACATTTGTGGGGAGAGAAGACCCCCACCCCCCAATAGCACTAGGCTCATTCAGCAGGTCTTGAAAGGTTTAAACTTTGTTTAGACTTTTTTGAGAAAGTGATTTAGGATGAAGATTGGAGTCTGGAAGCAATGTCTTATTATCTCCATCTCCTTCCTCTTACCCAATACAGTTGCTTATTTTCCTGCTATATTAGTTATTCTGAGGCGAGGCATGAATGAGCTGTTTTGCAAGGGGACCCAAGTCTCTATAAACTCCAAGTTATATTTCTTCCAATGTCAGAAGGAAAAAAAGCTATCAGTATCAGAACTGAAGGGAGAAGTTTTTCCTCTACTAGGCAGTTTTGAAATTTCTCTGGAGAGGGACAGAGTTGGTGAAAGTGACTTAGGACAGCACCAGCAGATGGAACACACTTTCCAGGAGAATGCCTCTAAGCTTTATACATGTTTTTCCTTTCCATGGCTCACCAGTTGGCTCATTAATCCAGAAAGGAGTGATTGAATTATGCCTATTTCGAGACACCAGAAAAATTAGTGTCTCTGGTTGGATGGTGGTTGAATCCAAACAGTGAAGAATTCCTTGGTGTAGGGGAAGGAAAGTATTTTCTCTACCTCTTTCCTATTTCCCCCTCCCATCCCAGTACCATTGATCCTATGAATTTCAAATGATTGCAAAATCTAGAGTTGGCACTGGCATCAGTAGCAATGTCCACTGGAGCTGGTAGCAGTGTACTTGGAGAGGTGGTGGCTGATGGAAAATCTGCCTTGTAATCTAAAAAACATACTCAGGACAAACTAACACACTGAGGAAAGGTAGCTTTTAAACCTTGGAGCAAAGCAAAGAGCAATTGTCCTTCATTCTTAAAGAGGACCATGATATCAAGAAGGTGATGTCATAACTTGCACGTTAGATTTAAGTGAGAGGGTGCTGTGCAGTCACCAGCCTCAATCTTTCCTCTGAAGTCATTTGAGTCCAGTGGCCAGATATGACCACAGAATGTTTGGAGATCGTCCCATTCTCCCTAAGTCCTTTATGTGTATAAGATGTGAGTGTGCTCCCTGTTTGGGGAGATTTTTTTAATTGTCTTTAATTAATTGGAAGTCCTAGATGATAATCATTGGGAAGAATATTAATGAAGGCTTTTGATATATATATATATCTATTATATATATATATAATATATATGTATATATATATATATATATATATACATATATACATATTCTTCAAAACTGCTCACAAGGTTATCTTTAGAATCCATGAGGAAATGGGTGTCAACCACTTCTAAGAACCAGACCTATCAATTCAAGTGTAAGTTGGGGAAATTGCCAGAAGGGATGTTACAGGCTTTAACCAGGATAATTTGAGTCCCTCCCATTTGCAGAGAGATTCTCCATCTGGGACTTTTGTTCTTGATACCTTAGTTTTACTGTTAGGGATCCAATAGAGAAAAATTAGCATTTTTTCTATTATTGCTTTACAGCATAATTATACCTTCTGTTTCCATTGTGTTTCTTTACAAGTCAGACCAGTTTCTTTGTAATAACCTTTGCTTGTTTGAATGCTTAAGTATTAATATCTGTTGTATTACCATATCCTTATAGAGATGAAACCTAGGAGCTATATAAAAGTTCAAATCCCTAAAATACTGGTGCCAAGCAATTCACGAAGATCACATTTTCATAGCTCATAAATGTTTAGTATTTCTTTTATACATTTAGGGAGACTGGATTCCTTTTCTGATTTTTGACATGAATCAAGACAATTTGAGTGAGATTCCTATGATTAGGATAGAATAAGATTTGCCTTCGAGTCTTAAAAACCTGATTAATCACCCCAAGTGCCTGATCTTTCTTTGTAAGTCCATTGTTTCTCTGGGGCTTTACAGTGAAGGGTAAGTAATTCATTGACAAGGTCTGTTGGGAAAATTTTAGATGTCCCATAGAACAAGGACTCAGAGGAAATTTATGTGTGGACCTATGTTAGGAATGCCTAAGAATACTTAAAATCTGTTGATACAGGATATTTTGGTTTTTCACCTAAGGGTAAGAATGACTTCTAGCAACCTACAGATACCTAATCCTTATGGGCAGAGCTCCCATTCTAACTCTGGGAATTCTGCGAGAACCAGACTTTTTCTCAGAGAGGAGGCATTAGCTTTTCATTTTCTTCTTTAGGTACAATGTTGTAAGGCACAAAGACAGATAGAAAATTAAGAGCTGTTAAGTGAAATCTGCTGGTTATCACCATGTTTTCGGAAGTTTGGAAGAATGTTAATTTCCAGATTTTTCTGAGATAATCTTTCCTTAAGACTCTTTAGCACAAGATTTTAGGAAGGTATGCAACAAAGGATTAGGCTGAACTTCCCTAAATAACTCCAGAGGTATACAGAATTTAAAGCTTTGGACTTTGCATTTCAGTTTGATTTTGTTGGGCATAACAAATGTTTAATTAGTTGAGAGTATAATGGTGAAATCTACCCCTACCATTATATTTCATGGTTATTTGAATTTTTAAGCACTGCTTTTCAAGATTTAAAAAATGATTATTTTAATTAAATCCCAAATTGGTATTACTTTTTTTGTTGTTGTTGTAAATCAGGCATTCTAAACCTAAGGCCTATTAATTTGTTTTTTTTCATTTTAAAACATTTTAATAACTATTTCAATTTGATTGATTTTCCTTGTAAACTTATATATTCTGTTTTATGCATTTAAAAACATCATTTTAAGGAGTCCATAGGCTTCTCTCTCAAAGGGGTCCATGATACCAAAAAGGTTAAGAAATCTTTCTATAGAGAATTTAACAAAAGTAGACCTGTGCATAACTGATTACAACAAATTCCCCTAGCTGAGAAATTTTCTTTCCAATATCCATAATCAACAGATTGCTTGGGAGCTCAGAGCATTTTATGAATTTTATTTGTAATCTTTATTTTTAAGCTTTCTGCTTCTCAGAAGAAAATGAAACCAGTGGAACTAAGTCCTTTGCCTTAATACTAAAATCCTCAGCAAGGCAAGTATGTGGTCCAGTGGATAGAGCACCAGGTCTGGACTCAGGAAAATGAGTCTTGTAATAACTGCCTCAGATAGAGCTTCTCAGATTACTAGCTGCATGACCCTGGGCACGTCACTTCACCCTGTTTACCTCCATTTTCTCAATCAATGAGCTGGAGAAGGAAATAGCAAATCACTCTGATACTTTTACCAAGAAAAGTCCAAATGGGGTCATGAAGATTTAGACATAATGCAACAACAACAAACCCCCAGCAACCACTCTCATCGGCTCCTTGCAGACTGGCTACATTGTAGTGGGAGCAATTGGGTTTTCTCCAATTCTGGAGATTAGATTGGGAGTAGAAACCTTAAGAGAAGATCACAGCCTGAGTGGACCCTCAATGGGGAGTCCCTGAGGAGAGAGGGCAATAAAAATTATTTCTCATCCAATACCCTCCAACCCAACATCTGTTTCTGTTGCAGCTCCAACAGCTGCTTACTCTCCAAATCTCTCTCTCCTATCCCTCTCTAGAGAGATGCCAAAACTGATTGTGCCATTGGGGCTGCTGACTAAGGCTGTATGGCCTCAGCAGGGAAGAACTTGTGTTGAGAATGTTTAGTCCTTCCATAGCCCCTTCCCTGTAGGAAGATGGCCAACTCTCCTAATCTTGTAGGAGACACCTCCTCCTCTGCCCCAAGGTAAGAATATGCATTGTCTGTGTTTCTATTATATTTCACCATTATTTTAAATGTCATTTAGGGATAGTTCTTGGCATAGAGTTAATGCCCAATAGATACTTTTTCATGTATTCCTCTATAAGAACAATTACTCCAACACTTTTTATAGTGTAGAGATTGAAGGCTTAATCAGCACTGGGGAATCCTATAAACATGAGGCCTGATTCCTAGGAGCCCATCATCACCTGAGATCCAGCCCATACCCCAAGGTTGAACTCGTCAATGAATATCTTTGGTCACAGTTTCACATGAAGACCCTCTACAAAGGCCGAGAGGGGGTTTAAATCTGCTCTGGGTAGAGAGGAAGGACTTCCCATGTTGATGGAACAGTAGATGTTTTGAAATATTAATAAGAATTACTCCTTCTGATCTAATATCTTTATCCCTCTTGGATTATTTTTTGGGTTTGGGGTTTTTTTTTGCAAGCCAATGGGATTAAGTAACTTGTCCAGGGTCACACAACTAAGTAATTAAGTGTCTAAGACCAAATTTGAACTCAGATCCTCCTGGCTCTGGGGTCAGTGCCCTATCCACTGCGCCACCTAGCTGCCCTCCTCTTGTATTATTTTTAAAAGTAGGGAATTTTTTTTACCAAAAAAAAAGTACCAGAATACATTCTTCTTTTAAAATTATTAACTTTAAAAGAAGAATGTATTCTGGTACGTTTTTTGGTAAAAAAATTCAACAAATTTTATTAAGTACATATTATATTCTCAGCTTATTTTGACTTACATCATGCTAAAATTAATGAGTGCTAAAATCCTATAGGCAACTGGTAGTAAAACAGATAAGATTGCTGAACCTGGAGTTAGCAAGACCTGAGTTCAAATATAGCCTCAGACACTTATCAACCATGGTTCAGGTCAGTAATTTTGTTTGCCTCAGTCTTCTTAACTGCAAAATGAAGATAATTAACAGCAACTCCCTCACAGAGTTGTTGTGGACATCAAATAAGATCTTTGTCAAAGTCCTTTGACCAGCACATAGTTAGTTGGTTTTACAAAAATGCTTCTTTTATCCTACTGTAAGAAAAATAGCTTTGTGGTGGGAGTGCAGCTTCTTTGATTTTTTTAAACAAATTTTTTAAAATTTTTAAAATTTTAAATTTTTTTAAAAAAATTAATTTTTAAATAATTTTAATTTTTAATTTAATTAAACAAATTCCTATAAATAAATGTATATATATTTTTTAAAATTCCTATTCATAACTGTATAATTTGGAGTTTAAAGTGGGCCAGTGAATTATTTTGTGCCATGTAAGATATGCTGCTGCCTGTGAAGTCAGGAGCCCTAAGTTTGAATCCCTTCCCAATATCATTTCCTAGTGGACCTTGGGAAAGGTTTCTAACTTCTCTAGGTTTCCATTTCCCACATCTATAGACATAGGGGATTGGATTCAATAACCTTTAGAGTCCCTTCCAGCTTTAAATCCATGATTATTTGTGTCTTTAACCAATCAATCAATAAACATTAAGTGCCTTCATAGTTTTTTCCTCTTTACCTTTTTTCTAAGTTTAGATCTGGAGGCTTTAAGCTTTTTTTGAAGTCTGTATCTTCTTGTCAGTCTAGAAAAGCTGATGGACCTTCTTAGAATAGCATTCTTAGGATGGATGTTTTTAGAGAATTACAACAGAAATCATTTGCATTGAAATGCAATTTCCAAAAGAATGTTTTTAAATTCCATGGACCTCAAGTGAAGAATCCCTCTTTTAGATGATTGGCTATTGGGATTTCAGTAAGGAATGTGTGCTTTTGGAGCATTCTGAAGCTATCTAGATAACATTGTCACCTTTCTCTTTTGTCATTTGTTTGCATTGGCCCACATTTTGGCATGGTTTTATCCATCTGAATTGTCCTTTGTCTTTCAGTGATAACATTTTGTTCCTGTGTTTTTTCTCTGAAAAAAAAAAGAGGTTTCAATTGTAGGTCCTAATGTGGAATAGGTCTTCATCTAAATGTTAATAGTGGCTCAGTGGATAGACTATAGGACATAGAATCAAGATGAGCTTCAACCTTAGTCATGCTCCCACTCCTTGAACCTGGGCAAACCACTTAATATCTCTCTGCCTCAGTTTCATCCTCTATAAAATGGTGATGATAATGATAGCACCCACCACATAGGGTTGTTGTGAGGATGAAATGAGATAATATTGTAAAACTCTGCTAAAACCTTAAAGCATTATACATGAGCAAGCTATTAATATTGTCATAATGATTCAGCTATAAGTGACTTAATAATCTAATCCAACCCCTGCCACTTTCAGCTGGTTTGCTGTGTATTTATAGACTTTAACTTTTTTTTGAGAATTAACTGCATTTGCTCTGTGGAGTACATTATTTAGAAATTACGTCATTATATTTGCTAATATTAAATAGATCTGTGATCTCATCAGTGTAAGACTCCCTCTAATAATTCATGCTAACTCCTCCACTCTTTCTCTTCCTACACATCTTTCCCATGTCTTTCCCCAAGTGCTCCATATTGGAATCCAATCTACAAACTGCTTCCTCCCTAGATATCTCTTGACACTAAGCAGATAACAATGGATCATACACTGTCCTTGGGTTACCTCTTGTTCTCATCTTTTGACTGGCCAACCTTCTTGAAGAAATATTTACCTCTCTTTTGTAATTCTACATTGAAAATATGGTGCAAACCATTCACAACTATCATGAGCTTCTCTGGGTAACTCACCTTTAATTATTTGGAAGTTTGGATATTCCATAATAAATAGCCATATAGTATCACCAGAAGAATATTGATGTTGTAAAATATGAATCTTTGTTTCAGGGAGAAGTTTAGAGTGATTAAAAACATTTTATAATTTCCCCAAGCTAATCTAGTTATTAGTGACCTTTAGTGTTGATACAAGATATATATATATATATATATATATATATATATATATATATATATATATATATACATACATAAATATACAGAGAGAGAGAGAGAGAGAGAGAGAGAGAGAGAGAGAGATAACAAGTGTATGTGTGTATGTCTGCTCTGTAGGTTGTCTCTAAACTGTATACCATAATCTGGAAATAAACATTCTTCATCTACTTTTTTTTCCCCTCAAGTAGACAGTTAGACAAAACTCTTGAGTGATTATGGATCTCAATGACAAGAATCTTCAGTGTTCCAGAACTTGATGTAATCAGCATAATACCATATGGAGACAGAAACATCTGGAGGGTGTATAAAGGATCCTTTAGTTGGTCTTTATGGTAGACATCCTTCATAGCAGTTGAGAACAGCATTTGACAAGCATAGCACTCTTATATTTTATGCCACACTTGATGTTAATAATGAGAGAGCTGCCAAACAGCATTACCTCTGTGGGTATATCTTTCAAGGAATCTTGTCTGATTTTGACATTTGCATAAGAAATTTTATGGAAATGTTTTGCTAGCCCACTTTTTGCATAACAGTCCTTCAGATATTTAAAGACATAATATTCTTATGTTCTAATTATCCTTAGTTTTGTAATTGACCTTTATATATACTCAAAAGTCCTTTACAGTGTAGGGTGCCCTTCTTTGGGTGAATGCCAGTTCATCAGTGACTTTATTAAGCATTGGCACCAGTACCTGAATACAATAATATGGATGTGGTTGGACAGACAGAGCATAATATTCCATTATTGTTCATTGTCTTTCTTCCAGTTTCATCCATAAATGATTTCAGAATGCTCTGCCTCAATTTGGTCTTTCTGTATAATTATATTTCCTTTCACTGCCTCTTAATGCTTTATAAAGTAAACAGATCTTAATTTTCTACCATCCTCTATAAGATTTTACAAAAAAAAGTTTATATATTCTAAAATAGTGCTGCCTTGGCTGTGTATCTCTCTTCTTAGTAAGGAAACAGTTAATTGACTGAAATAGTTTCTTGGTTCTTTCAGTCTCCCCATTGTAGCAATTGATTTCTACCAGTTAAATTTCCTTAGGCAATAATGATCATCTATGCATTATTCATTTTCCCAGTTTTTTGCATCAACAACTTGTTTAAATAGTTCAAGTTAGAATAACATTTTATCATTTTTAAAATTCTTTCTTTGGTTTTGATTCTGAATTTTAACACATTATGTTTCTTGTCCATAAAAATATACTGTTTAATTTTTTATGAAGTTATTTGATTTTTGCCCAGCACTACCAGACTAGACTCTCTTTTCAAAGAAAGTGATTGTGATTTATACATGTGATTTTTCTGTATTATCTATAAGCACTTGGTCTCTCATTTCTTATTCATTTATTTTTATTTTTGTTAAATTATCTTAATTAACCAAAATCTATTTTCTCTCCCTCCTCTTTGTTCCTACTGGGGAAAAAAATCCTTGTAATAAATCTACATATTTAAGCAAAAGAAATTGCATCAAAATTCAACAAAATACTTGCTAAAACACTCCAATCAAATTAACTTCCATGGCTTTAGAACAGAAGTGAATACTTACCAGGCAACTAGGTAGCACCGTGCATATAGAGTCTTAGAGTCAGGAAGATGAGTCTTCCTGAGTTCAAATCCAACTTTAGACACTCAGCAGCTGCATGACCCTGGGGAAGTTACTTAAGCCTGTTTGTATTAATTTCCTCATTTGTGGAATCAGCTGGAGAAGGAAATGGAAAAATACTATTGACTATATCCCAGAAATGTCTCATTTTACACCCTGAGTTCATTATGACCTCCCTATCAGCAGGAAAGCAACATACTTCATCATTGGTTCTTATATTATTCTTCAACCATGTTTACCAATTTATTTCTTGATGTTCTTTCTATGATCCACTTCTGTTCTAAAGTCATTAAATATCTAAAGTCAATAAGTAAATTTTGTTATTCAGCCATTTTTCAATTGTGTCTGATTCTTTGTGACCCTATTTGGGTCTTTTGTTGGCAAAGATATTGCAGTGGGTTGCCATTTCCTTCTCCAGCTGATTTTACAAATGAGAAAATTGACACAAACAGGCTTAAATGACTTCCCCAGGGTCATGCAGCTGCTGAGTGTCTAAAGTTGGATTTGAACTAAGGAAAACTCATCTCCGGACTCCAAGACCAGTACTCTATATATGCACTGTGCTACCTAGTTGCCTGGTAAGTATTCACTTCTGTTCTAAAGCCATGTCAGTTAATTTGATTGGGAGTATTTTAGCAAGCCTTTTGTTGAATTTAGATGCAATTATTTTCCTTATGGTTATTTTTACAGATGTTGATCATAAGCATTGCAATGAGAGATGACTAGATGTTGTATGAAATTTTTTCTTGTTGAATTTGGTTGCTGTCATCTCTCTTACTGATTTCCCCAGGAGAACCTGTAAAATCATTCTTGTTTAGTTGCTTGAGTGATCTGATTTTATCTCCTACAAGAATATCAGTATTGATATAATTCAATCCTCTCACTCAATGGGTTACTAGAAAAAGGATCCCACATTTAGACTACCTAGAGTTGGGCTGCTAAGTGGCACAGTGGATAACAAAACTAAGCTCCATTTTGTATTTTTCTTTCTTTCATGGATTTCACTGGTCAAAGACTTCATTATCATGTGACTAGCCTACTGATGATGAGCCTACATGATGATGATGGCTAGAAGGGATCTCCGAAAGCAGATTTGTTTTGGTGCCAAAAATGAACTCAAAAGCTTTTCCAGAATTAGAAGAATCTGTCAGAGCATTCTATCCTCTGGATTAGTCCTTAAGAGCTCAGGCTCACCTCAACATCATAGAGAAGCATCAGAATAAGATTTTGGGGAAAACTTTAATGATTATCTAAAAATCAAGTGAAATAACTAATTCTACATATTAAAAGACCCCATTTTTCAATTTTACAGAATCTATACAGAAATGGTCTATATGTCCTGAGGTATCCTTGATGAAACTATGAGAAGATAGGCAGACTTTCAAAAACTATTTTCTATAGCAGATTACATGTTTATAGTCTCATAATTGACTAAAAAAGAGAGTGAATCCATGATCCTGTTTGTTGATTACACAAATCATTAGATTTGATAATACTAAATATCCTCTTGTTCTGCAGGAAGAAGACTTGTGCAAATATAAATATAATACAAGATTCTTTGTCAGATGCAAAGATTGAAAGAATTCTATTCATTACTCCTTTGATAATTAAAGTCAAGTCAATTCATAAATCAGGGAGATGCATGTAAGCTTACCAGACATGTTTACCACTATCAGGGAGGATATTTGAAGCAATGTTCAAACCAAAAGATGATCTATATATATAGATGGCAAGTTTGTCCAGATACTCCAATTGCAGGTGTTTGCAGATGACATAATACTGATTGTATGAAATATTAGAATATTCTAGAGTCTTCTCATTGAAATCCATGCTTACTCAAAAATGGGTGACATATAAGAATTTTAAGAGAGTTTCTGGGTAATTAATCATTTTATTTATAATGCTAGCATATTATTACTGAAAGGATCGTCATTTGCTCTTCTCTCTTAGATCAAAATCTATTAACCTGTGAAATCTTCAATACTGATTTTAAGGTCTTTGGAAGGGTTTTACCAGAGGATGGAAATCAACTCTGATTGATCATTAAGTAATGAGAAGAATGAATATTATAATGAGAAGCAGACTTATTTCAGTGAGGGTCTTGGTGATACTGAACATTCATTCTTGGTCAAAGAGACTTATGAGTATCAACTGTCTGAGTAAACACAGCAGGAATCCACAATTTACCTAAACTTAGAATTTCCTTACTCGCTTTGATTAGATACTGGCCTTCAAGCTGGGTAAGTCTTTCCCAAGATTTCCCATAGTAGTTGATTTCTGGAAGAGGAAGTGAAAAAAATCCTTAACCCTAATTCAATTATTAGTTATTGATGTATTAAATAATCATTTCTCTCAAATGAAACAATGAATAAATGAAAACTGTCTCTTGAGTAGCCTATGATATACAATGGGATGGCCAGTTCATTAGTGCTTATATTTGGGAGAATTCCTGAAGTTTGCCAGTGAGCTAGGCTGATTTGAAAGAAAAGGAAGAGGGCGGCTAGGTGGTGCAGTGGATAGAGCACCAGTCTTGGAGTCAGGAGTACCTGGGTTCAAATCCGACCTCAGACACTTAATAATTACCTAGCTGTGTGGCCTGTATAGCCACTTAACCCCATTGCCTTGAAAAAAGAAAAAGAAAGAAAAGGAAGAGAAAAGGCTAGACTTTTAAGTTACTACTTTCACTACCCCAAGCTAATTAGGCATAAGCACTGGATTTGGAATCAGGAAGACTTGGATTCAAGTACTGCTTCAGATACTATCTATGAGATTCTGGGCCAATCCATTTTCCAAGTTATATTCCTTCCTTCCTTCCCTCCTGCCCAACTCCTTCAACCTTCTTGAAATTTCCTCCATTGACAAAGGAGCAACACAAGCTTGGCAAACATTTTAAAACAAAATAGTAAAACTCACATGTATATAGTACTTTAAGATTTATAAACTACTTTCTTCATCTAAATCCTGTAAGATTGGTATTGCATGTATGATTATTCCATTTTACAAACTAAGGCTAAATGATTTGCCCACAGTTCATAAGTGTTGGAGGAAAGATCTTCCTCACTTCAAGTCTAGTGCTCTATCTGCTTTGCTGTAATATTTCAGCAAGAAACCTCAGTAGCCATGCTTTGATTTCAATGTGATTATGAATACATATTTGACAATGTCAGAAAACTATAGACTGCTGAACTTCTCTTTGCCTTAATTTTCTCATCTGTAAAATGAGGGGATGGGTTTGATTGCTGAGGTCTTTTTCAATTCTAAACTTTTTTTTTAGTTTTTTTTTTAAGGCAAATGGGGTTAAGTGGCTTGCCCAAGGCCACACAGCTAGGTAATTATTAAGTGTCTGAGGCCAGATGTGAACTCAGGTACTCCTGACTCCAGGGTGGGTGCTCCATCCACTGTGCCACCTAGCCACCCTGCAATTCTAAACTTTTAAGCCATGATCCTATGCACAAAAACTTTTTTAAACACAAATGATCTCCTGATGATGCTATATGTTAAGTGTGGGTAACCCTAAAGTCAATGAAAATATAAGGGTACATTGCAATATATTATCAATGATAATTTATGCAAGCAACAAGAGGAAACACGTAACTGTACGAACAGGTAGGTTGGTCATATAGTAAGAAAAAGGGATATATGGGGGCAGTTAAGTGGTGCAGTGGATGGAACAGCAGTCCTGGAGTCAGGAGGACCTGAGTTCAAATACAGCCTCAGACACTTAATATTCTTACCTAGCTGTGTGACCTTGGGTTAATCACTTAACCCCATTGCCTTAAATAAATAAAATGTAAAACAAAAAGAAAGGGGAATACAAAGAGACAAAGAGCACTGCTCCCTATAAAATTTAAGGGAAGATCCAGGCAGCTAGGCACAGTGGATAAAGCACTGGCCCTGGAGTCAGGAGTACCTGGGTTCAAATCCAGTCTCTGACACTTAATAATTACCTAGCTGTGTGACCTTGGGCAAACCACTTCACCCCATTTGCCTTGCAAAAAAAAAGCCTAAAAAAAATTTAAGGGAAGATCTCCAGCACATGGGGGTTGGTCCCTAGATCCTTGGTGCAGCATCCGTGGGGAAACATAAATGAGAATCATACAGAACAAAATCACAAGTGTGAGTTATGGTCTGCACCAAAAAAGAGAATGGTTCTTGTCCTTCATTATCAAAGAAGACCAAAATGACAATATGATTGAAACAAATTAGAGTATATCTGTGACTGATTAGACCAATACAAGCTCAGAATTCTCTACCATAGGTCAGGCACAAATACTCCATGTGAACAACTGGGGTGCTTACTCTAAATTTACATATGTCATATTTCCCTTTGAGTCACTTCAATTTTGCCTTCCTCAGAAAGCAGCACCCTCTCTAAGGAGGGTACATCATTCTGGATGGTCTTGTGCCCAGTGTCTCCCATGCTTCACAATAAATTCTAAATTTCTTAAGAGGAAACCTTCAGGTTTCTCAATATTGCTGCTTCTCACCCCCTTGTGAGTGCTTGCCCTGTGTGAGTTTTCCATAAAAGTGTTTTTGGCATTCTTATAACATGCCCAGTCCATTGTAGATATGCTCACTATAGTAATGTTGGATTGCTTGGCAGTTTAGCTCGAGAAAGGACCTCAGTATCTGGTATCTTCTGCCAGGTGATCTTCAGAATCTTCCTAAGACAATTTAAATGGAAGCAATTCAGTTTCCTGACACTGCCAAGGTAAATGAACTTATCCATAGTATTCAAAATTATCCATTTGCTATAATTGTTGGATGGTGTGGTGCAGGCTGATGGAGCACCTGTTTTCTTGAGGGCTGGGAGACAAGTACTTCATCAAGATCTCCAAGTGCTCCATTTATTTACCAGAATAAAAGTGGTTAAATACCTTTCCAGTCTCTAATCCACTCCCACTCCCATGGTACTTAACCAAACAAGGTTCTGATGTTCAAAGGTATCAGGTGATAATAATTTACAGTATTCCCAATGCACAATAGTTCCCAACACATAAGCATTAGCAAACAGAAGATCATGAAGCAACACTTTCTCCACTTTGGTCTTGGCTTGTAGCCTTTTCAAATTGGAGTTATCATCAATGCATTAGCTGACCTTAAGGCCATATTCCTCCACAGTGAAGGTGTTTGATAACATGGCTGAAAACATCATGCTAAAAAGTATGGGAGCAAGGACACAGTCTTGTTTCACTCCAATGGTGACTGGGAAATCACAAGAGCATCATCTACTACCCAAAACCCAGGCAAGCATGCTGTCAATGAGATTGACCCACAATACTGATGAACTTCTCTGGGCAAACAAATTTTGACATAATTTTCCATAAACCCTCTCAGCTGACCCTATCAGAGGCTTTGGTGGGATCTACAAATGTTTTATACATACCTCTGTTATGTTCCTGGCATTTTTCCTGGAGTTATCAGACAGCAAACATCATATCCACTATTCCTTGACTCTTTCTGAAGCCACACTGGCTCTCAGGGAGGTGATCATCTTCCACTTGGGTTGAATGACTAAAAGAGAAAAACCCCTGTGATTGTCATAGGACAAACTATTTGCTTTACCTTTATAGAGGTGGACGATGGAGGCATACTTGAATTCTTGGGGGATAATCTCTTTATGCTGCATAACCTGGAAAATTTCAGTCAACTTCTGGATGAGAAATGGACCCCCACCACCATCACCACCTTGTAGATCTCAGCTAGAATAGAATTAGCACCAAGTGCTTTGCAACTTGAAAGGAACCTAATAGAATCAAAAATCTCTTCTTCAGTTGGAACTTCATTTTCATCAAACCAGTCTTGATGTTTGTGAGTGTTCTGGCCCAAGATGAGCAGATGCAGTGCCATACACCAGATCTCTGAAAGCTGCCCACTCTCTTGCCAAGTATGTGTGGGTTCAGTTTTCCCTCCCAAGTTAGCAATAAACCATTTCCACTCAGAGAGACATTCTAAACTCCTAATATTAATTTTTATAGTGGTCCTTTTTCCTTGGGGCTTCCACTTGGGTTGAATGTAAATATTTAGCTTAGAGAGGATGAGTCTGTGATCAGTCCAGCACTGCACCCCACATTGCCTTTGTCACTCTCACATCCTGTCTGTCTGTTCTCTTTAATATCACATAGTCTATTAGATGCCAATGTTTGCTACGAGGATACATCCAGGAAGTGTTTGTGTTTGTGATAAGAAGGTTATGAGATGCTCAAGTATTCAGTAGTAGGTGATCACAACTGTTGCTGTTTCTAACTCCATTCCCTCCAAGGACTCCCTGCCATGTCTGGTAATCTGAGCCTCCTCTAGCATTAAAGTCCCCCCAAATTATAAGCTTTTGCTCTTTTGGCACATTGATGATAAGGGTCTCCAGGACTTCACAAAAATTTTTTTGACTTCATCAGTGTCCATAATGGTGGGAGCATAGGCACTGATGATGGTGGCATGGTGTTTTTCTGAAAGTGGCAATCTCATTGCCATGAGCCTGTTATTCACTCCTTTTGGTAGACATTCAAGAATGTTGACTACATTAATTTTGATTGCAAACCTACCCCAGCTTCACGATGCTCTGCCACTCCATAAAAATGTGTATCCAGCTCTGACTTTAGTCAGCTGGCCTTCATTTGCCAGCCTTGTTTCATTCAGAGCTGTTAGTTAGATATGACACCTGCTGAGTTCTCATCTTTCAGGTCTATTGGATCATGTGTTGTCTATGAGGGTGTGCACATTCCATGCACCGATAGAGTAGAATCTTTTTTTGAAGAAGTTTTTGTAGATTTTTTTGTGTCTTGAACTCACTGTGGGATCCCCCCACCTGCAGTAGGTAGTCAGACGAGGGTTGGGTAAGCAGACAATTTTTAGGGCACCTTTTTCTAGTCCCTTCCTCCCAGCAGGAGGTGAGCAGTGTGATTCTCAAAAGAGCTGTTCAGTCACCTAAGGGGCAGCTGAATCTCACTGCTGCTTTCAAGGGGAAACAACTGTCTGACCTGGGACACCTTGTGTATTCTTTTGATGTGTGCCATAAATTAGATTTAAGTGAGGTAGGGTTGCATGAAGTCATCGACCTTGCTCTCTCCCAAAGTCATCATGCTCCAGTGTGGCAAGACAGAGTCAAGACAACTGGTGATAGCTCTAGATGCAATGTATGACCTTGGTGTCTTTGCTGTCTAAGCATTCTATGGCACCTTCTTCACTGCCTACAACACTATTGGAACAAGTATTCTCATCTGTCCATTCCACCTGTGGAAGACTTCACATGCTTGGGGTAGACACCTTTCCTAATTCACCAATGGATTTGAGTTACCCCTCAGTTACCCTCAACCTTGTTTAGCCCACCTGCCAAAACAGTTTACCAGGGTATGGCCACTGTGCATGCTACAACTTCTTGGAGCTACAGGTAAGAGGTAGGTGGGGGTGGCTAGGTGGTGCAGTGGATAGAGTACGGGCCCTGGAGTAAGGAGTATCTGAGTTCAAATCTGACCTCAGACACTTAATAATTACCTAGCCATGTGGCCTTGGGCAAGCCACTTGACCCCATTGCCTTGCAAAAAATCTAAAAAAAAACAAAAAGAGGTAGGTGGCTCAGGTAGACCTCCTGAAAAGGGCTCAGCAGCCCTCACACCAGAGGTATTAGTCTTCCTTGAATACACCCCACACCCCAAAGAAGAGAATACTTATAACAAGAAAAAAACATATATGGAAGTACAGAGGTATTAATACTATAGCTAGCATTAATATAGTGCTTTAGTATCTACAAAGCATTTTTACATGTATTATCTTATTTAATCCTTATAATCACCCTCTAAGGCAGGAGCTGTTATTATTCTTTTTTTTATAGATGAGGAAGCTGAGGCTGAGACGAGTTAAATGAGTTTAGGAGTAACACAGCTAATGAGGCAGAATTTAAACTTGGCTCCTCTTAACTCTGCTCTAGCTCCTTATCCACTATGCCACTTAGAGGTGAATTACTGGGAGGAGATAGAATAGAGAAAGAAAGACATTCCCTTCAGAAACTCTACACAAAACTACAGTTATATAAGTAATGTAACAAGTATTTTTTCAGGTCTTGAGGTCACAGTATAAACTCTAGATGTTATATAGCCAGAAGCAACTTTCCCTATCACCTCAGCTAAAGCCTTCATTGTATAGATGTAAGAGATTAAGTAAGAGATTAAGACTTGTCCAAAGTCATACAACCAGCTGAAGTCAGATGCAGTTGTGAAAACTAATTATGAGCAGAGAATGCAGAGGCCAAGAGAAGAGGAAAATAAAGCATATTATAAAGCAAGAAAACAACTCCCAACTATAGGAATACTGGATCACCAATCAAGTTAACATCCTTAGCTTCTTTCCCTTTTCCCTTGCCTACCAAGTTTCTCTAGATGTAACTTTGAGCACAACAAATTCATATACAAATTCTTATAAGAATAGATAGATAATTGGGTAATATAGCTTTAAAGGAGACAATACAGATGAACCTGATGGTATTACATGCATAGTGTGATGAGTCATTTAGAATTTTTAGATAATATTTTACAAAACCCAAAAGGGTCATCATCCACATTAAGATAGGCCAGACTCGAAGCTCCAGTATGAAGCAATAAGATGCATCCACGGAGATCCTCTAATAAATCATGGGGGTATTAGAAAAATAATTTAGAATTGCAGTAACTCTAAAAAGATTATGTGCAATGTGCTAAGTTTACAGTGGCTTGTTTCATGCCTAATTAGAAGCCTTGCATCTCATCCTATTAATAATAGAAAGCCAGCTCATAAAGTACATGTTATCACCAGTACATGCATATTTAAAGTTTAGTAACAGCCATATCTTTGAATATTTAAAATCTGTGTTGGGACTAAACAGTTTCCGGGCAATGGGTTAAGAACTATATTTGTCAAAACTTTTGACACTATTTCTTATAAATATTCCATTTACGAGTATGACTCAATTGAATAAATGTAATAAAACGTGCATGGTTCATTGTGCCTAAAAGTCACTTGGAATCTGATCAGTCTCTCTTCCCTAGACACCCAGGAGACAGTAAACGTTTTCTGCATTATCCTTCACCCAAGGGGTATCAGGAGCAGATAGGGCAACTGAAGGACCAACAGCAATGGATCCCAAGCCCCTATGACCAGTTCTAGCAGATTTCCTAAGGAGTAAGCTCTATCCCTGGGATTCCTGGATTCCCACCTAGGAGCACCTCTCTGATACTATCACACATGCAACCAGGAGACCACGAGGGAAGCTGTGTGTCCTGAATTAATTGTTAATAGTTCTATGGTTTTTCATAGTTTATGGTTTAGATAAGATTTCCAGGCCCATACCCATAACCACATTGAAATCATTGAGTGACCAATGGATTTCCCTGGCCTTTAATAATAATAGTCAGCTTTTGAATGAAGTTTTAGGTTTGCAAAACACTTTACAAATCAAAACTCATTTAATCCTCTGGACAGCCCTAACAGATAAGTATTCTTATTATCCCCATTTTACAAATGAGGACATTGATGCAGGAAGAAGTGACTTGCCCAGAGTCACAGAGAAGTACCGCACAGCAGTTTAGACTTGGAGGGAGGAAGATTTGAGTTCAAGTCTTTCCCTCAACATTTACTAGCTCTAGACAAGTCACTTAACCTCTCAGCCTCATAAAATGGAATAATCATATTTGTACTTTGTGAAGACAATGTTTTATAAACCTGAAAGTACTATCTAAAATGAGTAACTTGTTTTTATATTTTAAAATTAGAATTAGTCATGTGTTGACTTTTTCTTAACTAAGGAAACTTTAAGGAGGTTAGGGAGGAAAAGGAGGAAGGTGGGAAATGGAGGAGGTGCTGGGCACTCTCTCTATCACAGTCTGGGCTCAGGTAAGTCTTAGTTTCTTACATAGTCTGTCAAAGTAACATCAGGTGTTAGGAATCAAGAATACAGGAAAGTGTAGCTAGCACCAAACTGACCTAGTGAAGGCATCTCTCTAGGTTTCCTGCTTCCCTCTCTGATACCATTGTTTCATCAGTCCATTAGTAAATAATAATTAAGCCCCTTCTATGTTCATAGTCTTGGACTTGGGTTTTCCAAGGATGCCAGCACCTTCTCAAAGCCAGTTCTGACAAGCTTGCCCTTAAGCTCCAAGGTTTCCTTGTTTACTATTTTCTAAACTTTCCTGATCCTTGAAATTCCAAACCCATGTAACATCCCTGGTTCCTGAGACTGCTTTATTACCTTTTCCCATTCTTCAGCTCCCTTCTTCTCTCCCTAAGAACTCAGGTAGAATCCTAACACTAATAACTTCCTTCTTTGTTTGTATCTGCCAAAAACTCCAGACTACAAGAAAGCATTTCTAGGGAAAATGTATTCACAAGGGGAAAGAATAACTACAAATATAAAAAAGGATATATACAAATTCAGAAATTATATATTTAGGTAAGATAATTATGAGTTAATATATCATACAGAACCATCCAATACCAGAATTTTCTAAATTATTCTTTTTAGTGTGTCTAGAGATTTTGGTTGTTAGTGAAAAGTAGGACAAAAGTCTATAGATATTCTCAACCTGACTTGTTTGTTTTTTTCTAAATAGATATTTTGATAACTATTTCAATATAATTGCCCTATATATTTTATGCATTTAATGACATTATTCTGAGAATAGGTCCATAGACTTCACCATACTGCCTCTCTTACCTAGGCATTTTTAGGTCTGTCTTTTGAATTCCTTTTTTTGATACTTCTTGGCTCCCTAATTTAAACACTTATTTGAGTTATGATCTGAAATTCCTGTTAACTCCTATTAGGTTTCTTATAGCTCATATTGGACATGCTTCTTTCTATCTCAATGAACCTCCAGTTTGGATCCCCAAATCATCTCCAAGGCTTCACTTAAAACCACAACGGATCTTGGGTACTCCCATCCCCCAATGGACTCATGATACCTTCTAGATATCTGATGATGTATAGATGCCCAAAGAAAATAGCATTTCCTGCCCTAGAACATCTCTGTGTCAATTAGCAGCTCAGTCACCCAAGAACACTGAAAAAAAAGCTATGCTTCCATTCTATAATTCTAGACTCACATTAAGTTTATCAGAAAATTTCCTGAATGTCACTGGGACCTGAGAGCTCTGCTACATGTCTACTTAATCCTTTATTGTTTATTAAATACTTCCATTTCCCTCATCATCTAAAAATACAGGGTGTCTCAAAAGTCTTGGAGTACTTTTCTGCTCTAAGTGCTTAAGACAGCAGTAAGACTATGCTTGAAGACCTTCTAACTGCCCTAAGATTTTGAGGATGTCCAATAAGATGCAGAACACTCTAAAAGGACCTAAATTCAAAGCTACTTGGTGGAGCTCCTCATGGGCTTGTGGTTCTGTATTCAGTAAAACTTTACTAAATTAAACAAAGTGGGGAAGAGGTGTGAATTAGAAAATTAACTATAAAATAGTTAATTGAATTTTTTTAACACTTTGGCCTATACACAGGGAAAGGGAAGGGAACCAGTATTTACTGACAACTTTCCTATGTGTAAACTAAGAGATTTTCAAATATCTGATTTGATCTTCATAACAATAGACTTAGTGGGGTGAATTTTTGCCAAGCAGAAATCTCTGGACCTGCTTTTAAGGAGTGGAAGGAATGTGTGAGGATTAATATATGGGGGCAGCTAAGTGATACAGTGGATACAGCACCAGGCCTGGAGTTAGGAAGATCTGAGTTCAAATCCAGTCTGTGATACTGTGTGATCCTGGGCAAGTCACTTAACCCTGTTTACCCAGGTTTCCTCATCTGTCAAATGAGCTGGAAAAGGAAATGGAAAATCACTCTAGTATCTCAGCTGGGAAGCCTCCAAATGGGATCACAAAGAGATAGATGTAACTGAACAACAATAATTTTAAATTATTCTGTGGAAGTACTGATTGGTCAGTAATAGCTCTTCCTCCCTCTCACCTCTCTCCAATCCACCCCAGCCCCCAACCACTAAGAAGAAGACAGCAATGAAGACGGAAGAGAAGACTGGCAGCTATGACTGAAGAGTCAAAGGCAAGCCTCCATTTATGGAACATCAAGTGAACCTACCATGTATGACAGTCCCTTTAAAAACTGAAGAGAGAGAGATGGAAAAAATGGTCTATCTCCAATTTTTCTCCTCTCCTTTTCAGTCTGAAAGCATGGCTAATATAATAAAGAGTTTTCTGTACTTTTCCAGTCTTTGTTGTTTTCAATAGTACTTTAAAGCCAGCTATGTCTAGATAAAGATAAAATTACTTTTGAGTTGGATTTATCTTTAATTGCCTACAGATAGTGTAAATGGGCAAGGGGCTGTCTGTGGCTCACAGACATAAGTAGGGTAAGGGACTTACCCTATCCTAGTGATCCTACTTCAAATTGGATCTGAAGGTTCTAAAGGATCTGAAGTTGTAATGATTCTTATTTAAAAAAAAAACAACACATTAATAAGCTATCTAGAGCATCCAAGAAAGGGACCCACATGGACCTGAGCACCAATGAGACCCCTAGCTCATTGTCCACTATGATCTATTTGCTTCAAGCTTAGCTAAGAGACAAAAAACTTCAGACTCTGATGTAGAGAGGAGAAAGGGTTAAGTGACAAGGTGGTGGTCAAAGGTAAGGGTAAGCCCCAAACCTGGCCTAGTGAGAGGACATGGGCATGTTCTTAGAAGAAAGAGCCTTTTGAGAAGAGGTAACAAGAAGCATGAGTTCTCCACAGCAATGCCAACTGGTTACACTTTTTATTTTCCTAGTAAACTAATCCCTTTGCATTTAAGACAGTAGGAAACCCAGATGTTACTTATGTACTCACCAATTCCAAATTCATATAATCCTAGTTCATGATTTTTTACAATATTCATCATTTTTACTTTTATGTTGGTTTTGAAACCAACTGATCCTAATGGGAGTTTGGTAGAAACTTGGTATATAGAAAGACAGAAAAGTTTTTGGATTGGTTGATAGCCGGTATTCAAAATTAAGTCAGGACTCTGGACATGAAATGAAAAGGGCAACCAGCTTGGGTTTTCACCTAATTTTTGTTTTGGGTCAACTTCATTTGTATGTTATTATTATTAAGGAGAATCTTAGGAATGGAGTGAATAACTCTTAACCTCTACAATGCTTCTTTGGGATCTTTTGTTGAGAGTCTGAAATGTGTTTATGGGGCTCAGTATCCCTATCAGGAATTCAAAAAGAAATTATCAAAAATTTCTAACCCAATCACTAATAGTTATCTATGAATATTAACTTTGAATCAAAACTAGATTAGATGAAAAAGAGATTTAATTTTAGCCTTAGAAAACTTCTAATTTCAAGGCTCTTGTTATCTAGATGGGAGCAGCTTGGTAACACAATGGATAAAGTACTGGACCTCGAGTTAGGAAGATCTAATGTTGAAATAAGGCCTCAGACATTGGGCAAGTTACTTAACCCTATTTGCCTCAGTTTCCTCATCTGTCAAATGAACTGAAGAAGCAAATGGCAAACCACTCCAGTATCTTTGTCACAGAAGTCGCAAGTGGGGTCACAAAACAATTGAACAAATAGGCCTGTAGGAAAAGGCTTAGCACTAGCTGCTATCATCTCCTGGCCTGAGATTCTAAAAGTAAATTTGACTCAAGAGGTTCATAAGGCTTCCAAAGGTAAAATTCTGAGAGTAAATAATCTCAAGAAAAAAGAAAAGCAAAAGACACCTAAAGAGAAAAAAATGATCACCAAGGGTACCTTCAGGTGAACTCAGGCCTGAAAAATGATATATTCAAAGAAGGAAAGAAAGACACAAAGGAACAATACAAGAGTGTCTCAGACCTTTAAGTAATATGAGGAAAGTTAGCATCCAAAATGAGCTGATCATTGGAGGAAAAGATGCTAAAGACAATAAAACGTATTTAAAATATATTTGGAATAAGAAAAGACCTGCTATCATGTTTCTGGATGAGAAATGGATAAAAGTCAATTGTTGTTTTACTTCTGTTTTCTCTGACAAGGAATTTTCAGACCAAAGAGAATAGAACAAAGGTTAAAAGGAATTCAAAATCAAAGTGAGTAAAACTAACTAAATGAAATAAAAATAAATAACATATAGTAGTTTATTCTAAATGAGTTCAAGTCTCTAGACCCAGATAAATTACATCCTTGGGCTCTTAAAAAGGAATTTATAAATCTGATTGCTCAAACCCTGTGGATAATCTCTGAGAACCTTCAAAGAAAGAGAGAAATACTAGAAAAGGAAGGTTGAAAGATATCCCAATTTTAAAAAAGGAGGCAGGAGGGAGATAGGCTCTGTCTAACCAAAGACCATTATTCCTTCCCTCTCCTTCCCCTCAAAAAATATAGAATGGATCATTGAATGGAATTAGATGGGAAGGAATGATTATGAAGATGCAGTTTATCTGTAACACATTGCACCAAAGAAACTACATTTCCTTTTCTGATAGAGTTGTTAAATGAATAAATCAGAGGGATGCTATATATGGTACTACATCCTAATTTAATATCGTTTATCTTTGAGGAAAAGATAGAAAAATGTGGTCTAGATAATAGCTTAGTTAGATTTATAGAGATTGAAATGATTAGTGTATTCGTGTATTTGGTAGCATTCTGAAAAAAGGTCTCTAGTCCCACTGTTCTTGATCCTTTCCTGTATCACTATTTAATGAGTGACCTGAGAAAGAGGCATAGATGGTCTTTATTGCTAAATAGTGGGTGGCAGAATCAAAATCCAAAAAAAGATTCTGGCAAGCCAGAATCATGGACCAAATCCAATGAGATGAAATTTAATAAGGATGAATTTTAGTTCTAGTACTTAAGTTCAAAAGATTAGCGATACAAGAACAGGATGGAAGAAGTTTGATTAGAAAGTTATTCGTAAAAAAAGAGATTTTAGTTAACTGTAAGCCAACACTTTGATGTGGCCAACAAAAATGCCAATGTGATTTTAGAATTCATTAAAAGAAGAAAAGGGTTCAGACCAAGTCTCATTCTACTCAGAACTGATCAAACTACGTCTGGAGTATCATATTTAATTCTGGGTGCCACATGTTTAGAGTAATGGGAACAAACTGAAATTCGAAACCATATTACATGAGGAACAATACAAAACAAAAAACCCAATTTATCCTAGAAAATAGATGATTTGGGGAACCATGATCAGTATCTCTAAACATGTAAAGATGCTGTCATGTTTAAAAGGGATTAGCTCATTATACTGTGAAGTTTACAGAGCAAAACTAGGGATAAATGAGCAGGATATGATAGATAGATAGATAGATAGATAGATAGATAGATAGATAGATAGATAGATAGATAGAAATGATAGAGGAAAGCTGGATGACCACTTATTGGGTATGTTGTATGGAAGGGTGGCTTTTCCAGTTTTCATTGGACTTTTCGTCTCTGAAAGTCATAGGGAGGCAGATTTTAGTCTGATACAGTCTTCAAACAAGCAGCTAAAAGATGACATGTACAATCTCACCAAGTAGCAAAATTAATAGGCAATAATCTATATACTATATTAACCTCTCCACTATAAATTTAGCCATAATTAGTGAGAGTAGGTGAAAAGAAGTACCTGCTACTGAGCCAGAACCAGAGATCAACTGAAAGAGCCAAAGGGCAAAACATGGTGGGAGAGGCTAAGGCAAGTGGGTGCCCAGGTAAGCCTGGGGGATTTGGGATCACCAGTATGCCTAAGGAAGAGAAAGAAGGGAGAGAGGAAAGAAGAAAGTAAGGGAGGGAGGAAAGAAAAAAAGGGAGGGAGGTCACGGTATCTCTCCTGGATGGATCTATCTGCAGGACCCTTGGGGCTCACATCTCAGTGAGCAGCTAAAGTTACTACCATCTCCAGCTTCAGGTTCAGCTGCAGTCCTTGCCTGGGGCACTAGGATGCTCTTTTAGAAGAAGAAGAAATGCTTAACTTAGAATATGTAGAATTTCCAAGTTCTGCTCATTGAGGGCCTTGGCTTTAAGGTTTATCATCTCCTGGAGAAGATATGGGAGAATAGACATATAGCCTCCTTTAACCCATACTTCCTTGTTCAGGATGGGGTCCCTTTGATGAAAGATCTTACCCTAATTTATGTTGACTGTCCAGAACATTTCCTAGAACTTTATCTCTCCAGGCTATACCAAAACCAAGTGTTCTGGATTGGGCCTGACTTATGCCAGCTTCCTGATAATTTGTGTTCACTACTGGAGCAAAGTAAGATCTCATATTTCATTCAACAGTGAGAAAAATGAGATTTACTGAACTATAGCAGGAGAAGAATACTCAACAAGGCTATTCATTGAGAATATTTCAAGTTGATTGAGCTGGGAAGACAGAGAAGAGCTGGCACAGAATTAGAAGATCTAGATGGATTGTTGGCTTTTCCACTAGAGGAAATACCCACATTACAAAGGCCACAGTCCAACAAAATATTGAAGTTTTTACATGAAAACACTAATAACCCCAATATATTTCTGCATTGGCTTCCAACTCTGAGATTTTGTGACATTAAGCTGACATAGAGTCTACATATTATCAGATTTAGGTAAGTAGCCCAATAGTGACCTAAGTTCCCTTCTGGCCCAACTTCTTTAGGAGCTGTGGGACCTTGGAGAAGTCACAACCCCTGCCTGCCTCCTGTTCATCATCTGAAAAATGGGACTAATAACAGCACCTACCTCCCAGGATTGTTGTGAGGATAAAATGAGATATTCTTTGTAAAATACTTTGCAAACCTTAAAATTCCATATGAATTGGGGGCGGCTAGGTGGTACAGTGGATAGAGCACCGGCCCTGGAGTCAGGAGTACCTGAGTTCAAATCTGGCCTCAAACACTTAATAATTACCTAGCTGTGTGGCCTTGGGCAAGCCACTTAACCCCATTTGCCTTGCAAAAAAAATTCCATATGAATGCTAACTATTATTATTAAATAATATAGATACTTTGACATTTGCCTGTTGCCACTTTCTCTTTGTCAGGGAACTTAGAGGGACCATCTGATTCACCTCTGGAATGTAAGCTATTGTAACACATCATTCCTGAACCATAAATTCATTGATTTGGACAAAGAAAGGCCCAAGAAGCCATTTAATCCAACTCTCTCATTTTACAGAAAATTGTCACAAGGTCACACACACAATAAGAGAGTCAGATTTCAAACTCAAGTCCATCATTCTTTCCACTGTATCATATGATATCTCTTTCACTTAAGGAAGGTTTAGAAGAAAACCAAAAAATAAAGTAGATGTCAAGTTGTCAACACTTCTCATCTTTCTCTAACAAAACAATTTTAAAGTAAATTTCCTATATTCTGCAGTTCAGAGTGGAATTTCTTTGTTTAAACTCCATGAAGGTAGATATAACTAGCTGACTTTGGTATTGAAGAGGACCACCCTAACCAACCAAATGCTTGGTGGCATCTGTTGCACAATTATGTTTATTAAAATGAGTGGCATGCTGTGTAAGGCTCCTCACACACCTCTACCTGAACCATTCCACCCATGACCTGATTGATAGGAAACAGGACTACCAGTATTGATTGACTGCCACAGGAGTCTCTTGGCCCTGAATAGGTTTCACTTCTTCCCATTTCAGTGAGTCACCAGGGCACACCACCAGTGCCAGGCAGGCACCAGCATGTGATCTGGCAAGAAAATGGAACAACTTGATATATCCTAACCTGTCTCTCGATGGACCTTTCCTCACAGGCTTTCCTCTGAAGGCCAGAGTGGAGAAGGCTTCTATGTGAGTCAGTCCCAAGATTCAGGTGAGGGCTGTTCCAAAGGGATGGGCAATAGCCTCCATTACCTTGGACAATCAAAAGGGAGTCGGGTTCAGATCCCCAACTATGGAGGGTGAGACAGACACTGCTAGGTGATGACAGGAACCCAGAGAGTTCTCTTTTCTTTGTGAAGGACCAGGGCTACTCTAGGATGGGTTTGCCCTAAGAGGAGCCTATGCCTTAGAGAACAGGGTCCGGTGAGCTGGGGAGAGTACCAACAGAGTAAAGCAAATGTCCATGAATGGCCAGCTGACTCAGTCCTGGTGTTAAAGCTGGTGGCGATCATATCAAAAGTGGAAGGTCTAGGGGACAGCTAGGTGGTGCAGTGGATAGAACACTGGCCCTGGAGTCAGGAGTACCTGAGTTCAAATCTGGCCTCAGACACTTAATAATTACCTAGCTGTATGACCTTGGGCAAGCCACTTAATCCCATTGCCTTGCAGAAACAAAGGTGAAAGATCTGGGGGAAAAGGTCAGACTGACCATCAGTCCATTGAGATACAGGTTAGGATGTATCAGTTGTCACATTCTGTCACCAGATGTCACATTGCCCAGCCTTGGCAGTGTGCCATGGTGCCATGCCTTGCTGATGCCAGACAAAGAGAAGCCAAGGGCATAGACGCTGCCTCTTGTTTATACAACAGTTCTTAGCACAATTCCATGCAACCAAGTGACACTGAGTACTAACTTGTTAGCTCACTAAAGGAAGAGGGGAAAAATATTATCAAAGCAAAATATTATCAAAAAGTGACCAAAACCACAGTCTTCCCACCTTTATAATCAAATGATTTATTGATCTCATTAATAGAGCATATCGATCTCATTAATGTCTAACTAAATGCAATCCCTCCTTACTTGAGAAGACTTGCAATTAATTTATAAGGAGATATGATACCTGATTGTAAAGCTTTCTTCAGGCAGAGATTTCTAAAAGATTTATTTTTCTCTTGGAGTAAATACTATCATTTTTAATTATTCATAATGTTTCTCCTGTTTCACCATAAGCTTCCTCAGAGGACAGAAGTACATAAGGCTCGTCTGTTACTATAAGAGTGTGAAGTGTGAACAGAATATATTTTTTTAAACATTTCATTGTCATTCTAGATAAACAAAATTAAATATGATTTGCAAAGGCTGCAGTCAAAAACAACAAAGGCTTTAAAATGATGCAAAAGCATTTACACTGCATGCACACTGGAGCTCATGGAATATCAATGCCTAGAGTTGAAATGGAAAATGGAAGGATTCCATGTTCATAACAGCTCTATTAGGGAGGTAAGAATAACACCAATGTACCTATCAATGTGACTAGACAGCCTTTCCCACAAGCATTTGATGCTCAACCATTGTTAGCTTTTCTGGTACAAGCTCATTTGGGCAATCTTCTCTCCTCTTATGTTTAGTACATAATAACTAGTTCAAGAAAGAATAAAATACCCTTTCACCATGACCGTAAAGATGAAAGGAGGAACATGGAAATTCAGTTAGTGTTTCATTAACAAAATAGTTCAGGGTAACTTAAAGAGCCCTAGACTGTATTCAAACATAGCAATTCTACAAAGTATGGATAAGTCACTTAAATTCCTAGGACATTAGACTCTGCAGTATATTAAATGTGAATAATCAGTATCTGAGAATTAGCATGATAGTCCTAGATAGATAAATGGAAAGCCTTGATCAGAAAGACCTGAGTTCAAATCCTATTTCTGATATTTGCTAGTTGTGTGCCTATGAGCAAATCTTTTTTTTTTTTTAATCATCACTTCCCAGGTAACTCCCTGAGATTATAAATTGCAGGTGAGTTTTTTCATTTTTTTTGTTTTTTATTTTTACCTCTGGTAGAGGGCATCTCCATACCTGGATTTCTCAATACAGGTGATATCATAGTTCTGCTTTCTCTCCCCTGCCCTCCCCCACCCCAAAGCAACAAAAAAAAAGCAAAACAAAAATAGAACTAAAAAATTCCAGTCAGAATAATAGAATTGATATAATATAAATTGACTAATGTAAATAAGCCATTCATTCGTAAAATGAGCCATTAATTAAAAAAAAATTTACCTAACCTGGGCCCTAGTTCACTGCCACTATCATTGTTTATTAAATCAAATTAATAAATAGCTGACATTTATATAATTATTTACATCTATTATTTCATTTATTCCCCAATGTTGCAAGATGGAGAGTATTACTTTTCTTTTGCAAATGAGGAAAATGAACTTAAATGACTCTTATTAAGTAGTTCATTTATTTACTAAAATGGCTTCTCTTTTCCCCTTTTCTTCTACTACTTCTTACCTTAAGTTTAGGTGCTGGATCTGAATCTCAAAGTCAGATTTTCTGACTCCAGTTCCTAGGCATCTCAGTTAAGGCCTGGTTTTCTTGCTGGGTCACCAAACCAGTTTTGTTCTGTTGATCATAAACTTGGGTTTCCTAATTAGAGTAGGCAATATGTTGAGATAAATCAATCTGACTGTGAAAGTAACAACAGTAGGAAGGAAGCCTTTTGACAGAGCCACTGTGCTAGGGAAAAGCTCTATTTGTTTGTGTGTGTGTGTGTGTGTGTGTGTGTGTGTGTGTGTGTGTGTGTGTGTGTGTGTGTCACAGAGAGACAGAGACAGAGAGAGAATGAAAGAAAGCTACTTCCCTATCTTTGCTGGAAATTATTATTACCGAAAGGAAAAGCAGAATCATTCATAGCATTTAGAACAAAAGAGACCTTTGGCATTATTTTATAGATAAGGAAATCATGGGCCAGAGAAGAAAGGTGATTTCAGCAAAGTTACCCCAGGAACCAGTGGCAGAGCTGGGAGTAGAAGTCAGGAGTCTACTGGCTACCTCTACTACCTCTACTTTTAGAGGAAGCAATAGCCAGGTAACAGCTGCCTAAGCCTCAAACACCTCTTGTCAGTCACTAAGGGGCTTTCTAATGTGGATGCTTTCTTTAAGCTAGAGATGAATTAAAAAACTTCATAATCAGAGGAAGAAATCATGTAAGTAAAATAAGAACAACTACAGAATAATAATATTAAAAAGAAGTCTGTAGGGAGATGGAATAGAGTTAGTATGACAAATCATTGAATATCCACTAAAACCAGTTGTCAAAAATGCCAAAATACATCCTAGACATATATTTCGGAGACTTGGGGCAGAGGTGGGAAAGGGAAAGGTTTGAATGAAGGGTAAAGGATGGATGGCTCAGCAGTCTCACCAGTTTTCTGTGTGGAAGATGCTAGATATGGCTCAAACTGATCTATTGAATTGAGCCCACTTGAGGCGTTTAGTGTTCAGGCCCTGTTTTGTAGGCTGATAAAGCTGGTGGGCCTCTTCCCAGAATAATGGTCTGCCTATCTCTCAGAGGCTTGAGAAAGCAAAGATGCAATACACTTCTCCCTTCCACATCATGACTTTTCCCCATTGTGGTTCTGATATATTGTTATAAGAAATTAAATGAGAATTTTGGGGAAGTTTTATGGAAGCTGCAGACAACAAATAAAAGGCCACTAGACAATACAGAGCTTATGACCAAATACTTAACCCAAATTTTACAAAAAAGTACTGTAAACACTCCATAAAAGAAAGAGGAAAAATTCTTCTCTGGTACAAAGGGAGAGCCAAAAATTTTGACAAGGATTTTTCTAGATTGCAGGGATGGGAGTGGAGGAGGTGGGGGAAGAGGGAAGGAGTCCCTAACACCTCCCCCCCATATGAGAGGGATAGCTGTATTTTTTTTCTTCCCCAGTTCCCAGACCTCCTGAAATCTATCTGGGTATTCCAGTTCATTAATGTGAATGTGCATTTGGTAGATTAACTTGACAAACAATAATCTATTACTGAGGGTAAAAATGACTGATTAGCAGGTCCTTCCCTAGCCTGACGGATAAAGTGGTGAGAAAGCAGAGGGGCATGAGGAGCCTAACAAGATGAGATTTTTGGTTTTGGAGGGTTGCTGTTGTTTGAGGTTTTTTTGATTGAGGAAAGAATGGCAATGGAGTATGAGCAGAAGGCTGAAAAAAAAAAAAGAAACTGAAAAACAAAAACAGCTTTGAAAATATTAGTCTTCTCTAGGATTTGCCCTGAATAATTACTTACCGCTGGCCAAAAGAGGAAAAGTGAAGCTGTGTATGGAAGTGTTGCCATGTAAACATAGGTCTGCTTCCCCAGACTTCTGAAGATTCATTTCTTTTTTACTGACTGGTTTTGTATCAAAAAGCTTCATCTTCAAGGGAAATCACTGCATTTCACTTAGAGGACAGAATAAAAATGCAATATTCAAATAACAGAAAGGAAATAGCTAATGAAAGGAAAAATGTAAACAATTTTGGAGCAATGGACACAAATGTCCAGCTGAATATGCTCTGTAGTTTTTATTCTACCTTCCCCTTTTGCTTGTCTACCCAACCTTCCTTTTTCCTCTTTTCTTTGAAAACTAAGTGACCAATGGAAGAGAGAATTCTCTGTTCATGGAAATATTGAAGAAAGAATAAATAAATGATCTAATTTTCTCTTCTATGAATAATTTAGATCTTAAATTAGTTTAGATTCATCAAGGGCATTACTTTTTCCAAACCCTACCCTTTTAGATATGGAATATTCTACAAATATTTTTAATAATGGGATATTCTGATTTCTGCTAATTTGGGCAAATATTCTTTTTAAAAATATTTCAGTACAATAAATTTATCAGACAAGTCATTGCCAATGCTTTTAAAGTCTTTCTGAAGAAAAGAAATTTAAAAAAAAAAAAAGGCTTTCTGCACTGGGGATCTCGATTCCAGCCTCTAGTCTCCCAGTAATGCACTTAGGAAAGACAAAGTTAAGATCAACCTCACTGGACTAAAAAGGGGAATTTTTCCTTAATTCTTCTATCTTTGAAAAAAAATTGATAGAAGAGATATACAAGAAAGTTACTTCTTAAATTTGAACATGGATCTCAATCTAGGTTGCATATATCTTTTTTAATTTTAATTTTTTTTCCAATTACATGCAAAGCTGGTTTTTCAACATTCATCCATTTGCAACTTTATGAGTCCTGCATTTTTCTACCACTCTCCCTCCCCCTTCCCCATGGCAGAGACCAATCTGGCAAAAGTTGTACATGGGAGCTGCATATTTCTAAAATGCATTATATCAATAAAATGTAGACAGTTATTTTGATATATCTTACCATATTTTGATGATCTTATAGATAAAAATTCCATGAGTTTCAAGATCAATAGGAGTCAAAAAATTTCAAAGTTGTAAGTGACCCCAGAGGCAGTCTTGTTTAACCCATAACTATACACGATCTCCAACAAGAGGTGAGGGGATAATGATGTCAGAAATTTAAGGCCTTCTTTCATATAATAGGCAGCTAGATGGCTCAGTGCATAAAGCACTGATCCTGAGTTCAAATCTTACCTCAGAGATTTACTAACTTGTGATGCTGGGCAAATCACTTCACCGCTATGTGCCTCAGTTTCCTCATCTGTCATATAGGGTTAATAATAGTACCTAATTCACAGGGTTGTTGAGAGGATCAAATGAATTCATTTCTGCAAAATACTTGCAAACCATAAAGAGTCATACATTCTAACTACTGTTATTATTTTTTCCATAATAAGATTATGATTGCTTCTGTGAATCTGCTGCTGCATTCTCCATTGGGTATGATTAAAGTGGTCAATAGAAGATGTTTCACTTGTATTCTAATTAATTGAAGTCTTCAAATCCCTTCATGGCAGCTTTAGGTTTTATGTTTTATCAATAGAATGAATGCATTTCAGCATTATTTGGATGCTTGTAGCAAAGCACAAGTAAACTAGTTAGCTGATTTTCAACAGGGGGATGTCATTCTAAGGAAAGCTAAAGGGAGATTTTAGGAATTAGAAGTTTCAAAATACTCCCACACTAAGTCAACAGTTATCCCCTGTATCCCCCATTATGCCTAATTTCACTGGTAATTCATCAAGAAAAATCCAGTTTGAGCTTCTTAAAGGGGCAATAATAATGATAAAAGCTAAGTGGCTGAAAAAATGGAGAAGTTAAATAATTTGGCATGAATTTAGATATTTAAAGAAAACCAAACCCCCTACATGTCATGGAAAATTTTTCAAAAATCTCCCTAAGTATTTTTCAATAACACATTATTATCAAATTCAGTGGTGGGCGACTAGGTGGCACAGTGGATAAAGTCAGGAGTGCCTGGGTTCAAATCTGGTCTCAGACACTTAATAACTACCTAGCTGTGTGGCCTTGAGCAAGCCACTTAAGCCCATTTGCCTTGCAAAAACCTAAAAAAAAATTCAGTGGTAAGGATTTTAGAATGAGAGACTTAATCATTATCATCATTATCAAATGAATGAATGAGAGATACCAATGGAGGGCAAATAGATTAAACAATGATGATCACCTTTCCTAGAGTCTCATCATCTCTCTAAGGTACTTGCCCTTTTGTTACTGATAGAGCAGATGAAAATACATTTGTATAAAAAAATTATGAAAATCACAATACATTTGTATAAAAAATTATGAAAATCACAACAATCTCCCAGATAAAATGTGAAGAGACTGATAATAGTAGACTGCCAGCTCAGTTCTGCCAATAGCAAGTTCTGTAAACAATGTTCTGAGCCCCAGATGAGAATGGTTTCACATGAATGTGAGAGGACCTGATTGTGAAGCACGGAGGTCCATCATCTGCATGTGACTGTTTTTAGAGTTTTAAGGATTATAACTGACAAACAAATTCCTAGAGATCTTGATAAGCTTGTATAAGGACTATTAGATTCATACTTGGATGAAAGATGGATTTCTGAGTTTTACCTCATGATAAGTGAAGTTTTGATTTAAGACAGAGTGGAAGCTATGAGAAGCCACCAAGAGAAGAAAGTACTGGAAGAGACAGATTTAAAAAAAATCAGAATAGTAAACTGAGCTCCAGAGAGTTCGCAGAAGTCAGGAATAAACACATAAACTTCCAGATGATTTAGTTGACTCTTTAGCAGTTTTGGGGAGAACTTGGAAGAGGGTCATCACCTTTCTGATAGGCAGTAGTGGAAAAAGAACAGAATTCTGCAGCTGTGTGAAGAAATATTAGAGGTCTACAACTTGGGCTGTTCTCTGAGTAACCCAGGAGGAAAGGCAGGTTTTTCTTCTGGTCTGCTGTGAGTTGTGCTTTCCTGCAGCTTGGAGGAGCAGTATCCCTTACTCTTGGTAGGTCCCAGGAGCTTGGCAGTTCCCCAACTTAAATAGAACTACTTGTCACTGCAAGAGCATAAGACTTTCTCCTAGTACCTGTAAAGGTCACTAGAGAAACAAATGATCTTATCACTGTTTCCTTGGCTCAAGAGCGAAAAAGGAACATTTTTTTTTACTTGCTTTGACCAGCAAGAGAAGAGTGAGGACCAGCAGTTAAGCAACTGTGGCAGAGAAGTCATTCCACATGATGTATATTGTTTCTGAAAGGACCAGGAAAATGGTCAGCAGTTCAGAATTATCATTACCCTGGCACATGAGTTCCCCACTCATTTGCCTCTCGACTAGGTTTCTCAGCGTATGCTCCAAGGAGAGGCCATACACTGATGGAAGAGCATTTATAGGCTGATGTGATACTTTTGATTATTTATCCTTGGATAAACAAATCAATAATAAAAATTACATTTATATAATCCTTTATAGTTTGCAAACTGCTTTTGAATCCATTATATCATTTGATCCAAACAATCATAGCTCAAAAGATATAGTGCTTTAAAATCTGCACCACACTTGAAGTGTATTATCTTATCTGACCCTCACAACAGCCCTTTGGGAGTAGGGGCTCTTATTATTTACAGATGAAGAGAATGAGGCTGAGTGAGTGACCTGCCCAGGGATTACATAGTAAGAATTTGAGGCAGGATTTGAACTTGGATCTTTCTGACTCCTGAGTTCTGGCTATATCCAAATTGCCACCAAGAAATCTCTTGAGTTAGGAAAACAAACATAAGCAACCCTTTACAAATGAGGAACCACTTCGAGGAATAAATGTATAATCCAAGGAATCAAGACTGGTCAAAATGAGAGACAATTCTTCTGATCCCTAGCCTAGTTCCCTTTTCACTCATCATGTTTTTGCTTAATAAAAATTTAAAAAATAAATTAGCTCTAGGAAGTTACCAAAGCATGTTTATGGTGTCTTATAATGGAAAATATGTTTCAAGTTATTTTATATTTGTCTTCTCTTCAGAGCCCAACATGAGTGTTGGTCTTAGAGTCCAGATGACCCACTTCAAATCCTCCCTTCCGTACTCACTATCTGTGTAATATGGGTTAGGTCAAGTGACTTTGAGGATAATAACTGCATCTACCTTTTTGGGTTTATTGTGTTGAGAGAGATAATGTCTGTAAAGTGCTTTGTAAATTTTAGAGTTCTATATAAGAACTAGAAATTATTATGCATAAATCCAACATTTCCTAGCTATGTGACCCTGGGTGAGTCATTTAACCCCATTTGCCTTACTTTCCTCATCCGTAAGATGAGCTGAAGAAGGAAATGGTAAACCATTATAGTATCTTTGCCAAGAAAATCCCAGATGGGGTCATGAAGAGTCAGATGTGAATGAAATAATTGAACAACAAAATTATTATCAAAAGGAATCAAATGGGGAAGTTAAGGTGACGCAGTGGATAAAGCACCATCCCCGGAGTCAAGAGGGCCTGAGTTTGAATTTGATCTCAGACACTTAATAATTAATCTAACTCTGTGACCTTGGGCAAGTCACTTACCCCCACTGCCTTGTAAAAAGTCAAAAAAAAAAAAAGGAATTAAATGATAACTCCAAAGTATCTAGAACTGAATTCAGATGTTTTGAATTGGTCATGAGATGGTGACTTAAGAGACTCAATGATATTCAGTGGAACTGAACTAGATCTGGGAGAGGTCTGCCTAGTGATCAATAAACAAAGAGTGAGAGTACATGGTCTGGAGCAGGTGGTGGACCACAGGTGAATGAAGTGTATCACCAATGTTTATCACATAGCATCTGCCCAAACTTTTTTTTTTAATTTTTTTGCAGGGCAATGAGGTTAAAGTGACTCACCTAAGGATATACAGCTAGGTAGTTATTAAGTGTCTGAGGTCACATTCAACCTCGGGTCCTCCTGACTCCAGAGTCAATGCTCTATCTATTGCGACACCTAGCTGCCCCTGCCCAAACCTTCTTAAGCACTTCTTGCAAGGGTCAGGCCATTAGATATTTCTGCCTACAAGATGAATACAAACTCACTGAAAGCACTGGATTCAACATTGGCTCTCTTAGCACATTAAGTCATTTTACTTTCTCTGATTCTCTTTTACTTTTATACTTCAATATTTTGTTGACTATCATTTCAGGATGTGTGGATATATTCCTTCTATCAATTCAGATCAGAATGTCTTCTCATTTTCTATTATTCTTTTCTATGTTTTCCCACAAATCCTCCCATAAAACTTCTGCCCCTTGAACTAGAAGACTTATTTTTGTCTTTAATAAATGAGTCTTATTCTGGCTTTTCATCTTTTGTTTTTTGTTCTTGCCCTATGATAGGCCCACTTCCTTTCTAGTCATAAATATTCTCTGGAATGTCTTTTCTATCCCTTTTTTTTTCAGCATTAATGACATGTGACAATTAACTTATGCCTCCCATTCATCTTCTCAATTTATTTGTCATTGTAATTCTTCTGCAATCATGGTTATCCATTATTTGCAACCCAATAGCATCACTATAAGAATACTGGTATTCAAGAGATAAACACTTCTGCAATGAGTAGTTTAGGATCATTAAAGACACTGCAAAATTCTCAGATGCAACCCATTCCATTCTTTTTCTCTTGCTCATTTCTTAGCTTGCTCCATGATCTATCTGCAGTATTTGTCTAAGATGTCCTAGTTAATGGATTAATGTGACATGCTACCTTGTATAGAGACATATATATTATGATATATTTTTCAGTCACTTTGTTTTTCCATTACAAATTAATTAGGAAATAATCTCAGTAATAATGATAATCTAATCCTTTATAAAATCATGTTATGAGAAGGGATTCTAAAAAGCAACTGATGGTCTTTTATGTTTGGGGGCATCTTTTCTAATGTAAATAAGGTAGAGATATGGACTGGGCAATAGAAAAATTAGGTGAATTTGGAAGGAATTAAGTGATCAAACCGAAAAAGTAGGTATTGATGGACCAAAATCAATTTGAAAGTAGATTTCAAGGGGAATGTAATGTGTTTGCTTCTGTGCTGTTTTTAACATTTTTTTTTTTTTTACAAATGACTTAGATAAAAGAACAGCTTCTGATTGATCAGTCTCCCAGATGAAACAGTCTTGGAAAGGATAGCTCATCGACTGGATAAACAATATTTAAAGTTGAATCCCAGTTCTAACCATAATTCTTTATTCTATAATTATATATAGCATTTCTCATGTACAAGATATGTAGGACAAATAGTCAAAAATTTATCTGGAAAAAATCTGGGGATCTTAATCTAAATATTCTTCTAAATAATAGATCATTAAAAACATGTCCCTTCTAAATTTTTTCTCCACACTAAACATCCCTAGTTCTTTAATCAGGTTTTCATGTGGTATAAATTTGAAGCCCTTCTTTATCCTCAGCATTTCTCTCTGGACACTCTCCAGATGACCAGTGTCCTTCTTAAAATGTGATACACATAAATTAACACAACAGTCCAAGTGCAGAAAGACTAGTGCAGAAGACAATAGATTTTAAGCTTAATATGAATAAGCAGTAGGCTCTATTCAGTTGTGGCCAACACTTTGTGACCCTATTTGGGGTTTTCTTGGTAAAGCTATTGGGAGTGGTTTGTCCTTTCCTTCTCCAGATCATTTTCCAGATGAGGAAACTGAGGCAAACAGGCTAAAGTGATTTTTTTTGTCTGAAGATGAATTTGACTTCAGAAAGATGAGTCTTTAGAACTGAGGGGTGGGCACTCTATGGAGCCACCTAAGTTGCCCCAAAAGCTTGTTCTAGAAGCTAAGAAAGTGAAAGTAGTTTAGGGTACACTGAAAGACATGATATCCAATAATAAGGAAGTCATAGGATCATAGATTTAAAGCTGAAAAGGGATCTTAGGGATTACCAAGCACATTTTGCAGGTGAAGAAACGGAGGTGCAGAGACCCAGATTCTTTACCTAGGATCACACAGTGAGGAAGTTTCTGAGGTGAGATTCCAATCCAGTGTTCTCCCCAACTCTCCCACACTGATAGTCCTTGTGTCCTCTGCATTTGTCATAGCACCTCTGGAGTTTTGTTTATCACATTTTAGAAAGGACACTGCTTATCTGGGGAGTATCCATAGATAAGTTTTGAGGATAGAGAAGGATTTCAAAATTTATACCACATGATAACTGAATTAAAGAACCAAATAGACATGATAACTGATAATATAGTTTTGTTGATTTGCTATATAGAAGAATATTTAGATTTGTTTGATTTAATCCCAGAGACAGAATGAAGAATAATTGGTAAAAATCACAAAGAGGTAAAATTAGGTGTGATGTAAAAATAAACTTCCTACCCATTACAACTATTCCAAAATTAAATGGGCAGCCTCTAGCTGGTCTTCTGGCAAAGACTACTTGTCAGTTTATTGTGTAGTAGGGATCTTATTCAGGTAAGGACATGAACTAAATGGCTTCTGAGGTTGCTTCAGAAATTACATCCTTAGGCAAGTCATTCCAGGTTTCTAGGTCTTGGTTTCCTCATGTTTAAAAGAAGAGGGCTGGACTAAATGACCTGTGGTCCCTTTCAACTTGAGATCTATGATGATCCCTCTGACTGTACCTTAAACCTTCCTCAATACATGGCTACCTCATCTGCTAAGGTGTAAAGGAAAAAAGATTCTGCAGTGAAAGCAGCATGAATTCCTTGAGGACTGGTATTCTATAGATTCATCAATCAACTCATATTTATTCAGAATCTACTTTGAGCCATATACATATATGTGTTTGTGTATGTGTGTGTGTGTGTGTGTGTGTGTGTGTGTGTGTGTGTATCCTAACCACAGATATAGCATTTTAAAATTAGGGCCTGCCTTTTTAAAAGGGCTATACTGTCCAAGTAAGGGGGGATGGTTTAAATGGGGGATCCTGTATGGTTCTGAGTTTCAGGGAATAAAAGCTTTGAAATCTGCCTTTGTCTTTTCCATCCTCCTCCATCCCCCTCCTTTTTTACCTTCTTTTTCATAGATCATACATCTCCTGCCTCTTCAGTTCAGCCGCCTGTGTCTCATATGCCTTTCCCAAGCTGCCAAATCTCATCCTGTTACACTGGCATTTCTGAAACAGAGGTAACCTACCTCTCAATGATGATGGTCCCACAGGTACTAATTCTAATGCCACACAGAGCAAGGAGAGAGCAGGGTTATTGTCTCCCAATGTTAGGACAGAGCTTGCGTTTGCATGTGTTCGTTTGTTTTGCTGAGCCTGTTCCTGTAAAGAAGGGTTGTGTTATGTGGGACTAAATCCCTATGAATAAGTAATGATAATAGAAGTGGGAACTACAACTGTGGAACATAAAGCTTGTGTTAAAAATAGTCTGTTGTTTTGAATTCTGTTGACTAAGCCTTTTCCCCAACTGAAAGACACAAATCTCCTTTCACAAGTGGGAGCCCCAGAGACTGAAGCCAAAAGGAACCCGCATCCCACAAGAAAGGGAACTGAACTCCAAGTCATTGGCCCCCTTTGGGGTATGTGAGTCAGGGAAACACGATTCAGAGAGCCAAATAATAGCAGTAATGAAGAGAAAAATCTTTATTTTAGTATGGAAACTCAGAAAATGGAACCATTTTTGAGATCCATTTGAACATTTTTGGAATCCCTGGAAATGTTGATTTTTATGAGTAGTATGCATTGTGGAGGGTGCTACCACCAAAAGGCAGACAACAAATGTCCAGATCCAATTAAAGCAAAAGAAGGAGTAAGGTAGAGAGATAAGGAAATATGAAGAGAAACGACTGCTACCTCAAGATGGCAATTCACAAGATATCATCTGAAACAGTGTGCATTTTATTAGCAAGAAGTCTGGTCCCATTGAAAGGCCACCCCTCTCAGCACAAATACTACCACAACCTGGCCTAGGGAACCATCAGAGAAAAGAGATAAGGTAGTCTAGGGGCCTCTGACCCTGAGCACCCAGCCTCCAGCCCCCCCCACCCCGAGAAAGGTCCTCAACTTGCCAGCATTCCAGCTGATGTCAGCAGCTGCTCTGGTGCCAATTTTGACCTGGGATTTACTGCTTTATTGGCTGAGGTCACAGGCTAAGGCATTCTCCAGATATGGTTATTAGAGATACAGTAACCGCACCCCCATCAAATCACCAGGAGCCTGTTAGGGCAGAACAGCACAAATGGGAAACACCCATCAAATGCAGTCAGAATATTAACTTCTCTAGAAAGCCTTTATGTTCCATTACTTTAGAAAGGATTCCTTGTTAGTCCTCCCATTAAACAATTAAATTGTCAGAGCAGTATTCTCTCTGTATGTGTGTGATGTGTAATTTCCCACTCAGGTGATGTCTGCTTCAGGTCTCTTTCCTTTCCTCTCACCCACAATTGTATGCTTTTCCCTTTACATTGTTGGAAATGAATAAATCTTCCTAATGGCATAAGCCGTTTTTGTTATGTGTCTTGATATGCCCACACACTTTAAAACTACTGAGAAAGTAGGATGCAAAGTAAAATGCTTGAAAATCAATTTGTTTTTTTTTCAGGCAACTCCTTAGAGAACATGATTCCACACTTCTCTTCCTCTGACACCTACTGCTAATAGTGTCAGTTCAGTTTTTATATATACTTTATGCATACACACATATATGTAATATGCATATTTACATATGCATACACACTTTTGTATGATCTTCAAAATAAAAATCCAAACAGTAGTCAATGTCCATAGAAGTTAGCAAATTCACAACCAGGGTACTCCCTATAGTTTGACTGAAAAGGATATTAATTTGTTATCTGAATTAAGAGCTTATACCTTACTTAGCTATAAAGAATTAGATAGGGTCCCTGCTAGGAGATAAAGACATAGGATATTCAAATATGCTTGTGAAATTCAAGTATAATCACTTACTCATGGGAATTAATGACTTCAAAAGCAATTACAAAACAAGGCAATTTGTGTAAAATGTGGAAATGATTACACTTGACAAAAGAAATATAAATATTAACCTAATTATTACTGTTGTATGTTTTATGCCACCTAGCATTTTGCTTCTGCTAAAAATATTGCCCCTTGAAGGCCACTAAAACTTCTTTGTTTCCATCACCTTAAAAAGCATACTAAAGGTAAAAAATAAAATAAGCAAACAGTATAGGTACAAAGAAACCTCTGGAAGAGATGTTTGCTTTCATGTAAGATTGAATGATTCTGAACAGTACCTAATAAATCAAATAATTGTTCAATAAATCTTTTTGATGGTGATATGATCAAAAAGTAGAAACCACTGATCAATAAGGACTTACAATGATATAGTGCCTTTGAGTTTGCAAATGACTCTCCATTTGTGAGATTGTTTATGCAAGTATTATTATCTACATTTTACAAATAAGGGGGGAAAAAGATCCAAGAGGTTATATGATGACTATGGAAGTATGTGAAAAGGTGTTTGAAAACAGTTTTCTGACTTGATTTTTCACTAGATTGGCGGTTTCCAAATTTTTTGGTCTTAAGATCCACACTTACAATTTTTGAGGATCCCGGGGAGTTTTTGTTTATGTGAGTTATATTTATTAATATTACCATATTAGATATTGAAAAATAAAATTTTAATGTCATTTAAAGATAATAATAAACTATTACATGTTCACAGACAAAAATATTTTATGAAAAATAATTGTATTTTATAAATGAACAAATAAAATAATTAATGAGAATGGCCTTATTTTATATAATTTAATTATTAGAAAACAACTAGATTCTCTGGCTTCTGTATTCCATCTGTTTCCCTATCATTTTAGTTGAAGTATAAGGAAAAAACCCAGTCTCACCTTGACATGAAGTTAGAAAAGGGAGGACCTTAGTATTATTATGTATTAATATTATTATGATTTTTTTTTTACCCTGAAGACCCTAAAAGGTCCCTGAACCACACTTTGAGGACAATCACATAAAGTCATGCTACGATGCCTACATTTCCCTTAATGTGACCATTTTAGTGATTACAGAACTTTTGAAGAAGGCTCTCTTTCATCTGGACTGGACTATGATAATAACTGCCTGCTTGGTCTCCCTGCCTCAGGTCCCTCTCCCTTTTCCAATCCAACTGCCACTTAGTTACCAAAGTGATCTTCTGAAGTCACGCGTCTATGTCTACCCTCTACCCTACATCCTCCAATTCAATAAATTCTGATCCCTCCTTCCTTTCTAATCTTCTTACATTTTACCCCCTTTACACATTTGTGATCCCTGGTGTAACTGGTCTCCTTGCTGTTCTTTGCACAAGATTCTAAGTATTTTTACTGGCTGTCTCCTACTAAGCCCCCCTCTTCATCTCTACCTCTTAGGCTTCCCTTGATTCTTAACTACAAAAATCGCATCTTCCATGAAAAGTCTTTCCTGACCCCATTTAATGCAATTGCTTTGCCTGTACTGATTATATCCAATTTATCATGTTATATCTCTTTACATAGTTGTTTACATTGGACTGTGAGTTAGTTGTGAGCAGGGACTGTCTGTGGCCTTTCTTTGTTTCTCCAGTGCTTAACATATTATTTTAAAAATACTTGTTGACTGATTGATTTGCATTATTAACTATGGAAAAAGAATCAGGGGCAGCCAGGTAGCACAGTGGATAGAGCACTGGCCCTGAGTCAGGAGTACCTGAGTTCAAATCTGACCTTAGACACTTAATAATTGCCTAGCTGTGTGACCTTAGCCAAGTCACTTAACCCTAATTGCCTTAAATAAAAATAAAATTCAAAAAAAAATAAGAGAACCAGAAAAAAAGAATTGTAAAAGCTTATTAGTGGTAGAGATACTATCCCCACAAAGATGGCCTTTCTTTGTAATCTTTTTCTTCCCTTATCTTGTGTCTTTTTAAAGACTAGGAATTTGGTTAGATTCATTTGGTTATTTTGTGATAACGATAATTAGATATCTACTTTGAATCTCCTTACAAACTGCAATCTCTCTCCAGCAGGCCCTTTCTAAATGAAACATAGCACTTGTGTTGTATTCAACAATGAACATCCCTTAAACAATGCAGTTTGTATGGACACTTTTGGCATGACTATTTGGCTCTTTGGTTTGGTAGACCATGGAAAGGAAGGAGAGGGTTTTTGTTTGCTTTTATTAGGTAGTTTTGTTTTTCTCTTGGGAGAAAGGTAGGCAAAGAGTGGGAATGTTCCCAAAGATAATATTATCTAGGTTATTTAGGTCAATGCAACAGGTATAAAAACTAAACTATTCCTTCACTGCCATTCCCACTTCCCACCCCCATACCAGGTTTCCTACCTCATTTCCCTGTTTTTGTCAATGGACCCAGCATTTACAGTCAACGAGGCATGAAAGGTGACAATCTTCAATTCACTCAGCCCCCTTCCTCCTCTGAGTAACCCCATATCAATGCTGTGATGTTCATGGCGGCTCTTCCCTGACTACCCTCTCTGGTTCTTCCCACCTATCCAAACCCTGCACATTCTTCACAACTTGGTGCAGACAAAGCCTGGATGTGTCTTTCTTCATGGCCCTTAGGTAATATTTTATGAAGATATGGAATATTTGAGAGAACAATTTTTAAAAATCACTTGAGTAGCAGCTATTTTGCATACAATTGATATGTTAACTAAAAATCCTTCTTATCTATTTTTAAAGAAGAGATCCTAATCGTAGGCTGTTATTGTGTATAGGTGGCAGCTGCCTACTTGTATGATTTGAGGAAAAGAGTCTCCTGCTAAGTAACTCAGAAGCCTGCCATAATGCCTGAAATTCCACCAATAGAGATTAATTCTCTTGGGCTAAAATACTGTGTTATTCAAGAGTGCTTTAAAATGCAAATACTCATGGGAAGAAGTAACAGGTTAATTATGTGCTACAATAGATAGAGAGCTGGTCTTAGCCAGCAACACACCTCTGTCCAGGTCATGGTGCACATATAACAGCTGTGTGACCCTGAGCAAGACACTTAACCTCTAGTGTTCTACTCAGCAAAATAGCAGCAGGAATACCTTCCCTCTCCAGAATTTCTTTATCTGGTCACTTAACTTAGATGGTTATTTGAATATTAATATTATGTGACTGGGTGACTTAAGCATACACTTATTTCTTGTGATTTTTGGAATTCTAGAAGGGCCTTCCCTGCCCCTAAAAATCCTTCACTTCATCCTCCAAAATACCTGAAATTTCACAATTAAAGCTTCATTTTTTTTGGCTCCAACCAGTACAGGTTTATATTATGTCAAAATGTAGATACTCCTATTAGAGACAACACACTCATACCTCATTTTAGATAAGTTTGACAGAATCTTTCCTGAGTGGCTTTTAAAGGAAGAACAGTTGGATGGTAACAGAACTTACATTTCAGAAAAGGGAGGCTAGCAATGCTCAAAGGGAATTTCACAATTGTGTCCATGGGTGGTGCTAATGCTGAAGGCTGGCTTGGAGCTAACAGGACAGCCTCAGTTATTTTGCTGGATTACACAGGAGAGCATGGGTCTGGACAACTCAGTACTGACAGCAGATCTGGGTGCATCTTGGGTTCTTGAGAAGGTAATGGATAGAGCAGAAGACATTGTGAGGAATACGTTTTGGTTAGGCTAGAAGGCCAATGAAGAGGAGTGGACTACGAGACAGGTTATTAGGAATGTTGTCCCCTTTGCAGTTCTGTCTGGGAAAGGCAGATGTGGTGGTATTAAAAAAAACACTGGATTTGGAACCCATGAGGCCGTGGGAGAAATGCCTAGGACAAGTCCATTTAACCACTATGAGTATTCATTTCCTCGCTTATAAAATTGGAGTGATAATTTTTTGTCCTCCTCACCTCACATTGGTGGTATGTAAAGTGCTTGGGTTTTTTTTTTAATTAAACCTTAAAGCTCTAAAAAAATGTTTTTGCAGCTCTACCTACCCTAACAACCTGTACTTTGCCTATCTAATCTCTGTATGCATTAGAAAGTATAAATAAACATGATTTTAAAATATTCTAAAACTGAATTTTTATTCATTTAGATTGGTATTATTGAATCTGAATTTCTCTGCAATTCTAAATCAAGATTTCCTAAGATTCTCCCTTTGAGAACCTATAGGAAACAGGGAAGGATAGGAAGGGACTGAAACAGAAAGAGAGGGAAAATCTCAGTTCACTGGCAGGAAGGGCTTCCCCTGAAGAACACTCTCATGGGAAAGAGAGATATTCTGTATTGGAAGATGGGGACTTTATAATGGATATGGTCTACATTAGAGAATGTAAGCACTAGTCTTCCACTGATTGTTGAGCCTCCATGGACTGCAGGCTGCCTCAGGAGGAGAGGAAATCAGAGAATTCCTGGGGGCCACAAACACTCAGAGAGTGAGAGGATATGGACCCAGAGAGGAGATTTCATGGCCAATGAAATAATAATAATAATCATGGGGATAGTTTAATGAACCACACAATCACAGACACAGGAAAATTCCTAACATGGGGCAATATTTATATCCTCTCTCTCTCTCTCCTGCATATTTCTGGTGCACAAAAGAAAAGGTGGGGGGAGAAAGGGGCAAGACAATAACATAGAAACTGTTTAGAAGAGAGAACTTAAAATAGGTACCTTAGAAGCTTTAATTACATGAAGAATACAGAGACTACAGAAGGAATTAATAAGTACCAGGGCCATGAATCAAAGAATGAAAGTCTAGAATAGGCAAGAAGGGAAGAGAAATAACAAAGACAACCAGAGAAAGATTCTCTATTCCAAGGATGGTCAAGTTCTCAGTGAAATGATTTCCAGCATTTCAGGCCTCCCATTCTTATTGCTAATTGAAAAAAAATAATTACTTCCTTCTGTGACATTACACATCTGAAGGTATTTGTGGTTTTATTAATAGGGGGTAGGGGGAGTATAAAATGTTTTTCCTTCATTCTTGAAGAAGACCCTGACATCAGGGAGGTGATGCCATGACAAGCAGCTGAATTGGATTGGAGTGAGGGGGTGGGGGAGCTTGCTAAATCACCAACTTCACCTTCTCCTACAGAGCCATCTGGGTCCAGTGACCAGATATGAATCAGGACTGGCCATGGTCCTGGATGAGGCAATCAGAGTTAAATAACTTAACCAGGGTTACACAACTAGCAGCAAGTGTCAAGTGTCTGAGGACCAGACAGGTCCTCGCACCTTGGGCAAGATTCTCTCCCGGCCCCAGCCTTGTTTCCTCATCTATAAATATTTGAGGATTGGAATGGATAATCTCCAAATTTCTTTAAGCTCTGAATAGAAACCTTATAAAGGAAGATAAATAGCATTATGGCTTTAAATCGAGTATCAAGTGATTAACCAAAATGATTTTTTTAGGTTTTTGTTTTTGTTTTTGCAAGACAAATGGGGTTAAGTGGCTTGCCCAAGGCCACACAGCTAGGTAATAAGTGTCTAAGGTCGGATTTAAACTCAGGTACTCCCGACTCCAGGGCCGGTGCTCTATCCACTAGGCCACCTAGCCGCCCCCAAAATGAATTTATTAATCGGATCAGGCAGGGTGCTAAACTCTGGAGAGAGAAACTTTAAAAACAACCCATGGTCTCTCAAGGAGCTGGAGCTAGGTTCATGCAACATGCCTCCTGAGAAGATGGGAGAAAATCTGAGACTGAAAGGCAGGAGCAGCTGGGGAGACCGAGGAAGGCCTCCTGAAAAACAAACAAGCAAGCAAAAAAAAAAAAAAAAGCAAAAACAAGTGAGATTTGAGTGGAGACTTGAAGAAAGCTAGGGGAAAAAGTGGAAGTGAGGAGGGTCAGCCTGTCAAACCACAGGAGAGTTACTTCAAAACCACAGCAACTCAAAGAGGGAACCTTGTTCCCTTCACAAAGGACACTCACTTCACTGTGAATGTTTCATGACTAGCCACAGTGTTGCGGTCACCTCCGTGTAGCCACCTCATCATTAGAAAGGGCGATTCTTCCTCAGTGGACGTTTTATTGCCTTTTAGTGCATGCAGACACACGTCCCGGGCTGTCAGCGTTTGGGCATCGAGTTTCAGAAAGGGAATTCAGCTTGAGATTACGAGTGGGGCCGGGAGAGCTGACAGCAAAAGCATGCGGACGGATCTGAACAGGACGGGACAGGGTCAAGTTCATGCTCCAGCCCCACAAGAAAGAGCGGTGCCCTACAATGATGCGATGCTTGTGTCGTGATGTCATTCCGTTGCAGCATTTCGGCGGCAGAGCCCCTCGGCCCTGCCCTCCCCGCCCCGCCCCCCGAGCATGCCAGCTTCCCGAAAGGCTCCTTCCTCTCAGCCAAAGCTCCAGAGGTGTGCGTGCAACCCGTGGCTGATACTTATTTTTATGTTATTTCTCAATTTTATGCTTAATTTGCTCCTTTTCGTTTTATGTATTTCAATACAGCCAAGTGTGTGTAGGGTTTTCCCCACGGTCCTTTAAATGCTATAAAACTTTAATACAGGGAGATAAAAACAATAATAAGCCATGCCTTCAAGCCCTCACATTTAGTCTTTATTTGAGTTAGGCACTCTCTAGTTTTAGATACTGATTTAGATAGGCAAGTACTAACACTGCTTTAAATGCCCTTTCTTCCCACTCCTCACCCACCCTCGACCCACCCCCACCCCCCATTGAAAATTATAGCCTCCCCTTAATCTGGGCATGGAACTCCCATTGATAGCACAATATGGCATCATTGCCGTTCTCAAATTACCATCATAATGGCCTAAATCGTGCATGTGCCAATGCAATTTAATATGGCCTTGAGTGTATGCAAGTTGGGTGCCCAATTCAAGGTTTTCGACAGGCAGCCCTGGAACACCATTTGGAAAAATGAAGTCTAGCTCCTGAAATAGTTTGTTGAGTTGTTCTCTTTTCAGCATAATTTCCCTCCTCTCAGCTTTCTAATGCACTTAAAAACCACTGAGATTCTTTAAAGTACGGAAGTTCAACAAAAGTCTTCAAAACAAATTAGTTTTAATTACGTTTAACATTTATAATGCTTGCAGTCTTATTGAATAAACTATGTGTGCATTAAAAAAATAAATTCACTTAACAACACGTCAGTCACCCAAATTTTAAGTCTATAAATGAAATGGAAAACATTTATTACACAAATTTAATTACAATTCTAAGAAATAAACATGCAAATTAGATAGAGTTCAATTTGCAAATGCTAATCCCCGTCCTTGATCTCCTTCTTTCCCTCCCTGATTTTCAGCGGAGGAGCATCTCCCTGATTCCTAGGGTGCCAGGCAGGCAGTAAGAGGCTGGGTGTTCGCAGGCTGAGGATCACTGCCTTAAAGAAGCGTTATATTTAGCACATCTGGCAGAGTAGCGGTAAACAAACATTATGGTCTTTGTAGCACATTGGTGCAGGTGCAGTTCTGCTAGGGTGTCTCTCTACCTGCAAAAAGGCTTAGGGTTTGCCTCCATTACACCTGAAATGACCCATCTCGACTAGGGAGGGAGTCCCTTGGCAGAAGTTGTGGATTTCATGCTTTAAAAAACAAACGCCAGTTAGGCCTATTTTAAGGGTAAAATAAGTTTGCAAAAATATGGTGATTCTAAGGGTTAGGGTTAGGTTTTCTTTTTTCTGATTTTTCCCCCGTTATTCCCTCATCCTCACGAGAGAAGATGCCGATCCAAGTGCAGTGGGACCACAAACGCTATTTTGTGCATGTGCAGCTGGGGGGTAAAGGGAAGAGAAAAAGAGGAGGGAAACTCTGGCTGCCTGGCCCTGCGAGACATCTGTTTCTCATCTCCCTTTGCCGTGGCAAGAGAGGAAAGTCTTGCAGAGGGTGGGAAAGGCACTGATTTAAAAAAAAGCAAAACCGCGGCAGAACTGCCCCCGAAAGGGAGGGAGTGGGGGGGCATCTCGGAAGGATGCAAGGGGATCGCACGGCCCCCGCCGGGCCCCCGCGACGCCGGGGCCCCGAGACGCCGGGGCCCCGGGGCGAGGGCGGGAGCCTGGGAGCGCGCGGGGTCGGCGGGCCGCGGCGGCCTGGAGCCCGGCCCGCGCGTTCCCGGGCCCCGGCGGCGGGAGTCGGAGCGGGAGTGGGGGGCGGGGGGAGCGAGGGAAGGAGGCAGGGGGCGGGCAGGGGTGGGGGTGAGGGGGAAGGGAAGGCGCCCCGTGTGCAGCCGAGGAGCGGCGGCGGCGGGAGGAGGAGGTAAAGGAGGAGGAGGAGGAGGAGGGAGGGCGCGAGGAAGGCGCGCCTGTCATGCTCGCGCTCTCGCCCTGGGGGCATCCTGAAACCCGCTCCTCCGAGACCCGCGGGGAAATGGGAAACAGGCTGGACGGGTTTCACACGCTCCGCGCCCGGCTGCGCCGCTCATTATCATAAGTGTCTGGAGCGGCGGCGGCGGCGGCGGCGGCGGCTCACAGGGGCAGCAGCCGCCCACCTCGCGCTCCGGCCCGGGGCCCAGCCGAACCGGGCCCAGCCCAGCCCAGCCCAGCCCGGCCCGGCCCAGCCCGGCCCAGCCCAGCCGCCCGGGCTCCGGAGCGGGCAAGCGAGACCAGGAGGAGGAGGAGGAGCGGCGGCGCCCAGGGCCGCTCCCGGCTGACCCGCGGTAAGAGCCGGCCCGGGCCGGGGGGCGCTGCCCGCTGCCCCCGGGGGGTGGGGGCACCCACACAATGCCAGCCGGCCCTTCCCGCGGCGGGCGGCCGGGGGAGGGGAGGAGCGCGGGCTCGTGCTCCCCGGGGGGCGGGAGCCCCTTCCCGCCGCCACTTCCTCCCCTCCCCCGGCTGCAGGCTGGCCCCCCGCCCGCGGGAGGAGGAGGAGGAGGAGGAGGAGGAGGCGCGTGGGCGGCAGAGCGCGCTTTTGCCAGAAAAAGAAGAAATCCCTGAGCGGCCCCCCCGGCCCCCGCCCCGCGCCCTCCTCCGGGCCGCGGGCTTGGCGGGAGGCGGCGGCCGCTCTGTCCTCAGCTCACCTCGGCGGGGCCCGGCTGCCGCCCGCGGCGTCCACGCCTCCGCCGCCGCGGCCGCCTCCCGGGGCCCCGGCAACTTGGCGGAGCGCGGGGCGCGGGGCGCGGGGCGCGGGGCGCGGGGCCGGCCGCGGGGGCCGCTGCGGGAGGCGGGCGCCGGCGCAGCCCCGCCCGCCCGGGGGCCTCCCCGCCCGGGGGCCTCCCCGCGCGGGTCGGGCCGGGCCGGGCCGGGCCGGGCCGGGCCGGGCCTGCGCCGCCCTGACTCACGGCCTCGGAATCCTCCCACCTTGGTGCTTGTTTCCCTTAGAAGGAAGCTGGCGGGGAGCGCCGGCCTCGGGGGGCGGGAGCGCCGGCCTCGGGGGGCGGCCGCGCCGGCAGCTCGCCCTTTGTTCCCCGCTCCGGGGTGTTCACCTGCGGGCGAGCTGCCCCTTGGCTGTGGCCTTGACCCTGGCCCCGGGGCTTGGGGCCGAAAGTGGTGCCTCATCCCTTCCTTTGCTTTGGTCACAGCATTGAAGGGGCGGCAGCCCCGGAGTGCAAAGCTCCCTAGAGAATTAAAAGACGATTTCCTTGCTTTCAAGGAAAGAAATCTGAGATTTTTCATTGAATTTCCCCTCTTTTTCAAAATTTTGCTAAAATCCGGGCTTAAAGGTCCCTTTCTCAGTTTCCTAGGTATCATTACTCGTGAGGTTGTGGATGTACTCCAATTAACGTTATAATGGCTTTAGAGGGGGGGAAAAACAGAAAATGGGAACTACTCGGAACCGAGGCTGCCAAGGCTTGACATTCTAACCCTAAACTTTCTGAGGATGCCAGTAGGTGTCATTCCACTCACTTAACGTCCTTTTAAGCCTCAAATTCTCCTCTCTTTAAAAAGAATCCTGCCTTAAATGCCAACTTTGATGGTTGTATTCTGTAATAGCATCTGCAGAGGCCTAATCCTCTTAATCCAGTGGAAGAATTAAAATATAAATCTCATTGGAAATGTTACCTCACTCAAAGATATTTTGAATGAAATCGTGTAAATCATTGATACTTACGGCAAGGAGCTGACATAAGCAAATAGTCTTTCATAATAGTTCAGTAATGTACCCATTACTTTATTAATTCAATAGTAAAAGTGAAATATTGACCCATAAAAGACTCAGTAATTGCAAAAGCCTCCTTACAGCTTCCTCCCACTCCCTCCGTGTCGACAACACCCCCCCCCAAAAAAAAACCTTCAAATTTTTGTTCTTTTCTATTTTCAGGAAGCTGTGAAAAACCACTTGTAGTACTGAGTTTCCCCAGTGTATACTTGATTGTGATTAAATTTCTAATTCAAAATGGAAAACTTGTTAAGGTTTAAAAAAAACCTAAAAAATATATATACACTAACAAACTCTAGTCAAATTAAAATTCAAAGTGACAGAAATACAATGCTGTCGTATAGAAATACCTAGAGATCATTTGCTTCCTTTTTTTTAGGTATAAGCATAGGCTCATTTTAATAAAATAACTGCTATAATGTGTTGAAAATTGGAAGTTATGACTTGTCTCTAGTTGTATGTATTATGCAAGCAAGTCTGTGTGGACCTGATTGTTTGAATCAAATGGAAAGATAAATATTATGGAAAACATTGCTCCAGTCAGAGAGGGAGGGAAATCTGCTGACAGGTGAAAAACTATGAACTCGTTGGTCCTAGCAGTCCGCATCTAGCTGTCTAGTAGAATAGATAGACTTAGGTATATATATGAATGTCACCCAGGGAACTTGTCATTTGAGATTTGACCACAGGGTGCTGAGTTGGAAGGGAAGACAGGATGACTTCCTTTGTTCAATCTCTTCAGGCCAAATTTTTTGGGTGATGACTGTAAGCAAGAGAGATGGCATGTGCCACAACCTCTTTCTTTTAAAGCATTGCTTCAACTTCTTAAGAGTAAATGCTGCAGGATTTGTCAGTGAGGTTCCTTGATCATTCTAAATGACTCCTTTAGAAACATGAATGATCTCAAAGCCAAACTCAGGACTGAAATTACCTCGAGGAAGCTGCCTTGACCTCTTAGCTTTGCTTTATCTCCAGAATTAATTGAGTCTGAGAAATAATAGCAAGGTGTGGAGTTAACAGCAGTGTGGGTCAAGTGCTTTGAGGTTCAAAAACCAATATCATTTTAGTTGTTCTATTTCTTTTGATTGCATTTTCTTTATCTTAAATAGGACCTCTAGAGAACATTCAGATATGTGAGAATATTTAATCAGACAGTCATCCTTCTGTAGATCTCTTCCTTTCCTAAGAGAATTCCAGTTTGCACATTTGAAGAGGAAAGCATAAATTGGACCTCTCCTTTCTATTTGAAAGTTGTGAAAGACAGTCAGTGTTAAAAAGAATGTAAGCTTGTCATCATTCTCTTTGACAATCCTTTAAACTAGGTCCTGGGATGGAAGAAGCTTTGTCTTCTCTGAAATCAAGCAGTTGATATCCTACCTGAGACAAGATGGTGTGAAGTCCCGATTAGTGCCAATTGTATACCTATATTTATATTCATAAAGTGGATAAATGTCTCTCAAAGTTTGCCCTATGCAAAGATATAAAATTATGTGAAATAAGGGAACTGGTTCCAGCCTGATGGAAATATTTAGTGCAAATTTGAATAATGAAGCCATTTGAGGAGATTCCTGATTTGCCCTAATTGGGACTTAGCTATACCTTATTTTGGTGCACTGAGCAAGCCAATATCATTCACAGTTTTACTGTGGAAACTTTAAAAAAAATTTTAATTTTAAGCCAAGATCCTCCCTCCCCCAAACCTATTCAAGAATTAAGCAGAGAAATTTCTCCTTGGGGAGATCATTGTTGTTCACTCATGTCTGACTCTTTTTGACCCTTTGGACCATACCATGCCAGTACTGTCCATGGAGTTTTTTTGGAAAAGATACTTGAGTGGTTTGCTATGGCCTTCTCCTTAGGGAAATAGTAGGGACTTTTTGGATTAAGGAGGAGAGAGGTTGGGGATAACCTACAGGGATATGTAGGAACCCAGACTCCCTGTCCTGACTGCATTTATTTCTGTACTAAAGGAATGAGCTAGAGAAAAAGCCACTGGCCCTGTAGAAGTCTCTTCGGAAAGTTTTCTTCTTGTGTCTAGGTTTTGCAATGTGAGAAGTCGTGGGCTGCCTCTGGCCCTGAAGCCCTGGCTCCTGTTTAATATTCTGCCTGCTCAGTTGATGTTGTGCTTGGCTCCTATGGGATTGCAACTCACGGCTTGAAACTGGAGCCAATTTTCTGTCTTAATCTCACAGTGTTTTGACTGGAGGCAGATCCAGTTCAGTCCGATCAGGGCTAGTGGAAACAACTACCAAGTGTCTCTGTCTGCTTCATTTTTGGATAAGAAAAGGGAGGGGGGCACCCCACGATGTTATAGAGGAAGCAGCATTTCTGGAAATTCGAGGAGAGTGGAAAACAACTGAACTGATTTGTAGACCTGTGAGCATCAGTTGGTATCGTACTAGGGGGCTTGCTTTTTTTTTTCTTTGATGATTGATTAACGGATTTCATTAAAGGAAAACCTCTAGGGACTGTCTTGAAAATTGATTTTCCATTATTAATAGAAGGAAAATGCAGGCTTTTGGCTTCTCAGTAGTGAGTTTTCTGTGGGAAGGTCCTGAGGAAAATGTGTGAAGGAGGCCAGGCAGCTCTCTGAGAGGGCTTGAAGGGAATCTGGAGAACAATAAGAAATGGGGTTTTAAAGATCCGCCCATGAAATGCAGATTGCTGAACGAGGGGCTGAACTAAAGAAAAGCTTGCCAAGAGAGTTTAGCTCTGGGCTCTTACCCTTTTCTTTTGGAAATAGAAAATATTTAAGAAACTGAAGGAAAGTCTAGAGATTAAAGCAAAGGAATGAAAGATAATGCCACCACGAGCCTCTAGTTTGATTTTGATTAAGGTTATTTTTCTTTTTCCAGATTTAAGGTTGTCAGAGATGACTCTGGTTCTGTCCATGAATAGATTCTGTGATCCTATTGTTTCGGAAGGAGCTGCCGAAATTGCAGAGTACCAGACACTATGGGAATCCGACTGCTACAGCCCCTCCAGCCCCTCAAGTCCTCTCCAGGCTCCCCCACCGGGGGACAGGGGGGCTTGCCACTCTCTGGCAGGTACTGTCCCTCCCTTTCACCTGCTTCATTCTGAAGCCAGACTAGGGGCTGAGGGGGGCAAGCTCCAACCGGGTGCCTCTGGGGCTTCCTTTTGGATGGCCAGAATGGATGCTACTGGGATGCTCCTGAAGGGCTATATGTTGACTTTACTGGGAAAGAACTGGATGTAGTGTAACTCTATCACCATGGACTAGTATGGCTTGTATAGGTCTTGCATCTGGTTCTGTTGTTGGGTTTTTTTTTTTAATTAATATGTAAAAAACCTAACCTGGAAAAAACCTGGGGCAAACATTTTGGTTTTAATTTCACCCTCTATAGAAGCATATGGTTTTCTTAGAGTTACATTAGCCCTTGGTGGGCTTGACAATGAAATCTTTATCCAATGGAATAAAAAGAAATGGTACTTTTGGCTAGCAGTTCTGAGCTCTTTCTTTTCGGCTGAGCATGTGATTGGCTTTACAAAGAATGTTAGAGCATTTTTTTTAATGCCACAAAATAACAGTTTGTTTCTCCTGCTTATAGCTGTCTCTCTTGCTCTTATAAAGTAATTTTTTTTGAATTATTACTGAAATATAAATTATGTAAAACATGAAATGTAAGACAATCTTAAAATCAGTTAAAAGGGTACAGAATTTGATCTCATGAAGTTGCATTTTTAAAATATCCTTATTCATTTTTATCAAAATCTATTTTATGGATAAAATACATAGACCTGTGCTCATTTGAACCTTGTATGTAAGAAAAGTAAGTTTTTGAAATACAAAGTTACACAGTCTTACAGATTTGTTTACATGCTTAGGGCCACATGCTTAGGGTTACCCTTCAGGAAGGGTAACCATTCTATGTAAATAATAGTTACCTTACTATCTTACTGTAGACTTTGTGGCCCTGCTCAGATGAGGTTGCTGGAGGGAAAGAGAAACAACCTATGTACACAGATACAATGAGATGTACTTGGGTACACTGCTGTTACCATTTCAATAGGCTCATGGGTTTTATTAAGTGTTTTGAAAATAAAACTACTATAACTCAGAGCTTTTGGATTCTTTCCACTAATTCTGCTGTTTGCCTGTAAATAAAGAGTGAAAATTTTCCAATTGAAAATATCAAGGCAAGTGTTCAAGGCTGTGCTTCAGCAAACTATTTTCACTGACATTGACTTAGAAAAAGACTCAGGGCCTAGGATTCTGTGAGATAGTTACTATTATGACAAATGTTTATTTTTAATCACCACATGTACAGACAAATATGGAGCAGAGTTATCCTGTAGTAGGAAAGGAAAGGAAAGTGTTTTGTTTGGAGAACCTCTGGCAAACCGCATGTCATTTGTCATATCTGATTTATTACCACAGGATCACATTACAGGGGAATTTCAAATCCTATCACAACATCCAAGATCACATACTTTAAGAGGAAGTATGTGGAAGAAGAGGATTTTCACCCACCACTCAGCAGCTGTAACCATAAAGTATGCTTTTTTTTAAATAGACATTTTTATTAAGAGTTTAAGATACTTAGGAAGAGTTGCTTGATGCCGTTCCAGAAATTAAATTGTTCCACCCAAGCAATGAAAATGATTCAGTTCTAGGCCACATTAATTGTTACTTTGCAAGGAGATGTTTAATTTTCAGAGGTAATTTCAGAAAAAAAGAGGTGGGGATTCCTTTCACTAGAAATAACAGAATGAAATAATCTTAAGGAATGATAATTTTTCTTATGGTTTCATTGTTTTAGTGTTAACTATAGGTTGGGATTACTCTCCAGACTTTCCAGTCACAATAGACATTTTGATTCTTTATCTGCCTGTAGCTTCCATTGTGATCAGTGCTATATCCAAACATATAGGACAGGTGTTCCTGAATAAGTGTGCCCAAACCTCCCATGGACATAGAAGCAGATCTCTCTGTGTGTGTCTGTGTTGGAATTTATTTAGTGGAAAGATGGAAAACAAGGGATAGCAAAGAACTTTTGAAACTGGAAATTTAAAGATTTCCTTCTTTTAAAATGTCTACTGAATTCATCAGAGATATGATATATAGAGAGAAATTTGTAAATTTAATTTCTCTCCTGATTATTTTGATTTTTTTGTCATTATGAAGATGTTTCATTGATACATCGCATACATATATGATATGTATGTGATCACTATATATATTCATAGCCCTTAGTTTGCATAGACTGACTTAGTTCACGGTTTAACATGCTAACTTACAAGTTTACCTTTCTTGATAACTGAAAGAATTTTCCCATAAAAATGTGAGAATAGGTTAATCAATTTTATTTATTTATTCATTATTTATTTACTTATTATTAAAAAAACTTTCAGTTTTTTAATGACTTTTTTATAGCTACATTGGATCTTCAATAGTAGAAGGTTTAGGTGTCCATTGATAAATCACTCAATAAAATAATAGGCCCTCTGATTTCTCCTTCATTTCTCCCCAATTCCTAGTGTCCACTTCAAGTGGTAGATCCTCCTAGCTGATTGTTGTCTAATTGCAAGCATGAGGCAGAAAGGATTAAAAAGAAGGAAAGGTTTAAAGCCATAATTTCCTAGTCTCAACTGACTAGACTTGGAGTAAGAGGCCTCCTGAAAGTTTAGATTTGAAACACTCTTGAAATTTCCTTATTAGCTGCATCTTTGCATCTTAATAATTTTCCCCAGTCATAAAATCCTGGGGCAGTAAGAAGCCTAAATTTCCCTCCCTTCTGAGGTATATTTGGAAAAAGAGAGATGGGCTGCTAATTTGCTTGGTCATCTTGAGGGATCACTATAGAGCAGGGCAATCTGTATGCTGAGGGGTGAACAGAGGCCTTCTGTGGGGATGGGGATTGTAAAAATAAATCCACAAAATCTACATACCTGTAGATAGAGAAGGCATTGTATTGGGTTGGTTGTCCAAATTTGGCCTGGTCAGCTTCTAAACCTTCTCCCCTTCTTGTCCTGTTTGATTTTAGACCATCTCTATCTTTGAGGAACGAGCTCACATCCTTTACATGTCCTTAGAAAAACTGAAGTTTATCGACGACCCCGAAGTATATCTCCGAAGATCTGTGCTTATAAATAACTTAATGAAAAGGATCCATGGAGAAATTATCATGCAGAATAACTGGTGCTTTTCTGCCTGCTCGTTTGGTGGGGCCTCTGCGCAGGAGTGGTTCATGGCCCAAGACTGTCCTTATCGAAAACGGATCCGGATGACAAAAGAGGACTGTGAGAAGTTTCATGCCTGCTGCTTCTACCAAGAATGTGGTGGTCACTACCTAAATTTACCTTTCTCTGTTAGTGCTCATGGGGGAAATTCTTCTGCCTCACCCTCCTCTTCCTCCTCCTCTTCTACCCCTATGTCTTTGCCAAGCTGTTCCCACCAGGTGGATTACGGCATAAGCAGTGCACCTCTTTACAGAAGTGATGACCAGATACCTGCCAATGAAATATTCATTACTAATGCCAGGTCTCCCAGCATTCAGGAAAAGGCCAAATTAAATGATGAGAAAGCAAGTAACGAAACTGAGAGAGATGGTATAACCCTAAGTCGGGAACCGATGAGAGGCGACCATGCTCTTGAATGTAAAGGCAAATTTTATGATTATTTTGAGACTGAGTGTAATGAAAAAAGCAATGTAAGTGAATCTTGGAAAAAATCCTTAAGGAAAAAGGAATCTTTACCGAGTAATAAACTGTGCTGCAGCAAAGGAAGTAAAATATGAGCCATCTTTTTGCTGTAACTTTGAAGCATGCACAGCATGATCAATTAGCTATCATAAATTTTATTTTGAATGGATTTTATAGTTTTGTACAACTGATACAATTATGCCATGAACATGTCGTGTAGTTTTAATGCCTGGAGAGCAGATTGCATAAAACATCTGTACAATCTGCATCAGTGAGCTACTTATAAATATGGAGATTTCACAGAGAAAACAGTTGAATTACTGCTTACAAGTATATCTTAGTTTTGTAACAGAAAAAAGACCAGTAGATCAGAGTGGGGATAAGGAGCCCTTTTATATGTCCCTTGCCTTGCAAGGAGTCTGTGACTGACTAAGAAAGGTCATCAAGTCTGCCAATTGATTAGCTAGTTATTTGGTAAGCACATCCAAATATTTCCAGCTAGGGTTATCTGCTTCATCTATACTAAACAGTATTTATTCTGAGTAATGGACTGAATATAGTGAACCTAGGTGAGCTGGCTTCACACTCTGGTATAGACACTGTTAAATATTGAAATTTAACAGTATTGGGTGACTGAAGAAGAAATTGGGATGAAACATAAAGAAACATACCTGTTTATGGAACCATAATAAAAAACAAACGACATGGAGTGTAATCACGTGCAAGTCTCTAGCTTGCCTGTGATGAGTAAAGAGGTTTTTGGAGGTCTGTTGTCATACAGGGCGTTTTTTGGTGCCTTACTTTATCTTAATTTTTGCCATTGTGAAAATTAAGGATAAAAATCAGAGTTACAGCAGGGATTTAACAAACAGAAAATAACACACAGGGTGGATCAATATTGTTCGAAAACTGTTACATTTGAAATATTGAGTTCAACTTTTTATTCGACATCTCTATTCTTCCTTTTTTCAATGCCCAGTTGCTTTTGGATTTGGCATTTTTAGAAAGGGATTGAGGAAACAATAGAGAGATCTGTTATAAACCAGCACTAGCTGCTTGTGCATTTCTATGGCAACAGTCTGTTGCTGGGGTTTGTTGTTTTTTTTTTGTTTGTTTGTTTATGTTTTTTTGTATAATGAAGTTCATGAACCAGTGGCATGCTTTATACTTCAATCTGTTTCGCATAATTTCACTCCTTTAGATTATAAAAAAAAGCATGTGGTTTTTTTATATATGACTTTTGCTGTTAATTAAGAAGCACAATCTTAATAAATGATGTGGCGATCAATAAGGTTCTATCTTGAATGTAAAGATTTTAGTTTCTGAAAAGTTATTTTGGAGAAATGGGACTTGACTTTACAGTGGTTAAAATAGATTTGATCAAAATTCTTCATTTTCATCTCTTAACTTAAGCAGATACATTTTCAAGTGTCCAAATTATCTATCCTTCTTACTCTTCTCTATCCCCTAACCGGCCTTCTAGTTAAAGTATATTTCCATTTACAAGATTGGGAATTGACTTGGACATTCTTAACAGCACTTCACAGGAATTAGATAGCAAATGATTGAAATAAATATGTTCTGTTTCCTCCACCCTTCCCAATTTCTCCAAGATAAAAGCTTTTTAAAAAAATTATTGCTATTAATATTAAATATAGGTCTCATTCATACAGTGTATGAGTAGGATCATCATTTGGACAATTGTCCACAAGGACCAATTTTTTTAAACATGTTCTTGTGTTATAGCTGAGTAGTCTAATAATGTCTGTTCTTTACTTTCAATATTTGATAAACATTTGATGTTAGATATTAGATGCCTGTATACCAACGTGTTATTGTAGTAAAGTGAGGTTTTCCTTGGTATATATTTATTAAAATGACCAAAATTCATTAAGATTTTATATCTTTAATGGGTATTGGATATATATTTCTCTCCCCCTTTTCTTTCTCACCACCACCACCACAGTACTGACAAATGCCTAGAAGAAGTGGATAGTAACCAAAGAAGTTTGTTTTATATAAGGTGTAGTACAGTGTTTTAAATAACTTATCTGGCAGACTTCTGGCATTTTCAAGTAAGTTTTGTTGGTTTGAAAAATCTTATCCATTAAAAAAATATATGAAACCTTAAGTTTCTCATAATATCTGTTTCCATTATAACATGCGGACTTTAGGAAAATGTTAAATATCTAACATTTTAAATAATATTATTTTTTCCAATTTTTTAAAATCAAAAATTCAGATATAAATTAAAGCCTAATTTTATATTCATTTGTTAAGGAGAGGGAAAGTTAGTTGAAACTTGATCTATCAAATGTAACATGTTTATAACAATAACATAATTTAAATATGAAAAAGGCTAATCAAGTGATTTTTTTCCCTTTCTAACCAAAGATTAAAGAAAAAAAGGCCTGCTTATTGATTTTTCCAGAACCACATTCTTTACAATAAACTTTATATAAAGTGAATCATATATTTTCAAACTGGGCATCAGCATGTTTGCATTCTATAACCAGCTATAACTGCTTTCTTTAAGAGTAGTCTTGTGACCCTATACTTTAGAATGCAGGAACACTGTCATTTTCAATACTCGGGTTGCTTTTCATAGGCTATACGTGACCCAGTAAAAAATCAATTCATCCTTTTATTTTTTTTAAAAACCTATTGTAAAGGAATCACAGATTATTTTCCCAAACCCTTTCCCAAGGGCTCCTTTAATTGATGAAAGTAAGTCACCTGCCTTCTCTGGACCACAGCTTCATTCTAAAAAGAGGAGATTGAATTAAATAATCTCTAAAACCTTTTTCAGTTGTAAATCTATGTTCTCTGTGATTCTTAACAGGTATGAATGGTAGGATGAGAAAAAGGTAGGATGAGAAAAAAAGGGCAGAAAAACTTTGATGTTCCACTTACTTATTGATAATCATTCAAAAATGAACAGAAAGCATTTTTTTTTAGACCTGGGAATTTAGGGTCTTATTGCATGCAACTTTTGAGGAGCACATCAGTTATGTAAAGTAAGATCAATGTATGAGTCTATTGTTAGAACGTAGCATTTTTTTTTGTTTCAAGGAATGGTTTTATTTTTTTAATAATTCTATTATGGTCTCCAGTAAAGTCCCTATGATGCTTGCTTACATCATCATCGTTTGGCTTTAGTTCTCCAAAGTAGTTAGTCCATTGAGTACAAGTATTGATAGATTGTTCTAAGCTGGAAAACCTTTGTGAATCCAAGCCATGCAGTAGATTCATTTGAAAGTCTGCCACTAAAAATGGGGTAAATGGAAGCAGAAGTGGTAACGTGACCTGATGAAGAATATCTATAAATGTGGGTAGTTGTCATTGTTTGTGTCACTGGACTGACCAATGAAATTGTACATCTTTTGAAATGTTGATATTTGTAGCAAGAACCAAGCACAGAAGAAGAGTCTTTTGTCTGGTATCCCCCTTAGAGTAAATTTAAAAGATAGTGTTAAGAATTTTTTTTACGATGAAACCAGAGTCTTAATCCCTTCCTAACAAAAATGTAGCCTTGAAACCAAATTTGAGTTAGATTAAAAATACCCACTTTCCCCTTTCTGTTAATGTTGATTACTTTTCAACTTATCTCCTCCCATCTTGTTAAATTGTTCTCATTCCTGTTCCCTTATTTTAAAATTAGCTCATTGTTATATCCTATATTTTCTAGCTTTAACAGGCCTTGAAAAAAAAACAAAGATTCAGGACAAAAGTGATCATAAATGTCTAAAGCTACAAAACTATCCAAGGGGGGGGGGGGTAGAAGTATTGGTTTGATGAAAGATATATAGTTTGAAATGGAAAATAAGGTGATGAGGCTATTTCTAAGTACACTTAACTGGTATTCCTTTTAAGATTGCTTTGTTTTGACTTGGGATTCAGAATAAAGACTTTCGGGAACTTTAAAGTCTCTGTGAGGCATTTCTATTGCTTTCCTAGGATTATACAGTGCATGAGAGACTTCTTCCAGTAAGGTGTATTCCCTTCAGTAGAGCTATAAATTATTCTTTTTATGTAAAATAGCTACATGACCTGGGGTGAAATAGTAACCACAGTAGAGATTTTTCCATCCTAGTATACATGCCATATATTAGGCAGATGATTGTACTTAGAGAAAAGCTTTTGCAGAGATGTAGGTGATGAACACTTGAAACCTAGCATCCTACCATAGAATGCATCAGCAAGTAAGTTTAATAAAACATGCTGTTTAAAATAGTCTGTAATTTCCTGTTTCTGCATATCACTTCAGTGTCTGTGACAGACTGAGCGATGACTAAACTAAGAATTGCACAAACTAGTCTAGCATCATTTGCACACCATTTCCATGAAGTCCATCTTCTTGAAGATAAACAGCCCTCTGTCACTATCCATAACCTTTTTTTTGCAGTTAATCCAGTTTAAGTAATTTGTCTGAACAACAGTTCACATGAAAAGGATCCTTAGGGTTTTCATGGAATTCAAGGTCAATGTGTCCAAACAACGTGATGTGTCAACCCAAAAAGCTAATATAATCTTCCACCCATTAGCAGGTATGATATCCTCCTGTTCAGGGGAGGTGTTAATCCCACCATACTCTGTATTGGTCAGACAGACCACATCTGTATTATCATCTTCTGTTTACATTCCACATTCTCGGAAGGATGTTGGCAAATTGCAGGGCAAGCATAGGAGAGCAATCAGTTTAATCAGTTTAGTAAGGGGCCTCAAGAGCATGCCATATGTAAATTATTTGAAGGCAGTCAGAGAGGTTTGTCATGGAACAGGGAACAAATTAGGAGGGAAATGGTGGATGTTTTAGATATTTGAAAGGTTGTCATGGGGAAGAGGAAACTTGTTCTGTTTGGCAGAGCTAGGAGCAATGGAAGTTATTAAGTAATGTGTTAATTAATAGACTATTTGGGCTGGACGTAAGGAGAAACTTCCTAATCAAAGCAGGCCAAAAATAAAATGAGTTGCCTTGGAAAGCAAGATTACCTCTTAGCAGATGACCACTCAGGTTATAGGAGGAATTATGATTTAGGTAAAGATTGGACTGGATGTCCTCTGAGGTTCTATAATTCTAAAAGGCAATTCTGAGTCTGAAAAAAAAAGATCATTTATAGCATTCAGAGCCATCTGCCTTTGTCCATGAAATAAGTTGGTAGCTCTTTGATAAAGAGAAGCCACATTTATTCAAGATTCCTAAGAAATGGGGACAAGCAATGATATTAGTATGTGAGAATTAGAAGCAGCCTAAGGTGGTGAGTAGCCCAGGAGTGTGATAGCATAGACTACCAAGTCATTTCTGTCTCTAACCAAGTCATTACAGAGGAGCAACTGAATCCAAGCACCAGATGTGGGGTCTGCAGCTACTCCCTCCTTCCCAGGATCTCAGTTCAGTCCTGAAGATAGATTGTAAGATATGTTGTCTTCCTCTGCAGACACCACTGAAAAGAAGAGAGAAGTTGGGCAATCTTCACAGACTAGTGCAGACGTACCCCAACTATAAAGCATACCCTTGTGGAGAGGTTTAATCAAAAGGTCAGTAGAGAGAGCCCTCTGAAATGCCACCTGGAACTGTACTAACATGTCTCATTTTCTATAAAACGCTGCACACGGATGAGTTCATAAAGAGGAAGAAAAATAGTGAAGAACCATCATTTGTCTTAAAATTCAAGAAAAAAAAAGTGGAGATCTGAAGATTCATTATTAGAAAACAATTCCATTGTTTTGTACTGTGGTTAAAAAGAAGCAAAGTAAGAATATGTTTTATTTTATTTTTGCCATTTTTTATATTTGTGAAGAGCCCTCCTTTTGATTTTCTTGGGGAATTGATGGTGGCAATAAGGATCTTGGATTAAGTCTAAGAACAGCAAAAACAAAAACACCATTCAGTGCTATGTTAGCCAGTCTATCAAGATCCAAAATTGCTATGGGTTTTAAGTATTTCTTAGATTTTAATGGCCAGGATAAATATAATCCTGGGTTTTGAGAAACAAAGGAAAGCTAACTGTCATTAACTCAAACATAGGTAATTTTTTTCAAGTTTTGTTTGGGGATGAACACTGACTCTTCACTGAGTTAGCCTCTATGATGAGCTAGACTAATCAATACCTAAGACTCCTTTACTTTTTTGTTTTGTTTTCTTTTTTTTTTTAGGTTTTTTTTGCAAGGCAAATGGAGTTAAGTGACTTGCCCAAGGCCACACAGCTAGGTAATTATTAAGTATCTGAGGTCAAATTTGAACTCAGGTACCCCTGACTCCAGGGCCAATGCTCTATCCACTGTGCTACCTAGCCACCCCAAGACTCCTTTATTTTTAAGTACTCTACAGATGGAATATTTGCCAACTGTATTCAGCAGACAATACAACCAACACATAATTACGTAGGGACTTAATTCAAATTTGGAGCTGAATGTCTGCTAACCCATCAGGATTTGAGCAACAATGTGGATACATTGGTCAAATTGGTCAAAATACCCTCCCCAGGTTTGACCCTGTTAATAAATAAGATAGACCAAATCAGTGTTCCTGGAATAATTGTGACTTTGTAAATGTAGCCCAACTATAAGGATGAGAAGACAGATGTAACCTATTCTTAAGAAAATTTGTTATATAGCAATCCAAATTCATGAAAAAAGGAATTATATTCATTACCAAAAAAACTATTCACTGCAAGGTTCCTTTAAGTTATGAGTATTCATATAATTAAAATAGAATTGTTTACAAAAATTAAGCATACATATAAATTTTCAAGAGTAAATTAGACCATGAAAAGCAGTGAGTTTTCATCCTATCCTATTTGGATCACTGGGGCTAGGCCATTTTTTCCCTAATCCAAACTAGACTTTGGAATAGTAAAGTATTTAAATTTTTCTACCATTAATTGAGAATTGCCATTCCCTCCAGAGCTTTGAGGATATGCTCTTGGGATGTAGGAAATGAAAACCAGAAAAAAGGAGGGAATTAGATGTCAGATTTTTTAAAAATTATAGTTTTAAAGAAAGAATTTTGTTATCTTTGCAGACTAGCAAAAATTTACCATACCCACTAACTGGAAACTCTTAGTCTTTTGACACTAAAAAGCATTGAGGGTCAAATGAAACAAGGTCTTGGGAAACTTCCTTTTAAGTGCATAAAAGAAAGTACATAGAATTACAAAGGATGTAATATTCAGTTATATATGGTATGTGTATATGCATAAATCCATACATGCAAACATATACAATTTCCTTCCCCCATCCAAATTCATAGCCTCTCCTGAAATCTATCTATTCACTCCTGAAAAGAGTCTGTGGACCCCAGGTTCTAAGAACTCCAAACATATGTGACTTAGTCTTTTTTTCTTCTAAACCCTTTTCTATGATGCTTATACTTCATGCAACTACTATTTCTAGAAAGTGGGATACCAATTAGTTATAGAAATAAATGAGATTTTTTTTACCCAGTCATTGCCTCAGTATAGCCTAGGTGATAATAGTCAACTTTTTTTTAATATCTAGAAGATATACTATCTCTGGAAATTGTACTTCTTTAAGAAGGCATAACTTCTGTGGTCCGATTCATTGAAAACTTTTTTTAACTTGTCTCAGATATTACTTTTAAAATCTAGCAACAATAATTCAGGGGGTCCTGTTGTATTCAGGTGAAGAATTAGATTACATGAGCTAGACATAAGGGTTCTTGGAAGTATGTATGTAACATGTATATATTATACATAAATAGTATATATATATATGTATATACAATAGAATTGGTTTCTTTTATAATTCTAGGGTTTTTATTTTTATTTTATAACAATATGTTGAGAGAGGACTAATGGATTCACTAGATGAAGAGTTTCTCCACACTACAGCTTTTTAGCATGAACTATAGGCAAATCAATTAAGGTCTTGGGATCTTTGTCTAAAATGAGAATAAAAGCTGTATACAATATGTTCCACATATTAGGCACTTAATAAGGGTTCACTGATTAAACGAATGAATCCTTAAGGCATCTTCCAATCTCATAGGATCGATGTGGATATTTATAGGGCCACTCTTAGTGATGAAGGAAGGAAGGCAGGCAGGTTGACAGACCAGAAGGAAAGCCCGTTGATTATATGCTAATCCCCATTTTAAATTAATGGAAATACAAATAACAAAAGCCAAGCTCCCTCTACCTTCCAGGTGCAGATTCTCTATTTGGAGATAAAACTTTTGGGGGAATGATAACCAGAGAAAGGTGTTTTGGGCTGGTGAGTCATAGGAATGGTGACTGGAACAATAGAGAAGTCCATTGAAGAACACTTTCCAGAGGGCAATTATATTGGTTCTTGACTAGAGCATGAGGTAAAAATGGGGAGGGTGGAAAAGAAATCTTAAGAGCCCAGAACTTTGGGGCTTGCCTCTTTCCAGGGGTCATTCTCTCTGGTGGCCTGTCTTGGAGGGTAGCAGTAAGATGGATAGTGGCATAAGCAGGAAAGATTCCAGAGTATTATCAATAAAAGGCCATAGAAAATAAAAAGAGGTCCTGAATTAATAGAAGAATAAATGATATTCTAGTTTTCAAAAAAAAAAGTAGGGAAATGGGAGGTAGTGCCTGAAAACTATAGGTTACTGAGCTGGATAGTGTTTCTTGGCAAAATGCTCAAATGAATTATTAAGAAGATGGTTTAATGAATATCCAGAAAAGAAACTAATGATCATGAAGGATCAGAATGACTTCAACAAGAGACTTCTTTAATCTCATTTCTCTTTTGTCTTCATTGCTAGATTCACAATCAAAGGAATGATACTCATGGTGAAAAAGCCAAAGAGGAGATAAGATAGATGATAATAGTGACATAAATTTGGAACTAGTTGAGTGACCAAATTCAGAGTAGTCATTGATAGTTTAATGCTTCAAGTGCATTGTTCAAGGAATCTCTGCTTGTCTTTATCTTGCTTGAGAATTTTTTGTTTGCTTGCTTGTTTATTTTAAATCAATTGAATAATTAGTTAAAGCCAGAGCCAGTCTGTTGCAATAACTTTTTTTGGGGGGGGGGTTAGGATCTGAAGCAGACCAGCCCATGATCTGAAAGCAAAACTCCTTATTATTTTTCACTTACACAAGGGAAGACGTGAGACAAAAGGGCACAAACTGGAGGGAGGGGAGGCTGCTCATTTTGGGCATTCCCAGTTTCTCCTCTCAGATTACTCCCCTTAATTAGTTTGGGAAATATTTTTTCCCTGATCAGGACCGCATACCAATCCTCCACTTAGGGGGAAGATAGCTAACACTACAAAACTATCCTGTCCCAAGCTAGGGCTACAGTATGGGCCTAGGGAACCAAACAGAGAAGTTTCAAGATGAAGAATGCAATGCAGTAGGTTTATGAAAGGGTTGGAGGGTGATTCAGACATGGGTTGAATGGCAATTTTTCAGGGATGTTATGGAGAAAAATCAGAAAGTATGGGTTTGGATCAGAGTAGTATTATTGGGGTTTAATTAGCTTACAAAAATATTTTATAACATTTCAATTTAATAGGCTTTCTTTGTAATCCTGTGCATTTTGTTTTTTGTATTAAAAATATTATGAAAAGGGGGTCGAAGGTTTCACTAGATCACCAGAGGGACATGACCCCAAAATCGTTAAGAACCCCTGAACCAGAGGTCTTTGAGACCCTTTCTAATTATGAGATTCTGTGAACTTGTATTGATATGTGTATTATTTATGTATACATACATACATATATATATATATATATCCTATAAAGGAAGAGTGCCCATAGTTCAGATGATTTTGGCATAATTTCAATATTTTCATTTTCTATTATTTTTTCCTGTAAAATTCTTTAAATGCAGGGATCATAGCTTAATTATTTCTATAGCTTCCACACTGCCCTCATAGTGTCTTTTTACACATACTAGGAGCTGAGTAAATGATTGTCAAACTCAAATGATATGGGCAATAATTTGTTCACTACATAAGACCTATTTAAATTGCTCTTATTTAATCATGAAAATGTAACCAAATAAGTGGAACTAGTATTAGATTGCAAGTCAGGAGACTTGGATTCTAGTCCTGGCTGTTCCATAAACTAGCTATGTGATCTTGGACAAGTCACCTCACTCTGGTCCTCCATTATTCTGAAAGCATCTGAATAAAAGATCTCTAATGCCTCTTCCACTTCTCTAAAATCCCATTATTCTACAGATCAATGTGATGCTTTCTGAGGAAATATTTCTTCAGTGCTTTTTTCTTCTTCTATATACTATTCAGTTTTTCTATCTTCCCTTCCCCAGAAATTCTCTTTTCCAATTAAATTATAAGAACTTCCTCCAAATTTCTCTTCCCAAACCAAACACTAGGTTTTTCTGTCTGAAATTATTCTTTTTTTTTTCCCACATATGGCTGTTATTGTCATGTCTGTAATCCATTCCTCCAGATAGGCTGTCCTCCCCCATGGTGTCTTAATATGATTAAAAAAAATACACACACACACACACACACACACACACACACACACAACCAACCAGACATAAAACAGCTCATACTGTCACAAGATCATTTCCCAGTTCAGACAATCAGTTTGTACCATGGAGATGATCAGCGGACCCCCTTCTCTCTTGTGTTTATGAGTAATAAAATAGCAAGCGTCCCCCCTCCCTTCTTTTTATGAAGATAATCCTCCAACTTGCAGCTGTGACTCTGAGTTTCTTTTTTTTTTTGGAATGAGTCGAGATTATGGTCCCATAACCCAATTAGTGTCATTTGGTGGTGGTCCAAACTCTTTCACTGCACGAGTTTTAATTTGGGGATCCCCCGAGGCTGCATACCACATCTGTAGTCAGCCTGTTCTTCCTCTCCCCTTATTTGCTCTAGGTTTATGGGAGGATTAGCTGTGTGGTCTGGGAGGAGGCTGTTTCTCTTTCATGGGCATGGTGTGGAAACCGTGGAGTTAGGTTTTCCTTTTTTGTCCAGCCCTGGCACCTGAAGGTCGGACAAACTGGGCAGTCGTAAGGAATCAATCAGCACCCTGAGGGCACCTGATGGGCACAGTGCCTTCCCAATGTTCTCAGTGGCATTTATCAAGCTGTTCCTGGTTGGGTCAGGACTGAGGATTTGGGCTCTGGAGAGTAGCTGGCCAAGGGATCAAAGGTAGCAGGCAAGGTTGCCCCCCTCATTTCTCTGGGTTGGCTCGGACTGGCTCTGACTCCGGGCTATCATTGTGCAAGCAGCTGGCACCAGCTGGGAAGGAATCATTAGCATAACAAAGAGCCACAGTACAGCATGGCCCTGTACAGTTTGAAGCTCTGCATAAGGGCCCTGGGGCTCTCCCTCTCCTGGTTCTGTCAGGCAGTGAAGCAGACTTCCAACTGGGCACTGCAGGTAGAGAGCTTCCCAGGCCTGAAGATCCCTGCACCTAGGAAGTGCCAATCCCTTCTCCCCATCCTGCTCCTTGGAGGGTGAATGGGGCGGGAGGGTGCATGGCACTGGGCTCAGAGGAGGAAGCCAAGAGGGGGCCTAGGCAGCTGTCGCCCCCCGTCTAGTGCAGGAGACAATAGAGGGTTCTTTTCATGAGAAGTTGGTGGGGACAATGCTGGCAGAAAGCACCGTCTGCAGAAAGTGGGTTAGAGAAGGGATTTTGTTTTGCTTCTTCTCGCTGACCCAAGTCCTGGCTTCTTCATGTGAAGGCTCTTAAAAACAGGCTCATTTTAAGACAGTTAATCCATGACCATAGATGAAAGGTACAGGGAAATAAGAGACAAAAGATGGGAGATTGTTGGTTTAATGGCTTTTCTAACAAATGCAGAGAGCTCCAGCTGGCTCCATCCGATCACTTATTGTTACCAGAATCTATATTTCCAGCCCATCGCCTGCCTACTAGAACATTTAAAATCAGATGTCTCATCCACATCTCAAACTTAGTTTGTCCCACAATGATGTTATCTTTCCCCCCAAAACCAGCTTCCCTGTTTATGTGGAAGGTTTCTCCAATCCCAGTCATCCAGGTTCAGAAACTTGGTTTCATCCTCAGTTTCTCGCTTTCACTCCCCTCACATACTAAGCAGTTACCAAATTTTGTTGTTTCTACCTCCACAACATCAACCCCATGCTTTCCCTTCTCTCTCCTCACAGCCTCTATCCTAAATCAAACTCTTATCACTTCTCCCTTGATCCATTATAATAACTTCCTAATTTGTTTTAAGTCTCCCCTCCCTAATCCATCCTTTCCATAGTTGCCCAAACTAAATTTCTTTTGTTCAGTCATTTCCATTGTGTCTGATTCTCCTTACCCCATTTTTGGGTTTTCTTGGCAAAGATACTAGATTGGTTTGCCATTTCCTTCTGCAGCTGTTTGAGGCAAAGAGAGTTAAATGACTTTCCCAGGGTCACACAACTACTGTGTGTGTATGTGTGTGTGTGTGTGTGTGTGTGTGCATAAATGTATATTTTTCTCTTTGGCATTGAAAGTCTTTTACAACCTTTCCTTCCACATACACTGCAGTGGAATCAAATTGCCCTCCTTACTGTTCCTCCTACATGATACTCCAACTTTTGTCTTTTTAATGACTGTCTCCTATTCCTAGAATCTATTCCCTTTTCACCTCAGTCTCTCAGAATCCCTAGTTTCCTGTAAGTGCAACTCAAGTACAACTTACACTTAAGATCTTTCCTGATCCTTCCCCCCAACCTCCATTATTAATGCCTTTCCCTCAAGCTATTTTATATATCTATATTTATTCTTGTCTCTCTCAGCTAGACTATAAGTTCCCTGAGGGCAGGGGTGTTTTCATTTTTTGCATCTTCCCATCTGAAATGAGGAATTGAGGCAAATGGAGTTACATGACTTGCCCAGGGTCACACAATTTGTAAGCGTCTGAAACCAGATTTGAGCTGATTCTAACTGAGAGAGCCAGGAAAAAAAGGAAATAGGCAATTTTATGTCCTCCTTGCTTGTCCTGAGCAGAAAAGGAGCTAGAGTTTGAGGATCGTACCAGTCACTTGATATTTCTTGGGAAATAGGTAGCTATTTGTAGTTTAGTCTTCTATCTGGCTAAGGTTTGACCTAAGAGCAAGACATCTGAATGGGTTAAGTCTGAATGATGGTAGTGGGTGTTTTTAAAATGCTGACTTTTAAATCTGAACAACTCTGTTCATTTTCAATAAATGTGGTTTTTGAAAAATAATTGTTTTAATTAGCAAAAAAGTAGACTTATTAAAGCTAATTAAAGGCAATTTGGGAATCTTATTTTTCACAAAAGTAGAAAAAAGGGAAAGACAAATGGGTGATGACTGAGTCTTTTGTTCAGAGTGGAAGAGGGGCCCATAAATTGAAGGGTGCCCAGGCCATCTGGGTGGTGCAGTGGATAGACTACTGGGCTTGGAGTCAGGAAGACTCATCTTCTGGCCTCAGATGCTACTAGCTATGTGACCCTGGGCAAGTCACTTAATTCTACTTGCCTAAATTCCTCATCTGTAAAATGAGCTGGAGAAGGAAAAGGCAAACCACTCCAGTATCTGTGCCAAGAAAAGCCCAAATGGGTTCTTGAAGAGTCTGACACAACTGAATGACTAAATGAGAATAAAAACCCAAGGGCAGGTGTATGCAGACATAAGAGGTTCATGGTGGAAGACTACTAGAAGGTTTTTCTTTTTCATTGGCAGCATCATTCTACCATTTTCTTTGACTTTAATCCTTTTTATTCTACCCCCATCCAGATATAGCCAGGGTATGAATCTTTGTCACTGTCCAAGTTCATCCCCTCCAAAAACAGTAACAGGTACCTCCAACAAGCCTCCCCTCCAAAAGACTCTAGAAGAGTTGACCTAAGCTGCTGAAGATGAGTGGCGATGGGAAGAAAAGTGGGTAGAGGAAGTGTAAGAGACCCACTAAACTCCAAGATTCAATGGGAGATGCTAACTAAGCTAAGGGATAGAGGAGTTGTCAGATGGAATCACCAAGACTATACCTGAGTGGAAAATACAGTTATCTTAGAGGGAAACAACACTATATTCCTATAGCCAATTAAGGAGACTCTTTGTATGAGTTGGTGGTGGGAGGGGATACTTTCAGGGACAAAGCTATTGGATGCAGGTGAAGGAACATTAAGTTTTAAATAACCTGAAGTCATTCTAACCATGAGTCTAAAAGAGCTGAAAAGTTTCAATTAACCCAGGGGTATTCAGATCCTAGGCACGTGCAACAGTTGTATTACTGGAAAACTGGTACTATCCCTGAAGGAGAAGGAGAAACCTTAAGGATACACCTGTGAGGGACAAGCAATGGTAACCTTGCTGGTTGCTGGGAACAAATGACAATCACAGTGGAGTGATATAAGGCCAAGAGGAGAGAGGCTAGCAAAGGAGTCACAAGCAGAGAGATAATCAGCAAAAGACTATCTTTTGGAGAACAGCAAATGAAGCCAAAATATGCAGAACCTTAACAGGATGAAGGAAACCTTGAGTCCTTTCTTCTGTGAATTCCCAGCCCAAGTAATACTATGAAATTATATGGTTCTATAAGGGGAGATTAAGGCCAAGAGGAAAGGTAAGTAAATTTTTTGACTGTCTCTGGACTCAGGGATGAGTCCTTTCTATGTTCTTTTTATGTAAATAAAATAAAATGTTGCATGTGTAATACCTTGTGAACATGATTGCTTTTAAGGGGGCAACTGGTTATTTTTTTTTTGTTATTCTATTTTATTTTTTCCAAATACATGTAAAAATAGTTTTCAGCATTTAGCTTTTATAAGCTTTTGAGTTCCACATTTTTTACCACCTTACCTTCCTTCCCTCCCCATGGCAGTGAGTAATCTGATATAGATTGTACATGTATTCTCATGTTTACCATATTTACATATTAGTCCTGTTGTTGTGAGAGAAGGATTATAATGAATGGGAATGATATTTTTTTAAAAACAAGTTTTAAAAAATGAACATAGTATATTCTTTGGTCTCATTCAAACTCCATAGTTTTTTCCTCTGGACGTGGATGGCATTTTCCATTACAATCTTTTAGAATTGTTCTTGATCACCAAACTGCTGAGAAGAGCTAAATCTGATGATCATTCTTGAAAAGGAGTTGTGCTATAGATTGACACTCCATAGGTGGTGCCTGAGTAGACACAAATAAACCAGGGAGATACTGTAAATGACTTGGACCCTCCATGTTATGGGGGGACCACCTCTTACATATGGATTATATTTTGGGGGCCTGAGCAAGCTAGATTATTTTTTCTTAAACTTTTTGCAATAATAGTTCATGTTGTGACAACACCCTTGAAAGAACCAAGGCAAGAAGTGTGAGCCTAAAAGAATTATATAATTGCAAATTATTATGTGTATTTTGTATGAATTATTATGTGTAAAACTGGCTACCCAGATATTAGAGGAAGACTAATATAGAGGGATGATACTAAGGCTCTTGATTTGGGATCTGCCTATGGATTGGGACAGTCCAAATATATATCCTGGCTCAAAGCAGTATCTGGATTTAGAAGGATTGTAAATGGATAATGAGTATATGTAAGATCTAGTTTTACTATGTGTAAATGAATGAAGGAATTAAGTTCTTACTAATTGAAGGAGATACAAGCAAGCAAGATAGTCCATCGTCTCCTTAAAAAACTTACATTCTAACAGAAGAAGATAACATATGAAGAGGAATGGTTTTGGTCAGAGAAGAAGTCAGAGAAGTCAGATAGAATTATGATTGGAGGAGTGGGGTGAATGAATGGAGAGACCAATAGATGGATAATAAAGTATTTATTATGCTACATACCAGGCTATGTATGAAACTATGTTGGAAAAAAATACAAGTAAGCAAGACAGTCCCTGTCCTCAAAGAAATTACATTCTTTTTTTTTTAAGGTTTTTGCAAGGCAAATGGGGTTAAGTGGCTTGCCCAAGGCCACACAGCTAGGTAATTAGTAAGTGTCTGAGATCAGATTTGAACCCAGGTACTCCTGACTCCAAGGTTGGTGCTTTATCCACTACGCCACCTAGCTGCCCCAGAAATTACATTCTAATAAGAGAAAATAATACCTAAAAGAGATGAGAAAGATGGAAAGGGGCGTTCCTATGTAGCATCATGGTTTGGAAGTTAAATGATGTGGAGTACTGTTTCCAGGCCTTACCATGTTTTTATAGGGAGTGGTAACAGTGGTTAAGAAATAACTTTATACGGGGAGGCTAGGTGGCACAATGGATAGAGCACCAGCCCTGGAGTCAGGAGTACCTGAATTCAAATCTGACCTCAGACACTTAAAAATTATCTAGCTGTGTGGCCTTGGGCAAGCCACTTAACCCCATTGCCTTGCAAAAAAAACTAAAAAAAAAAAGAAATGACTATGGATTTTGATATTAGAAAATATGTGATCTGTATAAACTATGTGTATAAATATATATGTATATATGTACATTTATGTATATTATATACACACATCTATATTTTTACATATTTAGATATATAGGGGATGATAGGAGAGGGTATGGCTCAAAATACCAAGGAGTTGCACCCATCCTAAACTCTTGGAACTCAGTGAGGAGAGGGAAAAGATTGTCAAAATGGTGAAGATTCATGTTCTCAATTCAGAATCATTTACCAAATTTTATTCTTTCTTCTCAAAAGCCCTCTTCAGTGCTTACTTTCATTTCTATAGCCATAAACCTGATCCATTATTATATGTAACCTTGGCTACCTAGATATTGGAGGAAGACAAATACAGAAGGATGATACAGGTCTTCCCTCATCTCAGCTCACCCTTTGCCCCTCTTAGATTTGCCTTGTTACCTACTCACAAGGAAAGTCCTACTTTTAAAGTGCCTTCTCTTATCTAAATTCTGGTCATTCATCAAGATCTAGCTCAAATTTCACTTCTCCTATGAGGACTTTTGCAACTACTCTTATTCTTCTAGTTGTTACAGAGGTTAAGAGCACTGGACATCCCAAGTTCAAATTCTACCTCGGATACTAACTACCTGTGTGACCCTGAAAAAGCTACTCATTTCTCAACCTCATTTTCCCTATCTGTAAAATGGAGATAATTTTAGCACCTCCCCTGAAGGCTTGTTGTGAAGATGAAAAGAGATAAAAAAGCACAGCACTTTCCAAACTAAAGTATTCTCTAACTGGTAGCTATTATTACTTAGAGCTAAAAGTCAATTAACAAGCATTTACTAAGTAATGAAAGGCAAAAAGAAATCTCTTCTCTCAAAGCACAGTCTAATGGGGGAGGCAGCATGAAAACACCTCCTTCTTCTTTATTACATGCAATTAATTATCTATTTATATACTCTTTTTTATTGGTCACTGTCATTTCTTTTTCTAATTTTTTAAAATTCGGTTTTATTTTCAATTCTGAATACTCTCTCTTCCATCTCCCCTCCCCCACCATTGCTCAGTTGTAGTTCTGCAAATAGATCATTAACTCCTTAAAGGAAGGGATTGTTTTTATTTTTTTATCATTATCTACATTTTAACCATTATTAGAAATGAAATATATATACACATATATGAATATATATACACACACAGACATATATAAATATATAGAGATCACATATTTTCTAAATTTTCTAGCTGGATCTAAGTCCTAAGGCAGTATATAGGTTTGTATGACATTTGGTACTGAAGTATAATTGCCACACTGGCTTCTGTTGCAATGTGGGGGGTACTCCATTCTAATTTTTAAAAAAAGCTGAAAACAGAAAGGGAAAAGTTCCTATTTCAAGTCACCAAGGTAAGTGCTATGGAAAATAGCTACAATATCAGAAGGGAAAAAAAAACTCCTTTGGAAATTTACAGAAGACAAAATCCAAGAAAAGATAGAACACCTTTCCTTAGATACCCAAACACAAATACACAAAATAAAGTTAGTAATCGATATGAAACAAAGATCGTGATGGAGGAGACAAGTTTGGATGTGGCCAAAGATAAATGGGGGCAGAAACAGAAGTAATAGCATCTGGAATATCTTTCAGACCATTAACACAGAAAGAAGAAAGATGAAAATGTTGAGAAACAGTTCACAAACTGATATTGGGGCATGAAATAATTTAGACATCTGATAGAACTCTTATTTGTCAAAGCAGATCGATCACCTAATATTTAAATGACAATTTCATTCTTCAAAAGATGGAAAATTCAACTAGGAGAAATTCTAATCTGGGTCCAATTTTTACCAGAAAGAAGGAATTGGAAATTGGGATAAAAGTGGTCCCTTTGGGAGAGATGACCACTCCATCTTTGTGTTAGGGCAATTTAAACGTTACACTATTTAGATTTTAGCAGACTTGAAAGATTGTGAAGGGCAACATTAATGAAATAAAAAGAGGGATTTTTAGGTCTAAATGAAGTATTCCATTTCTTGGAATGGTCTAGACTTTGAGTAGCTCAGTTGTATCTGAAAAGCCCAAGAAAGACAATGAGGGAGTCACAGATCACAAACTATCTTACTATCTTTTCCCCAAGACATTTATTTGCAAGAGGACCCCAACAGACATCTGGGAAATGTAACTGGTCACCATATGTAAGGGTGGGGTCCTGCATTGTAGTAATATATCTTTGAACCAGAAAGAATTATTAAACAAGAGAGACTATACTTCTTCCAGTTTTTCCTGGGAGATGACAAGGCTCAGATGCCCAAGAAATTTAAAACAGAAGGACTTCTGTCAATCCTAGGATAAAGGTTTTCCCTTTTATGAAAGAATACCAAATGACTCTAGCTATGATAATATTAAGCTGAACCAGAGATTCAGTGGAGAGTGCGAGGTGGTGGGGACTACAAGTACCTATTAAGAAATAAATCCAAGGAATCAAACTCATTCCCTTTTATTCAGCCTAATGGCAACCAATGCTCGGCCTCCAAAGTAATCTGTTGTTCAATCCTGGCAGTAGTAATAAATTGATAATGAACCAGTCAAACAGCTGAGTGGCATGTCTGGCCTGGACCAGGTTATTCCCAAAGATGTGCTCTTTGAGGAGTAAGTCCAGTTGAGAGATGGAATGAGTCATCTCACCAAGATCTAACCCATCCGGAAAATTTCTGAAGAAGCTCCTTACAGTCACGGCTGTGAATTTCATTGTGTTTCCTACCTTTATCCATACAGTTTTTTCCACTCTCTCCCCAGCCTCATAGACTCTGTGTGTTTATGGGAAAGCATAGTTCTCAACAATCATTTTCTGGCAAGGTTTTCAGTTTCACATTTTTCTCCCTCCCTCCTTCCTCTAGCAGAAAGCAATCTAATATAGGTTTTACATGTATAAATAACCATGTATAACTATTCTTTTTGCCATGCCATGCCATGCCATTTGAGTAAATGCTTTTTCTAAGAGATTCTATTGACTGATTTTTAATGGGAAACATTGGGGGAATAGGAATGGGAAACATCCCGGGGGCTTGTGAGTTACAGTATTGGTGGTTACCATAGGGTTACTCCTAGTTCCCAAGGTAGCCTGCTAGGATAAGTGTGAATTGGAGGCATGAGCTCACGGATGCTACTATATTAATATATGTTATAGAAGAGGAGAAAGTCAAATATTATCTAACATGAACCCTAGATTTCAGAAGATCAGATTTCAAAAGGTTTAGAAGGAAAGTTAAGATCCCATGAATTAAAATACTATTTTAAAAAGTCACCTCTAAAGAGAAAGGAACCTTCCAAGATCAGGTCAGGGGAAAGAGTACTGGATTTAATCAAAGGACTTTTGTTTGAGTCTCAAGTTTGCCATTTACTATCTATGGGAGCTAGATCGGCACAGTGAACAGAATGTTAACCTTGGACTTAGGAGGAACTGAATTCAAATGTGACTTCAGGCACTTACTATGCAACCCTGGGCAAGTCCTGTTAATCCTTTTCCTCAATTTCCTTATCTATAAAATGAACTACAAATGGCAAACCATTTTAGGTACCTTTGCCAAGAAAACCACAAATGGGAACATGAAGAGTCACAACTAAAATACAACTACATCTGCGTGATCTTTGACAAGTCACTTATCTTCTCTGAGTCCCAGATGATCTTTAGTCCTCTACTCCAACTATAAAATGAAAGATTTTGATTTCAATGACTTCTAATTTACCTTGCAGTTTTAAATCTATGGTCCTATAAATTCTGAAATAACAATAAAAACAATTCTAATGAGGAAGAAGAGAAGAGTTTTAAAGGGATTAGTGTAGATGCATGAGGAGCTCAGCATCCAAATTAAAATTTTAAAAGACATATACAAAATCTGGATATGAAAGTAAGAAATGGAAAATAAAAATAAAAGTATATTATGATCCTATAAAATTATATTAGGTTTGCTAAAACTCAGAATCGAATTGCTAGTAAGGAAACCTAGTGACAGTAAAAAGAGGGCTAACTTTGTTAAGCAAGTTGGGTAAAAAAGGATTAAAGGACAAGGTCACTCTTTATAAATTTATTTTTTCCAATTATATATGAAGTTAATTTTCAACATTCATTTTTGTAAAGCTTTCTCCTTCCCACCCTAGTATAACAAATAATCTGATATAGGTTATACATGTACAATTGTGTTAACTATATTTCCATATTAGTCATACTGTGAATGAAGAATCAGAACAAAAAGGAGAAAACCATATGAGAAGGAAAATACAAAAAAAAAAACAAATTTTAAAAAGTAAAAACAGTATACAACTTTCAAATTCAATTGTTTTTCCTCTGGATGAAGATGGCATTTTCCATCTCAGGTCTTTTAGAATTGTCTTTGATCTCTGTATTGCTGAGAAGAAAAGTCTATCATAGTTGATCATTGCACAATGTTGCTAATAAGGTCTACAATGTTCTGGTTTTTCTCACTTCACTCAGCATCAATTCATGTAATTCTTTCCAGGTTTTTTTTAATCTGCCTGCTCATCATTTCTTTAAAAAAAACTTTCCATTATATTCATATATTACAACTTGTTCGACCATTCCCCAATCGATGAGTATCCTCTCAATTTCCAGTTCTTTGTTGCTATGAATATTCTTGTCCATATGGATCTTTTCCCCTTTTTGATGATTGCTTTGGGATGCAGAATAGGGCCACTCTTCGTGGTGAATGGAATGAGGACTGAACAGACAGTATTCTTTTATCTTAATAGATCTAGAAGGTCATCTACTCCAATCCCTTCATTTTACAGATGAAAAATTGAGGGACTGAAAGGCTGTGATTTGTCCAAGGTCACACAGTTGATAAATGGAATGGTTGGGATTCAAACACAGGCTCTCCAACTCCATTCCTCTTTACTAAGTTGACTCTATCTTGTTCTGTCATTTTTTCCTAGCAAGGAAAATGATCTTTGAACTGGAAAGGATAGAAGGAAAAAAAGGCCATTGATTAGGAGTTGATACTTCAGAAAGGTAGCAATCTAGTTAGAAAGAGTGCTTAATGGCCTTTGATTTGGTCAAGTCACCTGGCCCAAAAGACCTAAATCCCAGAGCACTAAATGAATTAACAGATGTGATTACTGAAGCACTGCCAGTGTTCCTTGACAGATCAAATGTTGAAAAGGTGCTGATGCATTAGGGGACCAAAAAGCCCCTTTTAAGAGGAACAGAAGAAACCGCTAACAGAAGGCCAATTTGACTCTCATTCCTGGCAATATCTTAGAATGTTTTATTAAAAGGATATATAATGAGCTTCTAAAAAATGAAGTGGCCAACTCACAAAGCCAACATGACTTCATCAAGCACAGGTTAGACCAGACTAACAGCATTTTTCTTTCTTTCCTTTTTTTTTGCCAGCATTGCTGGTTTTGTAGCTCAGAAGAATGCTGTTAAATGTAGCTTACCTTGATTTTAGGAAAACATTGGCCAAAGTTCCTCATGTTATTTCTATGGAGAAAAAAATGGGAAGGAGGGGTCAGCCAGATGAGAGTACTTTAATTGAATTCAAAACTGGTTCAAACACCAGACAAAAAGTAGTTATTAATGATTTCCATGTCAATTTGAAATTGGTGTCTCAGGAGCTGTGCTGTTAAATAGTTTCATTTTCAATGAATTGGATAAAGTTATGGATAAATTAGCAAGCATTTATTAAGTACCTATGGTATATCTAGCATTGTGCTAAAAGTTGAGGCTACAAAAATAAAAAATGAAACAGGCCAGGCCTTTAAGGACCTTATATTCTGAAAGGCTTATCAAGCTTGTAGGTGTTACAAAGCTAGGAGAGATCCTCACTAATATTGGAGGAGAAAGTCAGGAACCAAAAATTTGGAACATCAAGGTCAAATCTTATTGGATGTATAATAGGGAATCAAGGAAGCTAGGTGGTAAAATGGATAGTGTACCTGGGGCTGGATTCCTCTTTTTGAGTTCAAATCTAGCTGTGGACACTAACTGTGACCCTAGGCAAGTCATTTAATCCTGTTTGCCTTATCTGTAAAATGAGCTAGAGAAAGAGAAGAAAACCCCTCAGCTATCTTGCCAAAAAGACTCAAAATGGTGGTTTTTCCACCACTGTGTCCAAGAATCGGATACAAATTATAACTGAACAACAACAAATATGAATCAAAGTAAGACCTTACTTTTGGGGTCCAAAATTCAACTGAATAAGCAAACAATTGGAGAAGAATGGCTAGGCAGCAGTCCAGCTAGCTTAAAGAATTAACTGCTTAATACAGCAGCCAAAAACACCTACATAGATTTGGGGTTTTGCCATATAGAATGCTGTTGCTATTTATGAATTTAGGGTCATAGAATTGTCAGTTGATAACTGTAACAGACCTTAGAGGTCATCATTATTCAGTTTATAAATGAATTGACTGTGACTAAGGAACTTGCCCAGGTTCACACACCTAACAAATTGTCTAACTCAAGATTTGAACCTAGTTTCTTCTGAATTCATGCTGCCTCTGGTCTTCCCTTTTCAAAAACTAACTGAACCAACTAGGTGAAACAATTTTGTATGTGGAGTCAGAACAACCTGAGTTCAAATTCTGCCTTAGATATTTACCAACCAAGTGATGCTGGGCAAGTCTCTTAATTTCCTTCAGTCTCAATTTCCTCATCTATACAATGGAGATTAATAACATCTCTGAGTTTTGTGAGATCACATAAACTAGCATATATCAAGAGCTTTGAAAAACTAAAAGTGCAAATATAAATACTTTCTATTCTGTCCTGAATGACCTTGGGTGAGCCATTTCTAACCCCAAGTTTCAACTGCCTCATCTCTGCCAGTATGTGATAATGTGATTTTTTAAAGTCCCTTTCTAGATCTAGAAATAAAAATAAACTTATCATTTGTGCAACTTTTTTTTAATAAAGGACCTTCAGAAGCTCCCTATTGCTCATCCTATCTGATTCCAATTCCTTGTAGAACTTCCTTCAGCTAACCACCCCCAAAATTCTCAATATGTGATTTTAACTATGCCATGATTAATGGAATTAAATCCACCCCATGTAACTGCCAGTGTTGCCCACAAGCTCCCTATGAACTTGGACAGGCAAGAGAAGCCGGAAGGTGGGCAGCCACCTGCATGCTAACCTCTAGGGCCCAGCGAGTCCAGTCCTGTAGGGCAGGGCAACATGACATGTCAGTAATGAAGGACTGTTTTGGGTGGAGGAAAAAAGTATTTTCCCAGCAGATCTGTCTTCAAAGGGTGCAATGAAAAGCCATGGATCTTAGTCATGGTTGAATGAGATGGGACAGAACCCTGGGGCTAGTTGTGTGATTGAGTTGACTTAAGGTTGGGACTTGGGGCTAGGGTCTGGGGAAAGGGAGTGAGGGTCATATGGTAGGCTTTTGTCTTTAAGCAATAGGGTTGAGAATTTGAGAGGGAATAGGATTGCCCTGGATCTGATCCAGGAAAGGTTACCTTCAGGGTTTGGTAACAACTAAATTGTGGAGTTTTCCTTGCATGTCAAAATGAGTCAAAATTTGGATTTTGTTCAAGTCTTTCACTCAGGACTGTATACACAGGACTCAAGGAACTAGAGAAAGATATAAAGGAAGCAAGACAAAAAGTTCCCTTGTCTTTTGGTAACTCTTAGTCTTATATGTTTCTCTAAGGTGATTTTCATCACATTCCATGGTGAATAGAGTACTAGAATTAGATTCAAGAAGATCTGAATTCAAATCCTACCTCAGTTACTTAATGGTTGTGTAACTTCTGGACAAGCCATCTAACCCTTATCTTCCTCATCTTTCTCTTCTATAAAATAGGGATAATATTAACCCTTGAGAAAAAGTATGGTGAATAACAGCAAGCCTCAGAACTGTGTTACATATGGGCTTATATGACCCTAACAGAAAGAACTTAATCTTTCAGTGCCCTCAGGTAATTCAGTGTAAATTATTGTTATATCTTTCATATCATGGGGGTTGGGGGCATGTATTTCCCCCCCATCCTTCCTAGATGATTTGAAAAATCAGAATAAAATGTTTTGACTCTCCCTTCATATCTATCAGAGAAGTCTGAATTGTTATGGTATTAAAAGATAAAATATGCTGATATTATACAATTCTATACATATAGCTTACCTATTTCTGAGTTTCTAAGCTTTTTCTGTGTTGTCTACAGCTTCTGCAAAACTTCCTAAAAAGGGGAAGCTAGAAGTCAGGAAGTAGATGGTACAGTGGATAGAGTCCTGGAGTTAGGAGGACCTGAGTTCAAATCCAATCTCAGACACTTAATAATTGCCCAACTGTGTGACCTTGGACAAGTCACTTAACCCCATTGCCTTGCCAAAAAAACTTCCTAAAAATTCCCATTTAATTTCCTATGCATACCTGTGATATATCACAACTGAGATGGGAAAAATCACAATGTGGAAGGAATAACTGTATCCTCAGAGAGCTGCCGCTATTAATGAAATAGCAAATCCAATAGACTAATTAACTACCTACCTATATTTATGAATAAATAAATATATAATAGAGAGATAGCTGTCTGATAGAAAGACAAAAGATAAATGAATGGATGAAAAATTCACCCCCACATCCCAGGGTTTCAATGAGTATCAAATAAGATAAAAGTATTATAAAGCAATGAGGAAAATAAAGTTCTAATTACATTTCCACTCTTATTTTATGTCCCTTACTTTTGACTTTCTCACTCCCATAGGACATGTATGTTCTCATCTCTTGCCTTTGTCCTCCTACACCTTCTTTGCCAAACTATGTGTGTGTCATCTCCTTCAAGATCCAACTCAAGACTCATGGCCTCCAGAAAGCTTCCTCCCATTAATCTATTAACCACTCCCTCACTCTGGCTGCTCTATACTTAGATATCCCATCTTTAGTATTTCATCCTTGTTCTTCTATGGACCAGCCTAGGTATGAATGTTTGTGGGTGTTCTTTTCAACTAAATTGATAGTTAGCAATTTCAAGAGAGGACCCATATTTTCTCTACTTTTGTGGATTCTTTTTCTTTGCTCCCTAAAGGGCCCATTATGAGATTCAATATGCAGATGGTACTTCATAAATGCATGCAAGTACACCACAAAGGACCAAGTTGTGAGCAAAAACATATAAACAAAGTCGAGTATCATAGTTCTATTTTTTAGTACTAAGGAGGTACTTTGGAATGAAAGGAATGTTGGAACCCAAAGTCAAGATTGTATTTCCCGTATATTACTTCCTTCTTCTAGAGTAGCTTGCAAGTATACTGCAATTCATTCTGTAACTGCTATCCTGATGCTTGCTTATTAAAAATTTTTGTAAGTAGAATTCCTATTTTTCCCTCATTAACATGTTATAATGCTAAAAATGATTTCTCTTCATTCCCCATTAGAGACAATGGTTCCTAATAAAGAGACATTGGCCCTTAATTTAAGCTACTAAAGCTTAAAACTACACTAAGACATTTGGGACAGTTTGCTCTTTGCCCAATCCAGGAACCCCCTGTCAAATAACTGAAGATCTCTAAAAGAACACTTTTTTTTTAACTTGGAGATCTTGGATATTTAAAGGAGAATTTTTCAAAGTAAGGACTTTTTTATAATTTGAATACTCTTGGCCTAAGTGATCTATTTTTAAAAATTTAAATTTTTATCTGGAGATTTCCGGATGGGGGAAAAGCTGAACCTATATTTATAGTGGGGGGCAATGAGCAGCATTTGCTGTTTATATGGCAGTTTATATGGCAATTTCAACAATTATCTATAGACTCTTTTTTTAAACAGGTACGTGATACCTTGAACTATGTTGTTTCTATTATTCCTATTATTCCTAAGGACATGAAAGCCACTAAACATGCCTATAAAGGAAGAATAATTATCAAATTCATGAGTGCTACTTTACAATTTTTTATCCTCAAGGATCATTGCTTAAGGTTTTCTGCCTTGATTACAGCTATTAGCACATTAAATCATTTGTAAAGTCCTGCTATAGAGTATGAAGTATAAATCTATCATATTCAAGTGAATACTGAATAGCAAAAATCCTGTCTCTTACTAAGATAGAAGCTTTCACATAATTAAGCACAGAACTTTCCTTAGGTGAGCAGTAGGTAAGGGCCTGTCATTCATATATATGTGTAAATATGTAATATATATATATATATATATATATATATTCAGCTTATCAAATAAAGTGTTCTTTTTAATATTCATAGGACTTGCTATAAGACTGTTGCTATCTGGCTATGTTTTTAATAAAGCACAATTTTATGTAACAACAGTGTCATTTCTAAAGGCAAGATAGTGAAACCTCCTAGGACCCCTGTGGTAGGAACCAATACTGTTCCTCATCAAGCCCCTTTATAATTTGATTTGGCATTGGGCCCAATTTTCAAACCAAAAGATCAGAGTGGACAAGCCTTCCTAGGGTTAATAAGCAAATAAAAATTCTTAACATTCACTCACATTTGCATTGTGTTTTTAATTTTCTGAGTGTCTTGCCTCAGCCTGTACATGATCACAGCTCACCTCACTGGGAGGTAAGTTAAGGATTATGTTTCTTATGTTACTAGAAGCCAACCTGAGCAGGCAGTGACAAGTCCCTCCAGACAGATGTCTCACTGCTCTCTGAGGTAGCCCCTGGCTGGGTCAGTGTTGAAATTTGCCATTTATGACACCAGAAATAGGCAGTGGACTTCATTGAAAAAAGCTCTTCTCCAATTTATTGGAGAACGGTGAGCAATAATCACTTGTTGGCAATGTAGATCCTTAGAGAATTTATTCTAGATATACATTCTCTACCTCATGGAGTTGCATAAGGCTCAGAAATAATGAATATAAAGTGCTTCAAATTTTTAAAACTCTGCACCAAATATCAGGGCATTATGCAAAGAGAGATGCCTGGCATTCCCTCCCCTTCTATCTAACTCCAATACAGAGGAACAGTGAAAACCATTAAACACAATGGGATCTGTGTCAAAGAATTATTGTATTCTAAATTTTCTGGGGGGAAAAAGAACTGTGGGTTCCTGAGTTCCGGAAGCATCATGATCAAGGGTCTAGCAATGGGGACTAGCCTGGAGATCTATTGAAGAAAAGGCATCAGCAGATCATGTTTTGAATTATTTCTGATTTTGGGAGATTTAAGATAATACATCTTTGAGAAGAAAAATAATATAGTAGAAAGAGCCCTGTTCTTACCATTGAGAAGCCTTGAGTTCAAGCCTTCATTGTGAGCAAATAATCTCAACCTGAAGTTCAGTCTTCCCATTTACAAAATGGGGATAATAACTTGCAATACATAGGGCATAGAATTGTTAAGAAGATAGTGATTTGCAAACTATTGTGTACATTTACTTACATCATCATCATCATCTCTTTTGCACTGTGGGTCCCAAGTGTTAGCTTTGCCAATGGTAACATTTCTTTGTTAGAACACTGATTCTCTATTCATGTACAGTTAGCATCCTCTGAAGAGGTGAGTTCTGGATTTATTTCAATGGATGTTTAATTTTGATGCTTTCCACTTAAGAAGAAATCTATGGGAAAACACCAATCAGCCCTTCTGGGAGAGCTTTGCTGTCTCCAAGCCCTGTCCATCCCATTTCTTTCTGTCCATAAGTAAAGAGATAGTAGGAAGCAAAGAGTGCTAGGATG